>NC_071996.2:67204642-67533214 GCF_028885655.2 Pongo abelii | reverse complement strand
ACTGTAAGATCATCATCTTGGTAAGTGACATTTTCATCAATATGGGCTATTCTTTCATTCCATAATATCCTATGACCCAGACTAGGCCTTCAGGTTCTGGTTCACCCTTAGATATTTATGTTTTATGTTCTCCTATGACGGTTAATTTATCTTGAGCATATCTCTGTCCCCCAAAAAATGCTCTAACTTTTTTATATTTTTAAATAACTGTCACAGCAGCATTATTCAGAATAGTTAAAAAGTAGAAGCAACCCAAGTATCCATCAGTGGATTCGGATTAAAAAATTCTGCAGGCAACCAAACTTTTATTCAAGTGAGAGGAAATCAGAAAATGCAAGTATCCATTTACCATTCATGGGGGAAATAATTCTTTGATACTTAAGAAAATACCACAGCTGACTAAAAGAATAAATAAAACTATTAAATCTCAAGAGGTAATATGATATTAAAAATTGATTGTGTGTACTGCACCCATTAAAATTAACATTAATAAATAATTACTAATTTTTAACATAAATATGTTACATAATTCTTCTATCAAATATATTTCTTGGGAAAGAAAATACACAAAATAAAAAAATAATATTTTTAATACCAGGAATTTGACCTAAAAAACTAATTAATTAATACATGTTGAGCAGGAGTAGAGAAGAGGGAAGTAAAAGTGTGATAAGTCTCTTATATAGGAGAATCAGTAACAGTCTTCCATTCTTATAATTGGTTGAAAATTACATATATATGCTAATCTCTGTGTATATGTATATTTTTATATACATATAATATGCATATGTGAATATAATATATGTATATATAACTGTAGAACAAAAATGTGCATTCTACAAATGGGAATATAGAATAAAATTTGTAGAAAAAATAACTAATAGGAAAAAAGAAGAGCTACAATGACATATAATGTATAGGGAAGAAGAAAACAGTAAGCATAAACCACAAAGAATAAAATAAAATGGCAAAATAAGACCATACCTGACTTAGCATAGTGAATATAAATGGCTTAAAAGGTAACAATAAAAGGCAAATACAATCAGATTATATCAAAAGGTAAAAATCTAAATTTGCTAATTATAAGAAGCACATATATAAACAAATTGACAAAGAAATGTTGAAAATAAAGGGGTTCAAAAGCTTCCCTAGTCAAAAGGAATACAGAAAAGTTAGAGGAATAGAGAGGTAGAAATATTAGAATCAGACACAGCATCATGTATCATGGCAAAAAATATGAAATAGATAAAATGATTATTACACACCTGTAAAAGTTACAATGCACAGTGCAAACATAAGCATCACAAACAATCCATACACTGAGGAAATACGTGAAATAAAAACTGTTAGGAAGGAAAGGAAACTTTACATAAAACTTTAACATAACTGTAACAGATACATCGAGGAGATAAAACAATTTCAAGAATGACAAAATATCTTTAATAGGCATGACTAAGCTTTACACTGTACAGAGAATATGCCTTTTTCTGGAACATCCATAGAACAAACAATAAAATTCACTATAATGGTTTTAATAAAGTGTGAGCATTTTGACATCCACCCCAAAAGGGCAAATTCTTTCCACACTCATTGTATAGCCCAGGATGTTAGGAATTAACCAATATTCTTTAGTCCTTGAAAAACCTTAACCTTGAAGACACTCAGAGACAACATACAAATAAAACCCACACCAGCCTCTCTGTGTGCTTTATCTGACTGTAGTAGGCTGAATAAAGGCCTCCAAAGATGTCCCCATTCTAAGCCCTGGAACCTGTGAATGTTACTTTACATAGCAAAAGGGACTATGCAGATGTGACTAAGAATCTTGAGATAGGGAGATTATCCTGGGGATTATCCAGGTGGGCCCTAAATGCAATTTCAAGTGTCCTTATAAGAGAGATTGAGAAGGAAACTTCACCACAGAGCAGGAAAAAAATCAATGTGACCATGGAAGCAGAGATTGAAGTAATGTGGTCACAAGGCAAGGAATGCTGGCAGCCACCAGACACCGGAAGAGGTGAGGAACAGATTCTCCCCCAGAACCTCCAGAGGGGAGACAGCCCTGCTGTCACCTTGATTTTAGTGCAGTGATGTTGATTTCAGACTCTGGCCGCCAGAACTGAGTAAATAAATGTGTGTTGTTTTAATCCACTAAATGTGTGTTTTAAGCCACCTACTACAGGAAACTAATACTCTAACCTCCAGCTAGTTTCTCTCTCTGGCACTCTCCTGTATCAGCAATGGTACTATTACTTTCCTTGTCACCCAATCACCATGAACTTCTTCCCCTCTCACACCTATACCCAAAGTAAGGGGTAGTGGGAATGGGTGGATGTTCATCCCACCTCTTTTTTTAATGAATAAATTAAATAAAAGAGTATCTCCATAAGTTTGCCTACCTATCATTTTAAAGTAAAACCACTTTAGTTTGATTGTTGACCTCTCTGGTGAAATTGCTAGAAATGAAGAAAGTATCTTACCAACCTAAAGGAAGTGGAGATAAAAGAGTTGGAGAAGAAGCATGATGCCTAAGGCAAGTCTTTAAAAAAGAGTTTTTTACATATCTTTGTCTTACCAAACTTTAGGTTGCTAATACATTTATCACTATAATTTGATTTTTAATTGATATTCCTGGTGAAAAATTGATACATTTGATAGATTCAGAGGCTGTAATAAAGTCATCTGTCCTAAGAACTAAGAAGTACACAGAGTGATGTAGTTCACTAAAGGTTTCCCCCACCTCGATTTACATGGGCCTTAACTTTCAAGAGATTCAACATGGCAGCTTTAATAATAATAATAATAATAAAAGAGGATCTTGTGTGTCCTTCAATAGTTGACTGAAAGTGTGGCAGGCCAGGTCTCACTGACAGCTGAATAGGCAGGCCTCCGTGACAACTCTTTCAGCACTGACTGAGTGGTTAAGATAAATATTAAAAACTGATGGGGCCAGTGTCCTCATACAAAGGCTGGAATGTAACATAGCCCACCAAGAGTTTTGCCTAAGTCTTCCCTGGGCCTTGAAGCATGACAAGATAACGAAGGAATTCTTAACAGGATCCATTTAGGATTAAACAAGTTTTATTGGGGGGTCTAAAGGAACTCCCTAGACCTCCACAAGTAAGCTTTATTGGGGACTAAAGGAACCTCCATGATTTAGCAGGAGACAAGATAAGGGTAATCACCCTGGCACCTGGACCCATTTAGATTAAGAAAATGTACTGAGGCTCCAGAGGAAGGTCTTCAGTACTCAGATTTTAGTGATAGATTAGAAGTTGATTACTTGACCGGAAGCGGTGGCTCACACCTGTAATCCCAACACTTTGGGAGGCTGAGGTGGGCGGATCACCTGAGGTCGGGAGTTTGAGACCAGCCTGACCAACATGGAGAAACCCCATCTCTACTAAAAATACAAAATTAGCCTGGCATGGTGGTGCACACCTGTAATCCCAGCTACTTGGAAGGCTGAGGCAAGAGAATCACTTGAACATGGGAGGCAGAGGTTACAGTGAGCCGAGATTCTGCCATTGCACTCCAGCCTGGGCAGCAAGAGCAAAACTCCGTCTCAAGAAAAAAAAAAAGAGAAGTTGATTACTTATGTCTTTAGATGAATGCACACTTACACACTTACACATAGACATGTAGCTTAGAAGGTGTATAAGCTCTGGAAAACTTTGTAATTTTGAGTTGGTCTGGCAATATTTCCCAGCCTTCTCTCTGTACCTAGTTATAGAAATAAACTCTCTTCTATCCCAGTTCATCTGCATCTTGTTATTGGGCCATGAGAATAAGCATAAAACAAACCTTCCTTTGATGCTGGTATCTAAGCACCAAACAACAGATACCAGCATCAAAAGAAGGTTTGGATACAATCTTCTTTCATTTTGTTTGGATACAAGGAGCTAGTTTGGGTCTGCTCAGTTAATGTATCTATGCTCATATTTTCCTTCCTCAATTATAAAATAAATCAGAGGTGAACACTGTGGTTAGCCATAGATTAACCAAGAAAGCAGAAATCATCTCAAATGTTCACGGTGGAAGGAATGGAAAGCAGAGGTGGGTCCATGAAGAGTGGAGAGGTTGAGAATTAAACAGCGGGCTCTAAAATAATCCTGGGAGATTGACGATGCAGGAAGTCTTTATCATTCTTGGGCTGGAGAGACAAAAGGAAAACATGCAATTACTGGCACCAAGGGGACCACTCTAGGAGACTGGATCTCTGGTGGCCTCGATAAAATGGGGGCTGCAGTCACAGAGAAGATAAAGTCACTGGAGAGGCCACCTTAGGCTGAAAACAGGAGGGAGTGTCTTGATCTCCCTCCCCCAATAACCACTCCTCACCCTGCTCTCTAATTTCCCGTGGTTGATATAATCCTGCTGCCCGTTGACTCAATCTTTTCAGAAATTCTCTGGAGCCTGAAAAAGTCACCCTGCCAAGGATCAACTGCTTCCCACCAGAACAAAGCAGAGTAGAAGGATAGATCTGAGTGCAAACAGGTCCAGGACCAGCACACCATATGGTAAAGTGTTTTTATGGTGTTATATAAAAGAATATATCATTTAATTCAACTCTTTCATTTTACAGAGAGGAGCTAGGGTCCAGAGAGATTAAACTGTTTACCTAAATGCATACACACAGCAAGCTTTTAGGTCTAAACACACAGCATGCTTTTATTAGGATTGTATTAGTTATGACACTGCTTAAGCCCTATTATAAAGTGCTTGGGAGCTGAGTCATTTCATAGACATCCCTAGTACCTGACACAGCATCTGGTGCTTAGAAAACTCTCAATAAAACATTTATTGAATTCATACAGATTGAAAGAGAAAACATAGCCTATCAACTGATCTAAGGTAGCTTTAGAAAATTTCCAGTCATAGAAGAGTGACTGAGCAAGTTAAACAAAGACTGCCAAAATTATGCTTCTTAAATGTTTTAAAAGGAATCATACATTCTCACTGGCCTGTGACGGTTTAAGTTTTCTATGATTCAAAACAAGAACAAAGATATGTTCCTTTTAACTATCATACTAAACTATCATTTGAAATAATAAAAAGGATGTCAGCAATGAAAAGCTGTACAGCTTGTACAGAACAGATTGATACAAATAAAAAGCTAATAAATATTTATGTGGCCATGTGTGGGAGGTGTTGCCTGGAGTGTTTCCCCCACATCCCTGACTATGGAGTGAAAAAGGAAAACTTAGGAAAAAATATACCCAAAGAGGGAGATTTAAATAGCACAGTGGGCAGCGGGGGAAGTGATGACTAATATTGCTGTTAGTAGTGGTTTAGGAACAAAAGAGACAAGTCAGCTGGAAACCTTCTGGTGTCTTCTGCTAGGGCTCCTTGCTAAAACTGATGCTGGAAAGGAGGAAGGAAGGAAAGACGGAAGGAAAAGAGGGAGAGAGGGAGCGAGGAAGGAAGGAAGGGAAGTCATTAGAATGTAAGTTGAACACCCATTTCGTGCTTTTGGTCAAACAATAATACACATGTTTAAAAGTTCATTTTGGTGGGAACCCAACTTAAGTAGAATTAATGAAATTCATACAGAACTTGAAATTCACTATCTAAAATTATTCATTAAAAATGCAACATGTGTTGAATTAATGTAGCAGCACCTGAAGGAAGTCAAAGAAACTCCAGTTTGAATTTTGGGAGAAAAGAAAGTATCATTTAATTTGAAATAAATGAAGAGAACCTAAAAGAGCGAATGGCTGAATAAGTAGAAGAGGTTTTTTGCAACCTATAATTACTTGGGGATTTTTTACAGGAAGCTTCAGGAAAGAAGCTCTGACCCTCAAATTAGTCATTCGTCACCCAATCACTGGCTGCTAAATTAGAGGCCAGGAAAAGGAGATCAAACATGTGCAAGAAGGAAGAAGAAGGAAGAGGAGAAGAAGGAGGAGGTGGGGGAGAAGGAAGAGGAAGGGAAGGAAGGGGAAACAGCTGTCGCTTTTTGGTTTCAGCGAAACCATACAGGGCAAAATCCCATTAGAGCTTTCTGAGAAGTTATGTCTGGGACAGATCTGATGGTAGGCTTGAAACTTTGAACAGAGTCCAAGAAAAATCCTTTTTTTTTTTTTTTGGTTTTGTAGAATTTATAACTATTTTTCTAGGTGGCTGAAATAAAATAAAATTTTAAGTAGTTGAAATGTTAAGTAAGTTGTTTTCAACAATTTGCAGATTTATGTCAGAATATATATTATGGGATTAAACAGATAAAATAATAATATTAAACATCAAAGTAAGAATAGTGTGAGAGATGAATAATTTAAGGCAATTTTCAGTTGCATCAGGTTTTTTTTCTTTTTCTTATGAATAAGAATATAATTTTATTACTCTGTAGAGAGGTAAGTAAACTAGGAGAAACTCAAGAGCGGAAATGTAAAACATAATAAAATAGAATACATTCAATTTTAAAAGAATGTCTCTATTTCATTTGAGTGCTGGCCAAAAGATAATGGCATTTCTTGGAAGAAAAGCAGTTATCAGAATTTAAAATTTCAAAAACCTGTTTTAGGAAGACACATCATCACTTATGTAGTATGTAGTATTCTTGTCAACAATATTTTATCTAAATCTAATCATGATGAAACAATCAGAAAAATCCAAATTGAGAACAATCTGTAAAAGGAATGGTCTTTGTTTTGTTACATATATACATATAATATATATGTAAATATATATCCCCAAAGCCAACCTTGAGAAGGAAATTCACTGAACCATTCCTTATGAGTGTTCCCAGGAGAAACAGGAAAGTGAGAGGTCAAGTTGGTCCAAGAAGAATAAAGAGGCCAAGCCCAGTTGCATATCAGCAATCTCACAGAGAGAGCTGCCTCAGTCCCTCGAGGGCAAGTAGATGACCTCAGAGTTGTCCCATCAGTTGCTGCTTGGGAGCCACACTTTCAGCTCATCCTTGCACTTCATGCAATCTGTGAGCCCCACAGGCAGAGCAGGTCCTGGCTGCCTGAGGTTATTCCCTATGAGAGAAGCAGATCTAGGTTCCCACAGCACAGTCTCTGCTGTAACTACATAGAAGCCTTCATTCATGATTGGCTTAGGGGGAAGGGCAGGATGGGGGAAGGGCAGTTGGCTATAAAGGTTATTACTCAGACAATAAGGACAATTTTTAAATGAGCTGTACATTAAATATTTAATTTTATTGTTGTTAAATTTTGAATGTGATAATTATGTCATGCTTATGTAGAAGAATATCCATGTACTTATAAGATACATACTGAAGTATTTAGGACAAAAATGCCGTGTCTAAACTTGTCCTCAAATAGCTTCACAAAAAAAGTAATGTTGATGTGTATGTGTGACTATATGAATGTATATATGCACATACATGTATACATACATTTAGTATGTATATGTATACATGTACATAGACAGATTAAAATAGAGGAAAATATGGAAAAATGTAAACAAATGGTGACTCTAAGTAAAAAGATATATAGATATTTATCGTACTATTATTTTAACCTGTAAGTTTAAAATTTTTCAAAACAAATAGTAGGAGAAAAAAATTAGCACTTGTCATGGTAACTTTTTTTCAAGAAAAGTTGTATTTACGATCAAACCAGGTGCGGTGCTTCATGCCTGTAGTCCCAGTGCTTTGGGAGGCCAAGACAGGAGGATCACTTGACCCCAGGAATTTGAGACCAGCCCTGATAACATAGTGAAACCTGTCACTACAGGCTTGAGAGGTCGAGGCTGCAGTGAGCCATGGTCATGCCACTCCAGCCTCAGTGCTTTTATAAGTGTTCTTATATAAGCAATAAGTAAATTGCTTTTATAAGTGTTCTTATATAAGCAATAAGTAAATTGCTTATGTAAGATTTATATAGCTATTTTTTTTTGAGATGGGTAGGCAATACTCTAGTAACAAACCATCCACAAATCTCAGTGAATAAAAACATAAAATCATTGCATATTGCATTAAGTTGCATTGAAAACCCAGTAGGAAAATTGTTGTAAATAAAATGAAATAAAAATGGGAAAAATGAAGTCCTTAAGATCATTATATTAGGAAAAATTGTCCACTGACTTCTTGACAGCAACTGGACTTATTTATTTATTCATTTTACTTATGTATTTATTTATTTTTTGAGACAGCGTCTCTCTCTGCAGCCCATGCTGGAGTGCACTGGTGTGATCTTGGCTCACTGCAGCCTTTACCTCTGGAGCTCAAGTGATCCTCTCATTTCAGCCTCCCAAGTAGCTGGGACCACAGGCACGCCACCCCACCTGGTTAATTTTTGTATTTTGTGTAGAGACAGGGTTTTGCCAGGTTGCCCAGTCTAGTCTCGAACTCTTGGGCTCAAGCCATCCATCCACCTGGGCCTTACAAAGTGCTGGGATTATAGGTGTGAGCCACTGCGTCCAGCCAGGACTTCTGATTTCTTTACTGTTTATTAGAGGGTGGACCCTATTCCCTCCAATCATAACTCACTTTTTAAAGCAATGATTCTCAGCCCTTTTGGTTTCAAATTTTTGGTAGCCTATTTAAAGAAGAGGTTTAAGATACCCAAAATATCGCCAATCAAGTCTTGAATCATTACAGCGCACATACTTCCACCATATAATTCTGTCCCAGAGTGTCTGAAAACAACTGGTCATAACAACTGGTCCATAACAACTGGTCAGCTCCATGTAACTAACTGCTTCAGTGGAAATGATTATTGTCTTGACCTCATTCCTTTATACTTAAGACAAATTTCTCATATGTTCCAAAAAATATGCCATCTTTATTTAGCACTATGCAGCTCATCTCCTACTTGTAGCAAGTTGTACCCAGTCTGCATAATTTCTATAACCTACTACTCCATCCAGCAGTTATTTTTGACCAGCATTGCTGCAATAATACATATACTTGTTTAAGCAGAAGTTAATCTTACACATTGGTTTTGACAATACCACTGTTTCACAGATATTTCCTGTTCTGTCTCCTTACATCCATATGGTAAGATTGTACATGCTGGTCCCCTTGTGGTGGGGTTAGGTGACCAGTTCTAGCACTTGTCACCCATAAGTGATGAGTAGAAGTGACAAACCACTTCTGGGCCAGAGTATTTACATGTTGATGGCAAACCCACCACATTTCTCTTTTGCTTCCAGCGCAGTGACCCATGATTTTCAAGGTGGTGGCTGCTTTGTCAGATGAATTCCAGAGTGACCATAAGCAGAGATCTCCTAACCACCCATGATGGGTAGTGTGAGCAAGTATGAGCCATCTAGTGGAGCAAGAAATAGTGCCTATATAAGCACTGAGATTTGAGGATGGTTTGTTATCAGAGAATTGCCTACCTTATCCTGACTGATAATCAGATTTAATAATATACCTCTGACTGGTGTTGGCTCCATCACACACCAGGGAAACAGCTGTTGTCTAGTACTTACATTGCTTAAATATGTAACTCAAAACCCCTGGTTTAAATGAACTCCTGAGCGCATTATGCATAATATTTGTATAATTGGCTTTCGTAAACAAGACATTGCTATAGTTCTTTACAGAATTATGCTAATATTAGATAGATTATTCTTCATTTATCTTTATCTGTTCTGAGCAACTGAAAGGAAAGATTTGCTATGAGAACACGTAAATATAGTATCATTAAAGGAAAAGAAAAAGCTCTGTTTTGTGGAAGGCATTAGTCCCCTTTGTTAGTCAAATGAAGAGAGACTATTTATTATACTTTAATCTTAAGGAATCCAAGATTGCTAAACTAACGGATAACATGTGACTAAGGAATGAATTAGTTGAACTTTTATTCTATGAGTTGCCACCATGAACTGTGTAATTATAGCCAGGTCCTTTAAATGCTTTGAATGTTTTCCATGCGCGGATAAGATTATTTCAGACCCACCAGGCCTTGAAGAAGGTTCAAAGTCTTGTCAGACCTTTTGCCTAAAATTGAAAATATCATGTTACTTGGATGATTTATTTATCCCTGCACCTTGTTTCAAAAAGGATTTTAAGTAGATGGCATATTATTATTTTTTAACACATTAAAAAAACCCGTAAGAGGATTATACAGTTTTTCCCTATCCTACTTCTCAGAGTGTTTTAAGCATACTGTAGAATTTATTCACTCATGAATTTGATACAAACTAAAGTGAAAATCTCTTCTCTAGAACCTCATAATGCTTAGAAAGCATAGTAACACGTTCAGAGAAAGAGGAAGATCAAATTTAGAGGAAGCTCTTGTTTGAGTTTCTGCCACAATGAGTTTTCCATTCTAGATATTAAAATAATAGTATGTACCCCAGATAAAATACTCAAGTTTCTGTAAATTAAGGATTATGACTTGATTATATGTATTTTAGATTTAGAGCATGCATAAAAAATGATATCTTTTTCACCAACTAGTAGAAAAAAATTCAAGATAATCTTATGATTTTAATCTTCCATGATATGTATGTAATCTAAAATATCAAAACATCACTGACTTTGCATTATAATTAAATATAAAAGGTGACTGACTTAAGCCAAATTTTAAAAAAAATTGAGACAAGGTCTCACTCTGTCACCCAAGGTGGTAAGCAGTAGTGCAAACACAGCTCACTGCAGCATTGACATCCTGGGCTCAAACTCTCCTCCCATCTCAGCCTCCCAGGTAGCTAAGATCACAGATACACACCACCACACCCAGATAATTTTTTTTATAAGTAGGGACAAAATCTCACTATGTTGTCCAGGTTCCAAATAAATTTTAACAGCTTAATTTTAACTATTCGAAAACTAAGCAAATACCTGAAAATTATTTCTTCTGAAAAACACATACTAAATAAAAATCTACTATACTTATGGATTTTCAGAGGTCTTCATAAATATTAACTCATAAATTCTTGTGGCTTTCCCAATTGTCACATGTCTTCTTTCATGAAATATTTTGTAAATTTTTACTATGGTATTGGACAGAGCATGAACCTCAGAATTGCCCAAATCTGAGTTCACTGACTTAATCAAGCACATATTATTAATATATAACCTTGGATAATTTATCAATTTAAACTGAAGAGCTTCATCTTCAACATTTCTAAATTATGGGTGTTATAAACAATAAATCAGGTTATTCCTTTACATTTAATAACTAGCACCCCACACTGTAATAAGTGTCAGTAATGCAACAGTACAGTAATATATAGGCAAAGCACCAATCAGAAATTAAGCATCTGTTGAATTTCTCTCTACTTTCCTTTTCCCTCAACCAATTCCTGAATAAATGTAGGGAGAAACAGGAACATTTTAAGAAATCTTCTTCAACTAATATGAAATAGGATATCTGAAGACTCACACTTCTGTCTTCCTAGTCTACAGTTTGTTCCACACCTATTTTTGTGACTAAAGATACCAAAATTAGACATTACTTTTATCTCTAAATTTCAAGGCAGTTGGTAAGAACTATGATTAAACTACCAAAATAAAGAAACGTAGAGGAATGATGAACATTGACTACAAACTAAATGGATTGTCACATATTCTATCTGGTGATTTGAGAGACTGCTTCTCATACACTGTAATTCAATGGAAAAAACAGCATATACAAAATGATTACTTAGTAAGAAAAATTCAAACTTAAAACGAGTTGTCAATGTGATGTGCCATGTTAGAAATGAGTAATAAAATGTGTGCGAAGGGCTAAGTAAGGCATTTTTCCCTTTTTCTCTTTTAAAAAGTACTACAAAAGAGCAGTTTTTTTGGTTAAAAAAGTTAATCAAAATTGCTAAATCAATGATGCTTTCAGAAGTTTCCTGTTTTTGACATCAGAGTCATATTATAATGCTCTATTTCCTGTTTCCTCATCTAAATAGAATTTTGCTTCAGGCAATTTTTTATCTGAACTTCTGTTTGTAGAAACCAGGGACATTTATTGAATTGTTTCTTGCTGGCTATTTGATCTTAACAAAGCATTTAAATGGTACTGATGCCCTGGCTTGAGCAACGGAGCATCCCAGACTTTCAGTTAGTTGCACCCAGCACACACACAACTCATTTGAGTTACAGCTAAATGCAATTACAGGCCTCAGAGCTAATATATAGATCACTTCTTATTTAAGGCAATTCACCTTTGAATTGGTTAACCTTTAATTGTTTATAAAATAATAAGATGGGAAACAAAGTTGCTAGCTAATATGTTAGTTTCCCCAAATAAACACTTATTTAAAGGTTCATTTGTTAATCAAGTATCTGGAACTTGAAATACATTTTTATGAAAGGAAATAAATTTTAGGTGATGATTAGGAAATAAATTTTTAGGTGATCAAGAGCTGAAGTTTTTAATAATGAACAGGGAGAGATACTGTGGCAAAACAATAACTGAATAAAACATACATTCAATAAAATGATATGAAAAAATCAATGTTTCACATTTATCCTGAGTCAAATATAAAGAGAATTAAATTGAGGATGACAAAATGTAGTTTCTAATCATTGTTCCACCACTATTTGACCTTGAGCAAATTGCCTAGAGACCATATTTGGTAGACAGATGAGGATGTACACTTTCTTTTAAATACTTGAGAATTAGCTTAAGTGCTCTCATTTGACAACTTGCTCAGTATTTCATAAATGCCAGGAAATTAACTCAAATCCTTTGATGAGCTGCATTTTCTGTGTTCAATTTGTATAAATTCAATAAATATTTATTGAGGGTCTTCCATATGCTGGGTATGTGTCTTAGCAAAATAGTTTTAAAGTACGTTATGAAAGATCTGATGCTCAATAGTATATCATTAGTGAATTGCAAATTAAAATCTAAATGGGATATCACTATATATCCACTGGATTGTCTAATATTTTAAAGTTGTCAGTATTAAATATTGGGAAAAATGTGGAGCAGCTGGAACACTCGTACATTGCTAGTGGGAGATTAAAATGGTGCAGCACTTTGTAAAGCTAAACATGTATTTACTATACTACCCAATAATACCACTAAGTATTTACCAAGAGAAAACAATTTTCTACACAAAAATTTGTAAATGAATGTTCACAGCAGCTTTATTCATCATAGCTAAAAACTGGAAACAACTCAAAAACATATAAGTAAATTGATGAGCAAATTGTGGTATATCAATTTAATGGGATACCATCCAACAATGAAATAAATCAATGAATGATAACACTGATTGACATGAATCATCTCAAAATCATTATCCTATGTTAATGAAGCCAGACACAAATGAGTATTTCATATATTATTTTATTTGCATAAAAATTTATAACAGGAAAATCTAATCTATAATGGCAAAAAGTAGATTCGTGGTTGTCTGAGCTAAGGGGTAGAGGAAGATTGACAGACTGCAAAGTGCAAAAGGGAATTCCTTGGGGGTGATGGAAATAGTCTATATTCTGATTAGCAAGATGGTTACATGCACGTATACCTTTCTCAAAACTCATAGAACACACACTTAAAATGTGCAGTGCTGGCTGGGTGCAGTGGCTCACACCTGTAATCCCAGCACTTTGGAGGCTGAGGCGGGTGGATCACCTGAGGTCAGGAGTTCAAGACCAGCTTGGCCAACATGGTGAAACCCCATCTCTACAAAAATACAAAACTTAGCCAGGCGTGCTGGCAGGTGCCTGTAATCCCAGCTACTTGGCAGGCTGAGGCGGGAGAATCACTTGAACCCAGGAGGTGGAAGTTGCAGTGAGCAGAGATCACGCCATTGCACTCCAGCCTGAGCAACAGAGAGAGACTCCACCTCAAAAATAAACAAACAAACAAATAAATAAATAAAATGTGCAGTGCTTCAGTTTTCTGAAGATTTCCAGGAGCTTCAGAGGGATTAAACAACCTTTGAGGTAATGACAGGAATTTGAGTTGAGAAACCATGAGGGATGTCACAGAGGGATTTTCGGAACCCATGAAATCAGTTCACAAGAGAAAGGGAACACTTTCATCTTTTAAGAAGTCTGCTTACAGTAATACCAGTCATGCATGAACTTGAAAGAGAGGCTTTTCCCAGACTTTCAAATGCCAGAGCTGCCAAAATCTGAGTTCGGCAAAAATGAGGAGGGCAGGGGGTCAAGTAAGAGATGTGAAGCCAACCAGCCTTCCCACTGCCTCCCAGACTGCAGGTTCCCACCTGCTTCTCTGCAAAGCTTTAATTACAAAATTGAGACCCTCTGACTATATTGCCTAGTGGTCATGGGGGCTGTTGGAAATGTCATTCAGTAGCAGGAAAACGTTTCCCCATTGAATAAATTTTAAAGGGAAAAGTGAGAGAGAAAAAAAGTAGTGTTTTAATTACACTATGTTTGCTATGCTAGTGCAACTTCCAGACAAACAAGTAACACCACCAATCACCTTCACTCTCCTCCTCTCTGGTTCCAATTGGATTGCCTAAAAAAAAAAATGTTGATGCTGCCACCATCTCAGTCAATCAATTTCGTAAAAGTGCAGATGCTGGTGCTCCTTGCTTTGAAGGCTGTATGTGGGGAGGGGGAGATGTTACAAATTAAAATGGTGAGGAAGGAGTTTTAAGAAGAGCAAATAGAAACTGTGCACATGTAAATACATAAGTAGCAGTTAATAGTGTTAAGAAGCATCAGCCTTTCCTTGTTCCACTGAGCACAGTGATAAGGACCTAAATCTTCTGACATGAAATAGTAAAGACTCAATACCACTCCATCCAAAATGGAATCCAGTCTTTGGGAAGAAAGAGGAAGAAAGGATAGATTGAGGAAATTGATGGATGGAAGGGGTGAAAAAGGAAGCTAGCAAAGAAAGAAAAAGAAATTCCTAGATTTCCATCTGAGAAAGATTCTATTTGGGCTAGCTGGTGACATGATGAAAAAGTTTTTAAATGTTTGCACCATTTTCTGGACCCCAAATGCCACTCTCCAGAGATACTGTGTAGCCCAATTGACCAACCCAGAAGATCTGAGCTCTTCACAATACTGATCCTGGAACCCGGACTTCCTGTTTCGTGAAGGACCAGAACTTGGTATCATGCATATGTATTATTAAGCCTTTAACTACTAAAGACCATGTTTCTTGTGAATATTTTTATTATCACTGAAATCAATGAAGGAGTTAAGTTGCCTCCTTTGAATCTTATCAGATTCAAATAATGTCAGTTAGTAGCTTAACAGAAAAGTAACTAGAGATAATTTGAACCAAGACAGAACCTATAACAAATGAACAGTAATAATTCCAGAGTTTGCTGCGGAATAGAAAATCATTTCAAAAGAAATTTCTAAGAGGAAAATATTTCTTCTAACTAGGGCATAGAAAAATATACAAATGAAAAGTTTTTTTTCTCTCTACCTGAATCTAAAAGGAGTTATGGTGCCTTGATAGCCACTGGCTATTTAAGCTAAAGGAAACCGTGTACATGGTTTATTTTCACTCTTCTCCAGCATTTAAATTCTGTGTGAGTGTGTGTGTGTGCACATATGTGTGTATGCATTAGACTTGTTAGATTGCTCTTATTTTCCCCAAAAGGCACCAACTGGTAAAATGTACAGGCTTTTCAGTAGGACACACCACCTGATTCTTACAACACACACACACACACACACACACACACACACACACACACACACCCTCCATACTGTCTTCTTATGGTTTGGTTTGGATTTTGCTACTTTTAAACATTTCCAATCTTTCAGTCTGTAGCTTCTTTCCTTTAGATAATTTACATTTTATTGGCAATATGTTTTACATTATTTAATCACCATTTTTTAAGTCATTGTAGTAGGGACATTTAAGGCCAGGCCAACCTCATGCATAAAAAGATTCAGTAAGAGATTTGCTGTCCTGTGCTTCCCACCTCATCTGGGTCAGGCCCCTGTGAAGCAAGGTCATGGGAATGTGGCTGCTGTCTGAGTTGTTCCTTTTCTAGCCCTTAGGGACATGAAGGTCCTTTTGGACATTGAGTTGAAAAAGGTAGTAGTATTTATAACAAATCTAAATGGATTCATATCATTCTTACCTACACTATTTTAAAATTTCTTTTAAAAGTCAGGCTGAGCTCCTATGGCAAGTGGTCACTTTGTTCATACTGACGTTTTTTAGAAAATACCTTAGGGTCTCATGTTAGTAAGAAAAAGATTGCAAGAACTTTGAGAAAGGAACACAGCTAAGGAAGGGGTAAAAGAAAGATGAACTGAAATTAAAAGCAAATGTTTTCTGTAAAATTTTTTTAAAAGATAGAGATACCAAGAAATCAAGGGGGAGACATGCATTGTTGCATTCTTGCTTTCACTTCATTTTCTCACATGGATGATACAGAGAAATCAACCGCTAATAAGAATGAAGCCACTTACTATGACATATTATTTTTAACTCATGAAACATTCATAGTGCTTCACATCTCAAAAATATATTTTACATCTTTGCAAATTGAGCACCTTTGCTACTGTTTGTCTAGCAATAGGCCCGTGGTACCCCCAAAGTTAACAGAAGGAAAGCATGTAATAAAAGACAATATTATAAACTAAAAAGTAATGAGAAATGATAATAAAACTAATCAGAATCTACCTTTATTTGGTTCCAAAAACTCCTTTCTCCTTACTATTTTGTTTACCCCAGTGATACATGTTTCTTATTCTCCATATCAGGAATTGTCATATTCTCCCTGAAATGGTTAGGCTTTGTGTCCCCACCCAAATCTTATCTTGAATTGTAATCCTCATAATCCTCACGTGTCATGGGAGGGACCTGACGGGGAGTGATTGAATCATGGGGTGGTTTCCCCCATGCTGTTCTTGTGATAGTGAGTGAGTTCTTACTAGATCTAATAGTTTTATAAGTGTCTGGCATTTCCTCTGCTGGCACATTCTCTCTCCTGCCAGCCCGTAAAGAGGTCCCTTCTGCCGTGATTGTAAGTTTCCTGAGGCCTCCCCAGCCATGTGAAACTGTGAGTCAATTAAATCTCTTTTCTTTATAAATTACCCAGTCTTGGGTATTTCTTCATAGCAGCATGAGAACGGACTAATACCCTCCCCTTATCTCATTTTTAATGATAAGGTCGAATTCTAATCCTACTAGTGAGAGACAGGACTAGCTGGATTTCCTAGGCGGACTAAGAATTCCTAAACCCAGCTGGGGAAGATGACCACACCCAACTTTAAACACAAGGCTTGTAACTCAGCTCACACCCGACCCATTAGGTAGTAAAGAGAGCTCACTAAAATACCAATTAGGCTAAAAAAGAAATAGTCAAATTATCTATCGCCTAAATGCACAGGGGGAAGGAGAATGATCAGGATATAAACCCAGGCATTCAAGCCCCTTTGGGTCCCCTCCCGTTGTATGGGAGCTGTTTTCACTCTATTAAATCTTGCAACTGCACACTCTTCTGGTCTGTGTTTGTTCCAGCTCAAGCTGAGCTTACACTCACCGTCCACCACTGCTGATCGCCACTGTCGCAGACCTGCCGCTGACTTCCACCTCTCCAGATCTGGAAGGATGTCCGCTGCACTTCTGATCCAGAGAGGCGCCTAATGCTGCTCTTGATCGGGCTAGAGGCTTGCCATTGTTCCTGCATGGCTAAGTGCCTGGGTTCGTCCTAATTGAGCTGAACACCAGTGGCTGGGTTCCACAGTTCTCTTCCATGACCCACAGCTTCTAATAGAGCTATAACACTCACTGCATGGCCCAAGGTTCCATTCCTTGGAATCCGTGAGGCCAAGAACCCCAGGTCAGAGAACAAAAGGCTTGCCACCATCTTGGAAGCAGCCGCCACCATTGTGGGAGCTCTAAATACAACGACCAACGGGTAACACTACCATCATGGAATTGAGGAATTACAAGTGGTAGAGGAATTTTAATGCCATCTAGTGTTTCCATGTGTATGAACCATACTGCAGGCCACTGCTCAAACCCACCTTTAGCTCAAGCTGTTTTCTTCATTCTCACTCTCCATTGCTTTGTAGGGAAGCCACTGTAGCTGGCACAATGGCCCACTGACTGGATGAGGGATTGGTAACTAGCCCAAGAAGAGCTCATCCCTACGCTGTGTTAAAATAATTAATTGGGAAACCATCGAACTGAGGTGGCTCTAGCCCCCTGAGTTCCTACATGCGAACTCAAACCCAATTCAGAGGGAATGGTCATAGCCTAGGAAAATGGAACTTAAGCTTAACCAATCAGAAACTGCCAAATAACCTCTAACTAGGGACTTTAAGGCTACTTTAGCCAATCAAATATTTTCTTTGTCTTGCTTCTGACAACACCTAATAAAACTTTTTCCCTTATTCCCCTTCAGTGGAGCCCAACCTGGTTGTGGTTTGGCACTGCCAATTCATGAATCACTGTCTGCTCAAATAAACTCTTTAAAATGTTAATGTGCTTAAGTTTATCTTTTAACAGCTGGCAGCCTCCTAGGAGGAGGTGTGGTTCAACAAGCTGTGCTCAATGGAGGCAAAGGTATGTAGCTAAGCCTGTCAGACTCACTTGTTCTGGAATTTTCCCCAGAGAACTCAGTGACTAACCAGTCCGTTGCAAGAGAATAATGAAGTAGACCTACAGATAAAAGCTGAGATTCCAAGAGAAAAAGATCACGCTGGCCATGATAGAGAAAATAAAAATCTAAGGATACCTGGAATCTTGACAAATTTTCTAGTCCTAGATTCATTACAAAAATTTTTCTAATCACCACTTTCCCCATTCCTAAAGAAGCTCAAGTAGGTTTCTGTTTACTCACAAGCAAAGGAGAACACCTAGCATCCTTTCTATCCTTCATCATCCCCTACAGCGTCCTTGCCCAGTGGTCATGCTCAGGTTAAATATCTCTAGTAATAATTTATCACTCAGTTTATCCCAAGACATCTCTAAGTAATTAGGTTATAAAGCCATTGGTTATATTGAGTGAGCCTTTCAACCTCTGAATCTTTATTCTCTGGCTACTTAAAGCACTGTGAGACTCAGTATCCTCTCATTATTCTGATCCCTCTCAATTGTAAATGTCCCAGTTGATCTGTAACTTTCCTCAAATTGTGGCTTCCAGAGCTGAAAACAATAGTCCATGTGTGGTGTGACCAACACAGATGGCCTGGATTATCATCATCCTTGTTCTGTGTAATTTATTACAAGTACTTTACCTGACTGTGTTAGACTTTTTTCTCAGCCCCATTAAATTGTTGCATTATTTAAACTTCTTGTTAATTAAAAGCAGTATTAGAAATGAGTTGGAGATAACCCACATGTTCTTACCTTGCACCTATACAGTTGGTTTTTCAGATTCAAGATCAGGATGTTATATTTGTAAGTTAAACTTCATTTTTGCTAGGCTGAATTTTACGTTTCCAGCCTTCCATCAAATATCACTGACCACCCACCCCACCCTCCTATGATCATCACTTCCTCTAAATTGCTCCAGCAAATATATCTATTTCACTCATTTGGTACATCTCTTATTCTACCTAATTAAGTTAGTCATCTTGTAACGAACATTGGTTCCAAACTATAGAGCATACATATCTTGTTTTCAGAACCTATAGAATGCCACACATACAATCTTTATTGGTAACTAGTAATAATCAAAAATGAGAAATGTAGGCATATTCAGTAGATCCTACATTGCTTTTCTAATCACAGCCTGTGAGCTTTCAGATATGTTACTGGGGCAATTTCACCATTGGGTCTGATTTGTGAAACCTAGTACATCCTTTCCCCTCCTTATAGAGAATGAGTAGATAATCCTTTTGAAATGTGAGTGGATAATGTATAACTTCAATTGCTAGTCTTTTGGGTGTCCTTAGCATCTTTTTAATACATTTCTACTAAACACTTCTAAGATAGACAGTGTCTGTCACAGGCAGTTGAGAAGGGCCATTTGGCTTGAGCTTTCAATGTTTGAAAAGCCTCAGATTAGTGATGTTATACCTATGAAACCACCTTTGCAAAAATTGTATCAGTAAGAAAATACTGGCAGTGGGGGAGATCCAATGTAGCCACCCAGCTTTTGCCTTAACCCTTTAAGCTGTCCTTAGTTATTCCTGGACTTGGGCGAAGCTAACTTTGGGAAATATTTAGTTTACAGTTTAAGTGATAATAGTCCTTCCCATAAACTCAACTGCCTTTGTAAAGCAAAGGAAAGACCACCAGGCTAAGAGGATAGAAGAGCCTGAATTCTGCTAACGTGCAGACATAAAGGATTGCTAGCCATTATTCTGGAGATTACAAAATATGCAACTTCCCCAATTACTCCAACAGATAGCCTCACTACTGTAGAACCTATGATTGGCCTTTTGAGATATCTTTTCAGGTTTTTTTGCATGTTTCATAACCAATGGCCCCACCTAAACCCACCAAAAACTAGCTTCTGTGGCCCCACCCAGAAGCAACTCAGTGCACAGGAAGACCATTTCCACATCCCTATGATTGCACCCCCAGCCAATCAGCAGCAAGCACCTATTGCCTCGCCACCCCCACCCTTTCCCCAAAACTACCTTTGAAAAACTCTAGCCATAAAATTCTTGGAGAGATTGAGTTGAATAATAACTCCATCTCCCGCATAGCAATGGCTGGCCTCATGTCAATTAAACTCTTCTTTTACTGAAATGCCATGGTCTCTGTGAATTGATTTTGTTTGCGTAGCAGGCAGGAAGAACCCACTGGGCAGTTACACCTACAGCAGCATAGATACACTAAAATTAAAACATGTCACTCTTAATCTTAAACTTATGACACATTATAACGCCACCCCATTTTAAGCATTATAAATAAATATATTTTAACACACCCTTTCATTATTGTATGAATAACAATAATACTACACTATGTTTGGGTTTAAAAACAAAGTGTTAATTTGTCAAATGGTTAGAAATGTGTCACAATTTTGTGTCACTCTTTTCTAAAATCTATTTTTCAAAATATTCTGGTTGCATTAGTAAATGGAGATGAGCCAGGCTTTTCTGTCTCTTAGAGGCTCTAGAGGCAAATGAACATCATAATTTCATTACTTGAATGTTCTCCTGATAGTCCTTATTGCTGTCCCCATGAAACTTACTGTCACTTAACAACAAGGCTTTTTAGTTGCTAATTCCTGTTTGGATTGTTTCTTCCATTTGGAACATTTTTAATGAGCAGCAGTGACTGTGTGAATCACTATGCTACATTCAGTGGGAAAAAAAAAATTCTTCATCAACAGCAACATAAATGTGATCCTTTCCCTCAGTAAGCTTACCATTCCCACAGATACGACCATACTTAGATATGGCATGCAATAAAGGATCAGGTATTGTATTTTAGGAGTAAACAAAATTACCTAAGACCAGAAAGAAAAAGACTTAAGTCAGATTCAGAGATGTGGGGAAAGTTTGCCAGCCTCATATTTCTACACTATGGGCAATCTTGGCTCTAGCCACAAAGTCTTTTTGGTCCCTTTGCTCCCACTTCCTGATTTTAGCACCACTGTCATTCTTTGTGGCAAAGAGTATTTCTGGCAAACATCATATATGAGAAGGCACTGCTGTAGCTGGGAGAGGATGCACAGTCACAGTTGTCCCTAATACTTCTACTGCCAAGGTTCCACCCCACTCTGTGCCCCAGGTTGCATGTTCTTTAGTTGTCTCTGTCAAGTGTACTATCTTGCCAGAATCTGGTCCTCCTGGCCAACCCATCCTAAGGGTATACAATGTCCTTTGTCCAGGCCAAATTGAACTGATACAGGGATGACATAATGCAAATGGAACTTCATTAAAACAAAAGAAAAAAGATCAAAATCGGTAAATGAGCTCTTACTTATTCTAGTGTAACCTTCATAGATCACGTTGACTAAAAGATACTAAAGGGTACCAAGCCCCCAATTTTGGTTCTTCTACCCTGTCACTTTGGGTGTGTTTCGGGCATATTCATTAGTGAGTGATAAAAGCTGATATTATATGAAGATAATCACAGTTTGCTTACCCACTGTCTTGCATTGTGTTATTTGTGTTATAGCTGGCATGAAGATGTTACAGAAAAGGGGTACCAATCCAGACCCCAAGAGTTCTTGGATCTTGTGCAAGAAAGAATTCAGGGTGAGTCCACAGAGTAAAGTGAAAGCAAGTTTATTAAGAAAGTAAAGGAATAAAGAATGGCTACTCCTTAGAGCAGCCCTGAGGGCTGCTGGTTGCCCATTTTTATGGTTATTTCTTAATGATATGCTAAACAAGGTGTGGATTATTCATGCCTCCCCTTTTTAGATCATATAGGGTAACTTCCCAATGTTGCCATGGCATTTGTAAACTGTCAGGGCGCCGGTAGGAGTGTAGCAGTGAGGACCACCTGAGGTCACTCTCGTGGTCATCTTGGTTTTGGTGGGGTTTACCTGGCTTCTTTACTGCAACCCATTTTATCAGTGAGGTCTTTATGATCTGTATCTTGTGCCGATCTACTATTTCATCTTGTGACTTAGAATGCCTTTACTGTCTGGGAATGCAGCCCAGTAGGTCTCAGCCTCATTTTGCCCAGCCCCTATTCAAGATGGAGTTACTCTGGTTCAAACGCCTCTGACAAAATGACTAAGCTGTAACAGTCACCTCCTCCAGTTTCTGGAGCCAGGAAATGGCACATGATCTTACAAAGAAAATATTATAAGCTGAAAAAAAGAAGGATCAAATTTCAGTTTGGATTTCCAGTAGAAATACTTTTTTCCACACAGACTTTAAAATTATATTCTCTATCACATATGCAGAGAATACAGGCCGTAAAGTGAAAGGTGCTGAGAGTACACTCAAGTCAGTCAGAGCTTCAGTTTTGCTGGGCCAGTCCTCACGTTAATGATCAAAGACTAAGAATTATCTGTAGATCCCAAAGTAAACCTTTGACAGTCATGCTGACCAGACACTTAAGGATATATGGATGAGACCAACAACACAGGACACAGAGAAGGATCCATACCATATTGGAGAGAGAGAGTATTATCCTAGATATGTTATCCAAGATTTCTTAGCAGTTCATTAGTGAGACTAAACTAAAAATATCAGAATCCAATGATTTATAGCTTATTATATTTGCATATAATGGTAAACCAGATATATTTACCAATACAGCATTTAATGAAGCACAAGGAACTCTCCTATTACTTCCATAAGAAATTCAGTCAAAGAACTTGTTTAGGTCCTGTTCTAGAGAAATATCTAGATGGAATGAAACCTTTTTGACTATTATATCAGTCTTGGTACCCAGCGGAGGTGTATTAATCCAGGTCAGATTTGTCCATAAATGGCAGAATGCCCCAAGTAACAGCTATTTAAGCAAAATTGAAGTTTATTGCTTTCTCATATCTCCATGAACACCCAGATCTGGGTGTTCAATAAGACAGAGGGACCCAGACCCCCTCTGTCTCATTACTCAGGCATCTTCAACATGAAGTTTCCAACAGGTGGTTGCTTCAGGGAAAAGCTCCAGCTGCAGCCATCATATCTGTGCATTCTGGCCCACGAGAAGGAGCAAAAGAAAGGTAAGGCATTATTTTCCTTCTCATTAAGGACTTACAGTTCACCTGCATCTTCTTCTCGGTCAAACTTAGCTGTATGACCACAACCAGTTACAAGTAAGGATGTACATTTCAGTTCTCTTTCCAGGTAGCCACAGTCAAGACCAAAATCAGAGTCTCTCTCAGGATGGAGGAAGAGAAAATGAATATTTAAAGCCAAATATCAGTTTCTCTTGCAGTGACCAAAACTCCCTCTATCTTATATGATTTTGGCCTAACAAAGTATTTTTCTGTTTGGATATATCAGCAGAAAACATTAATGAGAGCTTATTATAGGCCAAGCAAATAACTAAATACTTTAAAAACAGTATTATGGATTAAATTGTGTCTCCCTGAAAAGATATGTTGAAGTCCTAACCCCTACTACCTCAAAATGTGACCTTCCATGGAAACAGATGTAGGTGCACGTGTAGTCAAGTTAAGGTGAGGCTATTAGGGTGGGCCCTAATCCAATATGATAGGTATCCTAATAAAAAACAATGGAGGGGATAATTTGAACTCAGATACAGACAAGACATTCACAGAGGGAACAGTGTGTAGAGACACAGGGAAAATGCCATGTGAAGATGGAGGATTGTAGTGTTGCATCTACAAGCCAACCAAAAGAAGCTAGGAAGGAGTCTCCCTTGTAGGTTTCAGAGGGAGCATGGCTCTGCTGGTGCCTTGATTTGGGACTCCTGGCTTTCAGAACTCTGAGACAATAAATTTCAGTTGCTTTAAGTCACCCAGTTTATGATACTTTATTATAGCAGCTTTAGGAAACTAATAGAAGTCTAGGTCATCTCCAAAGTTACTAGATAGAAGCAATAAGTTCTAGTGTTCTATTTTGCTGTGGGGTGGATATAGGTAACAATGTATTATCTATATTCAAAAATATAGAAGGGAGGATTTTGAATGCTCGTAACACAAATAAATGATAAACGAGGTGACGGATATCCTAATTATCCTGATGTGATCCTTACACATTGTATACATGTATCAAATATCACTCTGCACCTCATAAATATGTGCAATTATTACGTGTCAATAATTAAAAAATTAGCTTATCTCATTTAATTCCCACAACTACCACTTCGAGAGAGGTACTCTTAGTTTTCCTTTTCCACAAATAAGCACATTAAGGCTCAAAGAATAAAGGAACTTGCCAAGATCACTTGAACTTTGATTCAGACCCAGTTTTTTTCTGATTCCAGAGCCTGAGCTCCCAATACACTATACTAACTAAATAACCCAAAGCACGTGTTTTTAAGATCTGCATCCTTTCTCAGCTTGAATACCACAAGAGATAACTGTGAAGTGTTATGTACATATTAGGTGAGATTAGTACCCCATAGGTCCCCCCATCCTACCCCATAGGTAGCATGACATTGGAACCTATCATCCAAACAGGGACACTTCTGAGAATGACAAAGATGCTTGATATAGTTTGGATGTATGTACCCACCCAAATCCCATATTGAAATGTAATCTCCAGTGTTGCAGGTGGTGCCTGGTGGGAGGGGATTGGATCATGGGAGCAGATTTCTCATGAATGGTTTAGCACCATTCCCCATGGTACTGTCCTCGCCATAGTGAGTTCTCTTGAGATCTGGTTGTTTAAAAGTGTGTAGCAACTCTCTAGCTCTCTTGCTCCTGCTTTGCCTTCTGCTATGACCTTAAGCTTCCAGAGGCCTCCCCAGAAGGAGATACCAGTGTTATGCTTCCTGTACCTCCTGCAGAACCATGAGCCAATTAACCTCTTTTCTTTGTAAATTACCCAGTCTCAGGTATTTCTTTATAGCAATGCAAGAATGGATTAATACAATGCTACTTATGATTACATTGGGACAGGAAGCCTAAATGACAACTATCTTTGGCAAACCAGGGCTTACTCACACGCTAATACTTACCTTATTGCTCAGTGCCCCATCCACTCTGACTCCTAACCAGAAATGTCACTGTAGCAGACTTACAGAATTCTAATAATTACAGTTAGAAAACATGAAAATACCTTAATTATGCAATAATAATAATAATATGGTACCACACAAATAATATATTATTTCATGAGTAATATATAGAGCATATAAAATAATTACAAAAATGATGTTTAAAGTGATGAATCCTAAAAAAAGATATAGTTTGATTATTTAGCTGAACATATTAGAGAAGACTTCCCAACAAAGATTGAGGACGCCTACCTCTGGAAAATTTAAAAAGAGAGAAAGTAAGGTCTAGCTTGTTTGAAACTCTAAATATTGGTGCTCTGTTTGTTACAGCAATGAAGCCAATAACTCAATACTGTGGAGAATGCCATGCATCCAGTTTTTCACAAAAAACAAAAGTACTCCTCTTACAGATTCATTTCTAAGGTGGAGGAAAAAGTCACTCTTTCCCAGAGATATGTACTGAAAATTATTATCTCTAGTCTCATCCAAATTTGGACTTTAATAATATCAGAAAGGAGTCAGATTACACATCAGGAAGAGCTTTCTAAATTCGAATTTCTGCCAAGATAGAGCCTTCTTTTATTATTTCTAAGAGAGCTGGGTACCCTTGGAAGTCACCTCGCCTGGACTGTAACCTAATAATAATGAAACATAATAATTCTACAAAGGCTTAGCATATGACCTACATAATTATATAATTTGATAAAAAGCTCAAATTAGGGTTCTCTGTATTTGTGAAAGTCCAGTTCCCATAGCCTCTGTCTAGGGCTAAAACAGACTCAATAAAACTATTTTTGCACATGTGAATATGCACTTCAACAAACTAAATACTGTATAATCTGACTAAACTGTAGGGTTCTAAAATGTTAACTTTATTTACCTCTGCATGGGAGGATTGTCAGTGATTTTATGTCTGTCTCTTTCTTTGTTGAGTTTTCTCATTGAGAATATAATATTTTGAAATTATATTAAATATTTATGAAATTAAGAAAACGTTCTTTAAAAAAGATCATCAAAAATATGTATAGAATGAGCCTATATCAGTTACCTATTGGTGTAAAACAAATAATGCCAAAACCTAGTGGCCTAAAAAAATAAATTATTATCTCACATTTTTGTGGGCCGAGGCTTTGGGAGCAGTTTGGTTAAGGGGTCCTTGCTAGGGTCCTTTTTGTTTTGAGACAGAGTCTCACTCCGTCACCCAGGGTGGAGTACACTGGCACGATCTCGGCTCATTGCAACCTCTGCCTCCTGGGTTCTGGGGATTCTTCTGCCTCAACCTCCCGAGTAGCTGGGACTACAGGTGTATGCCACCGCACCCAGCTAATGT
The DNA here is from genome assembly GCF_028885655.2 of Pongo abelii. Taxonomy (NCBI): domain Eukaryota; kingdom Metazoa; phylum Chordata; class Mammalia; order Primates; family Hominidae; genus Pongo; species Pongo abelii. The sequence continues at coordinate 67,506,517 of NC_071996.2, read as the reverse complement.
TTTGTATTTTCAGTAGAGATGGGTTTTCACCATGTTGGCTAGGCTAATCTTGAACTCCTGACCTCAGCTGACCCACCTGCCTCAGCCTCTCAAAGTGCTGGGATTACAGGCATGAGCCACCACACCCGGCCATTGCTAGGGTCTTTTATGAGGTTGCAGTTAGGATGCTGACAGGGGCTGCAGTCACATGAAAACTTGATTGGGGCTGGAGGATCCCTTTTTAGTATAACTCACTCACTTGGTATTGGGAAGAGGCTTTACTTTCTCACCATGTGGGCCTTTCTTCATAGGTGAAAAACCTTTCTCCATAGGTTTCAATTTCCTCATGACATAGCAGTTGCTTTCTCCCAGAATGAGTGGTCTGAAAGGGAACAAGGCAGAATTCGCAATGAATTTCATGACTTAGTATCAGAATGTACACACATCACTTCTGTCATATGCTGTTCATTTGAAGCAAGTCACTAAGTCATACCTGTACTCAAAGGAAAGGGAATTAAGCTCCACTTCTTGAAGAGAGGATGTCAGAGAATTTGTGGATATATTTTAAGACCACCACGGAGCCTATATCCACAAAAAGTAAAAAGAACAACACATACATACAGAGACACATATAATATTAGGCTGGTGTAAAATATTAGGTTTTGCCATTACTTTAATAGCAAAAACTGCAATTACTTTTGTACCAACCTTGATATATTGAAAAAAAATCTTTAAAATAAAGTTATCACTGGGAGTGGAAATAACTGAACATTTAAAATTTCTCCTTTTTATTTTATTTTCTACTTAAAAAAACCCAAACATTTTTCTTTTGTAATTAAACAAAAAGGAAAGGTTTGGACAGAGATCTGTGGTCAATGGGATGGTGAAAATAACTGTATTAATCAATAGATCAACTTGGTCAGATTTGATATCTTTAGAATAATTTTTCTGATTCATGGATAAGGTATATCTCTCAAATTTATTTAGGCCTTCTTTAATGTACCTTGATTGTTATATTTTTCTTTGAAGAGATTGTGTACATTTTTCTCTTTGGTTGGATTTATTCCTTAGTATTAGATATTCTCTGACACTATTATATACTTTTTAATTACAATATCTAGTTGTTTGCTGTTGCTGTAGAGAAATTAATATATTTTTAGTCTAATCTTATACTAATCAGCTCTCTAAACTCTCTAATTTTTTTCTCTTAGATTGTTTTGGATTTTTCTAAATAAACAATTTTATCATCTAAAAATGATGACCATTTTATTTTTAGCTTTCCAGTTCTCATACATCTGATTTCTCTTATTTCTTATTACTTTAGGAACTCCAATATCAAGCTAAATGAAAGTCACAATCATTGATTTTTTTCACTTCTGATTAAATGGGAATGCTTCCAAAATTTCCCCATAATGAAAATACTTTGCTATAGTTTATCACTATCAGGAAGTTGTATTATATTTTTGATTTACAAAGCTTTTTCAAAATCAAGCATTCAACATTATCAAGTGTTTTTCCTGAATATAGTGAAATAATAACATGGTTTTTTCTTACCTGCTAATATTGGAAATTATATTTATAAATTTTTTGTTAATTAAACCATCCTTTCATAGTTGGACTATATTCAACTTTTTTATGACATTGTTAACTTTTCGTGAACAGATAGATTCAATTTGCTAATATTTTCCTTGGAATTTTTGCATATATATATTTTTGAGTAAAATAGGGTATAATTTTTCCTTCTCAATGCACTTGTATCAGGATTAAGATTACTAATATTAAAACTGTAACTTCACAGAATTAAAAAAAATTTGAAAGAGAGAAGATGGGAGAAGATATGTACAAAACATATAACTGATACAGGGTTGCCACCCCAAATATATAAATTGTGCTTACAAATCAATAGAAAAAATTCACAACCAAAATCAAAAGGGCAAAAAAAATGAAATTCACAAAGAGAACAATGGAAATATTTAATTACTATATAAAAGATCTTCCACCTCAATGTAAATTAGGATAAAATACAAATTTATACAATAATTATACACCACTTAAAAATCCAGCAGAACAATTAAACTTAAAAAATAGATTAAGTAAGTCCTGGTGTTGCAGACAATGTAGAAAAACAAGAATTTCACCTCTGTTGGTAGAAGTGAAATTCATGTTATCAATTTGCAAAGCAATTTAAAAATATTTAATGAAGGCCAGGCACAGTGGCTCACACCTGTAATCCCAGCACTTTGGGAGGCCGAGGAGGGTGGATCACCTGAGGTCAGGAGTTCAAGACCAGCCTGGCCAACATGGTGAAACCCCATCTCTACTAAAAATACAAAAACTTAGCCGGGCGTGGTGGCAGGCACCTGTATTCCCAGCTACTCTCCTGAGGCTGAGGCAAGAGAATCATTTGAACCCAGGAGGCAGAGGTTGCAGTGAGCCCAGGTCACACCATTACACTCCAGCCTGGGCAACAAAAGCAAAACTCCATCTCAGAAATAATAATAATAATAATAATAATAATAATGAAGTTGAAAGTGTGCATGACCTACTACCTAACACTTCTACATCTAGAGAAACTGTCACTTTTATGCTCCGGAAGAGTGTAAAATGAGAAACAACCTTAATATCTTTCAGTAGGGGAAGGCTGACTTAACTGTTAGATAAAATGAAAAAAAAAATCTGCATATATCTACATCATACATGCTGAAAACAAAAATGCCAGTGGAAAAATAACATGTACAATATGGCACCATCTTTGTAAATGTTGAAAACACAAAAGCCAATGTTATATATTGTTTACAGCTATAAATGAACGGATTAAAATACAAAGCATATACAGCAAAGATAACACTAACTTGATGAACCAATGACTCCAGGCCTGAAGGCCTGGGGAAAGGAATGGAGAAGGCCAAGGGGGTTCCTATTGTGACATTGTGTTTACTTTTACAATTTGAAGAAAAGATGACAGCATGTTAACATTTGATGGCAGAGTGTATATAAAGTTTATAAGTCTTTTGTTTTCCCACGGTTTTTAACTTTTTCATAATTATAAGTAAATATGTATGAAACAGAACCTCTTTAATTAGGTACAGTTGGCCTCTATATCCCCAGTTCTGCATCCATGCATTAAACCAATCCCAGATCAAAAATGTAGTTAGGGCTAGGATGGATGTGTCTATACTGAACACATATGGACTTTTTTCTTATTTCCTAAACAATACAGTATAACAACTAGTTAAATAGCATTTACATTGTATTAGGTATTATAAATAATCTAGAGATTATTTAAAGTATGCTGGAGGATGTGCCTGGGTTACGTGTAAATACCATGCCGTTTAATATCAAGGACCTGAGCATTCCTGGATTTCAGTACCTGCAGGGGTTCCAGAACAAATCCCCTATGGATATCAAGGGAAGGCAGAATTTGGTAAGTATGATGGCATATCACCCTGAAACTGTTGTCTCATGCATTCTGTCTCTGATATTGAATACTCTCTGGGCTTGTTGCTTCATCTGTAATGTAAGAGGACTGAATAGGTGTTCATTGAAGATTCTTTCTAGCTCAGACACTGTAGGTGCCACCCTTTTCCCAAACCCTTGTACTCCTCTTTCCCTTTTCAAGGTTCATTACCTGAATCCAGTAACAATCCACCTTCATTTTCTCTATCGCTTTTTCTGAAAAGTTACCGGGAAGCGTTTGACCAAAGCATGCTCAGTAGTCAAGTTTGCTAAAACCCTAGGAAAGTTTTTTGTTTTGCTATTCATTTTCTTATGAGTCTTTCCATTTCCATTTACAATAAAAGTCCCAAATTTTCACTCGTCGTCTCTGCCATTGACGAGGGGTAGCGAGGAGGAGTGCTAATAGGGAAGATGTCCCATGGGCCCAAGGGTGCTTCTGCGTTCTTACCTGGGCTTCAGACTCCAGCAAAGGAGCAGCTAACTTAGGAACGGAGTGCAACGAGGCGGTCATAACTCTGTGAAATCTGGGCAGGGCAGCGTGGGTGGAACAAGTTGTCCTCTGCAGCTCCGGGGAAGAGTAGCTCTCCCTGTTCTCTGAGGGAGGCGGGGGTGTGGAGGGGGGAGGCGGGGATACAGGGCTGCCCGGATCAGAAACATCCTGCAGCATCTCCGCATCCGGAGGAAAAATATATTTGTCTGGGCGAACTCCGGTGGAAAAGCGCCCCAGGCTGCCACAGCCTAGAGATCTTGGGGCTGCAGCCCTTGCGGCCTGCCGAGGGAGCCGGGGGCGCCGGTGGAACTGGCTTCCCTGCAGCTCTGCGGCTACACGCGGACCTCGGCTGTGTGCGAGGTGGCGGAGGAGGCTGGCCGGGTGCGAATCCGTACCCAGCCCCAGCATCTTCAACCTGCTCAGGACCACCGCTCAGCCATGGGCTACCAGAGGCAGGAGCCTGTCATCCCGCCGCAGGTAAAACTAGCGACTGGGCAGGTTCTGAAGCCAGTTTTCCGGAAATTTCATTCACCTTGCAACAGGTCAGGTCACCTACCTTCACCTGGGCTCTTGGTTTAGCACCGCGAAAAGTTCTCTGGGAGAAAAAGCTCTTGGTTTAGCACCGCAAAAAGTTCTCTAGGAGAAAAAGTTTTGCCTTAATCTGACTTTTTTTTTTTTTTTTTTTCCTTAACAGGCGCTTTAATTTCACAAAATCACGTCACTGAATTCCTAACAGATCCTGTATTTAGCAGCTGGGGCAGCTGTAATCTGGAAATTTTAGGATGGAGTTTGCTTACCAAGCTCTGTTGAATTACTAGCTATTATTGTTATTCTTTATTTCTGTTATCCCGGCATTATTTTATTTTCATTAGTGACATTACTTATTATTACTAGAAAATCGTGCGAGTATCCTGCATTACGTATTTGTTACTTTTCTAATTTTCTGAACTAGTATTTGCTTATAATTGCTATTTTATCTATTAGAGAGATCTAGATGACAGAGAAACTCTTGTTTCTGAAGATGAGTATAAAAAGAAAACCTGTCAGTCTGCTGCTCTTTTTAATATTGTCAACTCGATTATAGGATCTGGTATAATAGGTAAGTGTATTTTGTTTTGGTTTAAATTTTAAGTGAAAGGGCAAATTTTAAGACTCGCTACACTGCTAGCGTTCATTAATTATTTTTAAAGAAAAAAAGACTTAAATAAGAAAATTGGGAATTTTCTTTCATAAAAGCCTTCCTTTTTTTCTAGTGTAACAGTATGTATGCGTGTCTTTTATGCTGAAGATGGGGCTGTAATTCACACTGTTTCCACAGTTGAGAGCATCTTCCACATGTGGTAGATTAAGGTGACACTGCATATGGGTGGTGGTGAATCATTTTTCTGTAGGCTGCGTGGTTGATTGCTAGTGTTACCGAATGTACTTTTTCCACTTACTGAAGGGTCCATCATTATTTGAATCATCTTTCTTTAACTTTCTAGAAGTATAAAACTTCCAGATATTTGTAAATGTTGGAGGTGAAAAGTTTAATATGAAAACATACCAATCTTACGAAAAATTAAATTCATACATTCTTTACCTATCTATACAATGTTAAATTTTAAAGTACAAAATTATTACAATATATTAATTTTAAATATCATTTAGTCAACAATGCAAATTTGTTAATTGAAAATGTGTATAATTTTCGTAATAAAGGAGCCATACAATCAGAATTTAAATAAATAGCTCAGATTTTCCCACTGTATTAGAAGCAAGGGAAATTTACTGAAAAAAGTTAAAAGTACATTGCATTATAGTAATAAAAGCAGCTATACTTTCAGTGGTTATTATTCTTTTTGGTATCTGAAAACACTCTATCTCAGAAAAGACAAGAAGAAAACAAAATCCTGCAAAATGCAATACTTTTTGAGAATACAATGTTTTATAAAGTTGCAACATTTTTGTTTCTGTCATCACCTTCTGAAAATTAAACATTTATCTGGATTGAGTTACTTTTCTTACTCTTGAGTTACTTTGCTTACTTTTCACAAGTTAATATGGTTCTTGATTTTACATTTTTCTATGGATAGTCTTTTTTTTTTCTCCAAATGAGACATAAAATAGAGTTACCTGAGGTAAAGTAGAAGGAAACAGGGACAAAGACTTGTTTACAATTCTACCTCCATGTACCATGAAGATATGAGCAGCTGTGCTTAGAAGAATTCTAGAGCTAATTCCTGATGTGAACTTGTTAAGCTAAGCCATGTCAGCAGTGCTACACAGTACCACTACTCAGCAGCTTGTTTTCTTCTCTTTAAGGGAAAACTTTTCAGAGAATAAAAATTCTGACTGCAAATATGTTAACTGTGTTTATTTTAAATATTTTATTGTCCATAATCTAAAGTTGTCAATTTCCCCCAAAATTATAAGAAATAATTTATGTACCCCTTTGAGCATTATAAAAAATACTTTCGCCTTCTCATTTTTCTCTCATTTTTTTCCTGCATGGTAGCCCCATTTTGACTCCAGAGTCTGTCTTTCTTAATATTTCATAACCCTTCTGTGCTCCTTATTATCCTTCTGTTTTCTTGGCTAACAGGTAAGGAAGGATTTGAGGTAATGACTTTCCACATATTGCAGGGCTATGTCACTCTTACCCTGAAGTAAACGTTGTTTGTGTGAACTGGCATTTGTTTTTCATTTGCTGCTTTCTAATTCTTATTCTGTCACCTCAGAAACTTGCTCTCTTAACTTGTCCCTAAGCTAATTACATTTTATTCTGAAATAAGTATTAATACCTAACATTTAATATTAATACTGTCCTATGTGCAACTTACAAATATGTCATATAAGTATATAAATTGACTTTACCTATTATATGCAGAAATTGAAGGGGGGAATTTCTGTGTTTCTAGCTTTCTTGTTAATGTGAAGGGCGGGGCATTTTATGTTTTTTCAGGATTGCCTTATTCAATGAAGCAAGCTGGGTTTCCTTTGGGAATATTGCTTTTATTCTGGGTTTCATATGTTACAGGTAAAATACTATATAATTTCTTATTTCTGCAACTTCAACTGTGCAATAACTACACACATACACACACACACACACACACATGCTGCAACTGAACTTCCTAGTTAATTAAAAAGTACATCAAAGAATCCTAAAGAATTTAAGCATTTATGCCTGAGGAGATTTACTTTTCTTACTAATCCTTTAAACAGATTAGAAAAAGTAGAAGAGCATTATATATTACCAAGCCTAAATCCTTTTCATGTGCCTTTTTCACTTTTTGCAGAGAGTAGTAGATGGGGAAGTCATTTTAAAGCTTCATTAAGGCTAAGAGAAGACTGTGCTCTGAAAGCGCAGATAGCAGGTCTTCGTGGGCAGGTGCGTGTGAATGAGCAACCTTATTCAGCTGTTGTTTGTGCAGGTAGAAATGAAGCTCTGGTGATCAACCAGCAGGGCTCATCAAGCCTCTCCGCCTGGCTTATGCCTGCCCAAACTCGCTGCCTGCTACTATCTTTAAATGCAGCAATAAGTTGCTTCTGTATCACATCTTCTCTTCTGCTTCCCCTTCTTCATGTAAATAGTTCATTCACACCCACGTTTTGTCACTCTCCCATTTAAATGCAGGCTTTACAACTCATAATCATCTCCTTTTTTTGTTGTCCTCATCCCCGCCTTGTCATCCCACCATCTCACCTTATGACAAACACGGCGTCTTTCCTCTACCTTAGGATCACTGTGAAAGAGGTGGCAATGATCAAAACCAGACACCTCTCACAGGAGTTGCTGCTGTGGTGGATTAGATGCCCTTTTACCAGCTAGTGCAAAACACCTCAGCTGCCCTCTGCTCTGGAGTGTTGCCCTGGGCCTCAAGGGGGTCTCCTTGCCTCCACGAGGGACCAGTGTGTGGTACAGTTGGAGCTCCAGGGCTCCACCACCGCAGTACTTGCTGAACTCTTTCCCCTGCCCTGTCCTCTCATTCCCCTTCTTCTGGAGCACTTCATCCATAGACCCCTTGCCCAAGAATGTCTGTCTCAGCTCTGCTTCTAGACATCCTGCCAAGTTGCCATCCCTCGTAAAACCTCAGGCTTCCAAGACCTGCCCAACACTCAGCTATTTTTTCTCAGGCTGACAAAGAGAGAGTAAAGCATGAAATAGTTTTCAAATTCAAAGCTAGAGAGGCATTGAGCTCCCTGTCTTCTTTCTACCACCTCCACCCTCAAGACCTAAACTGCTTCTAGTTGTTACAGCTCTTAATTTATAACTTAAGACCCATAAATTAGCAGCATGGGACCTGTAACTTTGTGCTTATTAAGAGTTGCTGGTGTTTAAAAATTGCAGTCTACTTATTGGGGCATTTATTACACTAAAAAAAAAAAATCTCATTCAAGGATTTGTCCCTGTCATTCTTAAATTTCCTGTTTCCCATCAGCACTGACAAATAATTAATTTCCACCATAATCACTATGGTTTATTTAAGTGCATCGTAAACATTTACATACATTGTAAAGAGGTAGGTAGAAAAAATTTAAAAATATGCATCATCCACAAGTTCAGGACTTGAGAATGAACAGTATACTAAAGCCAAGTCGTATTATACATAAATAAATCATAATGTGAATAACTTTTTCAACTAATGCCATATATAAACCTATAACAATAACTGTGAGAAGTCCTTTGCAAATTCACATATTGCAAATTTACTTATTAGTGGAAATTACTAACTCATAAATTTACTTGCATGATCCAAATTCTGAAATAACTGATAAATAAAGGATGACCACATAAAAGTGAAAAAAATATAGGCTGATTCATTTTTTTTCTTAATTAGGCTTTTAAGAACAAAATCTACATGTAGGGTATAATGTTGAATTTTTCTTTAGATTGGAGCTATAATTAATCAGTGGTTTGCCTCTAGAATTATTATTTTGCCTTTTAAGGCCACTAATGAGGTATGTTCAGTTCAACAGCAAGTTTTTCTAAGTTCTGTTTTCGTATTGTGAAATGTTGGGGAACAAAAAGAATTATAAACATTTACAGCAAATAATTCTAATTTGCTTTAATATTTTCAAATTTGTTGATTAACATAAAATAATTTTTATTGTCTGAGCATACAAAATTATTTAAAAGAAAATTCCTCTGTTAAGTAACAGATTCATTCATGAATTTTTTAAAAAGTTGCATACAATATATTTAAAGGGAGATCAAAATATTATAGTGATTAATACTTAAGATACCTAAAACTTTTAAGGGAATATATTTGTAGCCTGTACTTTATAAGCAAATGAAAGCATTTACATTTATTATTGACTAAACTCTTAACACATTTTTACCTTTAAGCGATCATTTTGAACTTTTATAAAATGCTCAGTGTTCTCATCCCAACCATACCCTTCTTCAGCAAGCCTTCATACCATCTCTGAAATTGGTTGCCTCCTCTCTGTGACATAAGTATATAAATTGTATATAAATTATATAAGAATCAATGAGAATCAAGGAGGAGAATCAATGCCAACTCCGTTGCCAGTAACTTCAGACCTTGGCTAAGCCATTTTAACCTACTGAAGTCCAAATTTTCTCCTCCAAAAAAGTAAAACATGAACACCTATCTCAAAAAGATTTCACATTATCGCTGCATTATTCTCAGCATCTAGCTCTTTGATTCTCCTTGGCCAGGGACCTGCTGTTCAGTTTTCCTGCTTCCAGCATCTGTCTACTTTCTCATCAGTCCTCCATACTGCTGCAAGTTATTTTTATAAAACCTCAGCCTGAACTCTGTAAACTCCCCTAATCAAAACATTCCGAGACTCTGTAAGGACAACAACAACAAAATATTGCATTTAAATTCCTTCATAGTTTGGCCACAGTCTGCATTTTTAGTCTCATTCCAATTATTCTAACTGCTCTCTCACTCTGTGACCAACAGTCACATGCAGACGTTCTCAGCCATCATGGAGAATTCTGTCACCCAGAGAGAGAGGATAAGCTTTCACACCATCTTCCCATTGACAGTCCTTCTGCCTGACATTCCTTTTCTTCTCTACCTGGTGAAACCTTGTTCTTCCTTCAACGCATTATTCAACTTTTTTGTGAAGCAGTTCCTAATTTTAAGCAAAGGAAGTAGAATTTATTGATGTCTCCTTTGTGTTTGCAGGATATTTTAAAATCTATTAATACTTCTTAGGACTGGGCACGGTGGCTCACCCCTGTAATCCCAGCACTTTGAGAGGCTGAGGCACGTGGATCACTTGAGGTCAGAAATTCGAGACCAGCCTGGCCAATAGGGTGAAACCCTGTCTCTACTAAAAATACAAAAATTAACTGAATATGGTGGCTCGCGTCTGTAGTCTCAGCTACTCAGGAAGCTGAGGCGGCTGAGGCAGGAGAATCGCTTGAACCTAGGAGGCAGAGGTTGCAGTGAGCTGAGATTGCACCACTGCACTCCAGCCTGGGCAACAGAGCGAGACTCAGTCTCAACAATCAATAAATAAATTAATTTAATTAAATAAATAAAAATATATTTATTAGGTCATTTATCACATCAAATTAGAATCCGATGGGTAAACATATAGCAATCCTGCTATATTGATCATTGATTCATTCAGCAAATATATACCGATCACCAGTGTGCCAGCTATAGCAATGAGGAACATTATGCCTGCCTTTTTGAAGGTCACAATATAGTGTGTCAAGCAGAAAAAAAAAACAAACCATAATTATACCACTTTATAAAAAATCCCTCTCCCTCTCCCCCTCTCCCCCTCTCCCCCCTCCCCCTCTCCCCCTCTCCCCCTCTCCCCCTCTCCCCCTCTCCCCCTCTCCCCCTCTCCCTCTTCCTCGTCTCCCTCTGTTGCCAAAGCTTGACTGTACTGCCGTGATCTCGGCTCACTGCAACCTCCCTGCCTCGGGCTCCTGTGATTCTCCTGCCTCGGCCTGCCCAGTGCCTGGGATTGCAGGCGGGCGCCGCCACGCCTGACTGGTTTTTGTGTTTTTAGTGGAGACGGGGTTTCGCTGTGTTGACCCGGCTGGTCTCCAGCTCCTGGCCTGGAGTGATCTGCCCACCTCGGCCTCCCGAGGTGCTGGGATTGCAGACGGAGTCTCGCTCACTCAGTGCTCAATGTTGCTCAGGCTGGAGTGCAGTGGCGTGAACTCGGCTCACTACAACCTCCACCTCCCAGCCGCCTGCCTTGGCCTCCTAAAGTGCTAAGATTATAGCCTCTGCCGGGCCGCCACCCAGTCTAGGAAGTGAGGAGCGTCTCTGCCTGGCCGCCCATCGTCTGGGATGTGAGGAGCCCCTCTGCCCGGCCGCCCCGTCTGGGAAGTGAGGAGCGCCTCTGCCTGGCCGCCATCCCGTATAGGAAGTGAGGGGCGTCTCTGCCCAGCTGCCCATCGTCTGGGATGTGAGGAGCGCCTCTGCCTGGCCGCCCCATCTGGGAAGTGAGTAGCGCCTCTGCCCGGTCGCCCCGTCTGGGAAGTGAGGAGCGCCTCTACCCGGCCGCCACCCCGTCTGGGAGGAAGTGAGTAGCGCCTCTGCCCGGTCGCCCCGTCTGGGAAGTGAGGAGCGCCTCTGCCCGGCCGCCCCGTCTGGGAAGTGAGGAGCGCCTCTGCCCGGCCGCCCCGTCTGGGAAGTGAGGAGCGCCTCTGCCCGGCCGCCCCGTCTGGGAGGTGAGGAGCGCCTCTGCCAGGCCGCCACCCCGTCTGGGAGGAAGTGAGGAGCGCCTCTGCCCGGTCGCCCCGTCTGGGAAGTGAGGAGCGCCTCTGCCCGGCCGCCCCGTCTGGGAAGTGAGGAGCGCCTCTGCCCGGCCGCCCCGTCTGGGAGGTGAGGAGCGCCTCTGCCAGGCCGCCACCCCGTCTGGGAGGAAGTGAGGAGCGCCTCTGCCCGGCCGCCCCATCTGGGAGTGAGGAGCGCCTTTGCCCGGCTGCCCCGTCTGGGAAGTGAGGAGCGCCTCTGCCTGGCTGCCACCCCGTCTGGGAGGAAGTGAGGAGCGCCTCTGCCCGGCCGCCCCGTCTGGGAAGTGAGGAGCACTTCTGCCTGGCTGCCACCCCGTCTGGGAGGAAGCGAGGAGCGCCTCTGCCCGGCCGCCCCATCTGGGAAGTGAGGAGCGCCTCTGCCCGGCCGCCCCGTCTGGGGGGTGAGGAGCGCCTCTGCCTGGCTGCCACCCAGTCTGGGAGGAAGTGAGGAGCGCCTCCGCCCGGCCACGCCATCTGGGAGGTGAGGAGCGTCTCTGCCCGGCCGCCCCATCTGGGAAGTGAGGAGCGCCTCTGCCTGGCTGCCACCCCGACTGGGAGGAAGTGAGGAGCGCCTCTGCCCGGCCACCCCGTCTGGGAAGTGAGGAGCGCCTCTGCCCGGCAGCCCCGTCTGGGAGGTGAGGAGCGCCTCTGCCTGGCTGCCTCCCCGTCTGGGAGGAAGTGAGGAGCGCCTCTGCCCGGCCGCCCCGTCTGGGAGGTGAGGAGCGCCTCTGCCTGGCTGCCACCCCGTCTGGGAGGAAGTGAGGAGCGCCTCTGCCCGGCCACCCCGTCTGGGAGGTGAGGAGCACCTCTGCCTGGCTGCCACCCTGTCTGGGAGGAAGTGAGGAACGCCTCTGCCCGGCCGCCCCGTCTGGGAAGTGAGGAGCGCCTCTGCCCAGCCGCCCCGTCTGGGAAGTGAGGAGCGCCTCTGCCCGGCCACCCTGTCTGGGAGGTGAGGAGCGCCTCTGCCCAGCCGCCCTATCTGGGAGGTGTACCCAACAGCTCCAAAGAGACAGCGACCATCGGGAGCGGGCCATGAGGACGATGGCGGTTTTGTTGAAGTGAAGGGGGGGAAGCGTGGGGAAAGGAAGGAGAGATCAGATTGTTGCTGTGTCTGTGTAGAAAGAGGTGGGCATAGGAGACTCCATTTTGTCCTGACTAGGAGAAATTCTTCTGCCTTGGGATGCTGTTGATCTATGGCCTTTCCCCCAGCCCCCTGCTCTCTGAAACATGTGCTGTGTCAACTCAGGGTTAAATGAATTAAGGGCGGTACAAGATGTGCTTTGTTAAACAGATGCTTCAAGGCAGCATGCTCTTTGAGAGTCATCACCACTCCCTAATCTCAAGTACCCAGGGGCACAAACACTGCAGAGGGCCGCAGGGACTTCTGCCTAGGAAAACCAGAGACCTTTGTTCATGTGTTTATCTCCCGACCTTCTCTCCACTATTATCCTATGACCCTGCCATATCCCCCTCTCCGAGAAACACTCAAGAATGATCAATAAATACTTAATAAATTAAAAAAAATAAAAATAAAAAAATAAAAAATACCATAATAAAAATATGTACATGATGACAGAGACTGGCATTTAACCTAGCCTGAAAAGAGCAGGAATGTTCTAGGGAGGAGGAGATACTTCCTCTGAGTATTTATCAAAAAAAAAAAAAAAAAAGTGAGTTAGCAGAGAAAATGGAAGCAGATGGAAATGTGGGAATGCAAAATGCAACTGAACAAGTGATTTAGTCTGGCTAAAGTGTAGGGTTGGTGTTTGCAAATGGAGAGAGGGGAAGTTGGAGAGGTTTGCAAAGGCGGATAGGAAGCCTCTCATGTAATGATAATCATTACCACTTCCTGAGCTAGATGCTGAGCATAATGCGGTCGTAATGTGAAATCTTTCTAAGGTAGGTGTTCATGTTTTACTTTTTTGGAGGAGAAAATTGAGACTTCAGTAGGTTAAAATGACTTAGCCAAGGTCTGAAGTTACTGGCAACAGAGTTGGGATTTTAATTAAGCTCATGGATTTTGAGGCCAGACTACTACGGCCTAAGTCCTGATTCTTCTTCTACTACTTCTGTAGAGATCAATTTACTTAACCTTCATGCCTCACTTTTCTCATCTGTTAAATGGGTATGATAATAGCGCCTACCTCTGGTTGTTGTGAAGATTAAAAATAATTAGTATTTTTAAAGTATTTGGAAAAAGACCTGTCACACAGAAAAGCATTGTGTAAGCATTTGCTAGTAGTTTGTGGTTGTTATCATTATTATCTGACTCCAAATACAATACTTTTCCCACCGTCACATGCAGCTTGTCAAAAATAAGTAGAAATAGCGTTAGTTCCCACTCAGCTTTTATAAGACAGTAGGCATTGCGGTGGACATTAAACACCATGATCCTCACACCACTCTTCAAGGGTGCCATATTGCCTTTCTTTACAGATGAGCTCAAATCTTTCACCCAAAGTCACACAGCTAATAAATAATTTTTATCCAAAGGCATTAGTGGGTCTCCCTGAAATATTTTAAGCAGAAGGCACAATTAGATTTATAGTAATCTATGGCAAGATCCACCTAGTGGAGGGAGAATGTTGAGAATGTCTTGGTAGGAAGGAGAAATCAAAGGTGTCTTGGTTGGGGGCCAGATTGGTGGGTAAAAGAACTATTAGGGGGTTATTGCAGTACTCCAGACAAGAAATTATGAAGGCCAAAGCTCTACCACAAGGCAAGTTAAGATTACAAATTAGGGGCTACATTTGAATATTTCTGATGCAATAGTTAATAGACTTAGTAACCACAGGAATATAGAAAGTAATGAAATAATTTAATGATTAATAAGATAAGTCTGGGGAAATTCTCAAGTTTCTGTTGATACTAATTACAGATTGGAGAAATATGGATAGAGAATCAAATTCCAGAACCAATAACCAAATTAGAATTTATATATTTTAAAATTAAGATGCCTATGAGATCTTCAAAGCAAAATATTTATTAGGCAGCTGGCTGTAGAAGTCTGAAGTTTTGAAGGGAGTCTGAGCTGGCAACACAAATTTAGAGGGTACTAACATCTAAATGAAAATTGCAACCACAGCATAAGTGAGATGACACTAGTACATCTTGAAGGGTGAGAAAAAAGGCCGGGCGCGGTGGCTTACGCCTGTAATCCCAGCAATTTGGGAGGCCTAGGCGGGTGGATCACCTGAGGTCAGGAGTTCAGGACCATCCTGGCCAGTGTGGCAAAACCCCGTCTCTGGTAAAAATACAAAAATTAGCCAGGCATGGTGGTGGGCACCTGCAATCCCAGCTGGTCAGGAAGCTGAGGCAGGAAAATCATTTGAACCCGGGAAGCGGAGGTTGCAGTGAGCCAGGATGGCACCACTGCACTCCAATCTGGGTGACAGAGCAAGACTCCATCTCAAAAAAAAAAAAAATGAGAAAAAAAAGTCCAAGAATCCAGGACTTGAGCAGAGTAAAAGAAACTGGTGAAAAATTGAGTATAAATGACCAAAAAAGTAGGAAGAAAACCACAAGAAAGAGATATCACAAAGGCCAAAAGAGAATGGTTGAGAATAAAAGGAATGATCAACAACGACAACGAAAAACAGTGTTCCAAAAGAGCAAATAAGAGTAAGATCTAGGAGGTATCAATTGGATTTATCAACTTGGAGATCATTGATAATCGTGTTGAAAGAAGTTTCACTGACATGGGAATCAGGGGAAACCATATTGCAATGGCTTGCATTTTAATGTATTTCCATATTACTTAATGGATAAAAATGAGAAAGAAAAAAGAGAACAAGTATCTCACATTGTGCGTAGCTGTGCACCAAATACAACTGCAGTGTCTTTCTGTAAAAAACATTGAGTTAAATGAAAACAATGAGGGCAACTGACTTTTCTTATGTAATTTCTGTATATATCTATCTTTAACTTCAATTGAAGTTTCTTAAAATGTAAATTTTTTTTTTTTTTTTTTTGAGAGGGAGTCTCACTGTGTTGCCAGGCTGGAGAGAAGGGGCAGAATCTCGGCTCACTGCGGCTTCTGCCTCCTGGATTTGAGCGATTCTCCTGCCTTAGCCTCCCAAGTAGCTGGTACTACAAGTGTGTGCCACCACACCTGCCTAATTTTTGTATTTTTAGTAGAGACGAGGTTTCACCACGTTGGCCGGGATGGCCTCCATCTCCTGACCTCGAGCTCCGCCCACCTTGGCCTCCCAAAGTGCTGGGATTACAGGCGTGAGCCACTGTGCCGGCCGAAAATGTAAATTTCAACAGCAAAATTTCATAGAGTGTCTCTTTCTTAACCGTAATAACTATAAAATAAAGTTACTAATTTTGTTATATTATAAAACAAATGCTCTGACTCTCCTAAATGTATTGTTTTCTAAATGCTACCACACCTTTAATTCTGTCTTCACATACTGAATACCCATTAAATACTTGATTACCTACATCCTATTCCTTGACAATTGAGCTTCAACCTGATAATATTTGCTGCATTGGTTACATCAGAAAAGTAAAATGGAACACTGGCAGTTTGACTCGAGTCTGTTTTCTTTTCTGTCCTGTTCTTTGCATGATTATGTTAAGTATATATTTGCATCTTGATTGAAAAATATGTAACTGGAAACATTACTGTTTAATAAAAGGTAATGTTTTATGAAAAGAAAGTTAGCCTGGCTCTGCTAATACTGCAGCATTAAATTAAATGCTTCTTTAAAATTTCCCTTTTCCTCTATGGTAATTAAGTTAAAACATGAAAAATATTTGTATTACATGTAATCTAACATTTAATTGATGTTCTTGCCACAGACTTTTCCCTTGTTTTATTGATAAAAGGAGGGGCCCTCTCTGGAACAGACACCTACCAGTCTTTGGTCAATAAAACCTTCGGCTTTCCAGGGTATCTGCTCCTCTCTGTTCTTCAGTTTTTGTATCCTTTTATAGGTAAGTTGACTGTGAAGATAAATATTGCAATTATGTGCATAAGCATATGGTCATTTCTGAATAAAATACTTTTAATAGTCATTAAAGAATATCACTATAGCAGTTGAAATCTTTCCTAAATTAAATGTTTACTTCTTTAACCATTTTCTTCCTTATTTTCTGGTCCTTTTGATTTATTTTCTGACTATTTCTTTTAAACAAAATGAGGGTTATTTTCACTGGGTTAATGTTTGAGCTTTCTGTACTTGGTAAAAAATTAAATTATCTAGAATAAAGAGTGAACAAGAGAAATAACACATTTCTAACAAGGCTCAATACTTTAAAAAAAAAAAAAGCAAAGGATTTGTGGAAGCTGTGTACTAGGCCAATGTGCTATTTAAAGTTTATACCATAATGGTGAGAATGTCACCTAGCACTTCTTAAAAAATGAAATGTTAATATTCACTAATGGCCAAATTGACTTTATTTTTAAAAATCAGTACTATGGAAGGTATTGTTCAAACCACTAGTTCCATATGTCTCCACAGAAGGCTAAGAATAAATTTCCCAAAAAAGTCTTACTTTTTTAATGGAGGGGATATATTAGTGTCTTCAAATTTTTCTATTATTATTCCTCACTTTATGCAGTACATGTGTTCCTGAAAAGGGGTTTGGAAACTGAACTTTAACAACAAAATAAATTGCATTTTTAATAACTACCAAAACTTGCTACTTAAAGGTATTCTGAGATGAATCAACTTGTAAAGAGAAAATCTTTTTTTAATACAAATTGATACTCTACCATAGATCTCTCGTCCAGTTATCTTTAAAGTTGTCCAAATTGGTAATCATAATATACGTTTGAAAGCAGTAGGATTATGCCAATATTTGGGAAGTAATAACTGATTGCTTTCAAAATATTTAGGATGAAATATGAGATGGCTTATTGATGACTGTTATTTTAATTATGTTTTTAGCGATGATAAGTTACAATATAATAGCTGGAGATACTTTGAGCAAAGTTTTTCAAAGAATCCCGGGAGGTAAGTCAAAATAAAAATTGTGAGGGTTTAAATATATTTATTTTATATAGTTATTTATAGTTAACATGGTTCATAATAATTTATAAATAAAAAATTTGAAAGTGAAATTATTGGATTACTTCAGGTATCTCACAATTTCCATGATCCATTCTGATCTTAAAGTTTTGATCTACTTTTATACATAATTTAGTTCTTATTTAGCTGTTTGAAAAAATGTTGTTACATGTTGTTACTATTTATATATTTAGAATACTTTATATTTTAAATTTTTTATGCTTCATATCACCAGCTCTCTGGGCTAACATTTTTTCATGTACTATTTAAACTATGTGATTTCTTAAATAAGCAAGCAGACTATTTTCCCCAGTATTTGTATTAAGGTGTAATTTAATACAGTAAAATTAACCCTTTAAAATCTATATTCTGTGGCCAGGCATGGTGGCTCACGCCTATAATCCCAGCACTTTGGGAGGCAGAGGAGGGTGGATCGCTTGAGCTCAGGAGTTCAAGACTAGCCTGGGCAACATAGTGAAACCTCGTCTCTACAAAAGGTACAAACATTAGCAGGACATGGTGCCTATACCTGTGGTCCCAGCTACTTGGGAGGCTGAGGTGGGAGCATCACTTAAGCCCAGGAGGTGGAGGCTGCAGTGAGGTGTGATCGTGCCACTGCCCTGCAGGTTGGGCAACAGAGTGAGACCCTTTCTCAAAAAAAAAAAAAAAAAAAAAAGAACCAAAAAACTATATTCTGTGAGTTTTGACAAAGGCATATAGTCATATAAGCACGGCTGCAATCAAAATACAGAATGACAAGCCAGGCACAGTAGCATGTGCCTGTAGTCCCAGCTACTCCAGAGACTGAAGCAGAAGGATTGCTTGAGCCCAGGAGTGTGAGCCACATAGAGAGATTCTGTCTCTAAAAATAATAAAAATAATGCAGAACAATTCCATCACTCCCTCCAGTTTTCCCCATTTCCCTTTGTAGTCAAACCCTAATCTCCAGCTCCCCCTTCAAACCTCCTGATGAGATTTCTCTCCCTACAGTTTTGCTTTTTTCAGAATGCCAGGTAAATGACATCATACCATATGTAGCTTTTTTGAGTCTGGCTTCTTTTGTTTAGAAAGGTGCATTTGAGATTCAGCTGTGTCTTTAGATATATCAGTAGTTTGCTCTTTTTAACAAATTATTTCTGAGAAGCATTTCATTTTATGGATGTACAATAGTGTATCTATCACCCAGTTCAGGGACATTCGTGTGGTTTCCAGTTTAGGGTAATTACAAAAAGCCAGTGTGAACATTCTCAGGCAGACCTTTTCAACATATTGCTACAACTCCATTCCCTGTTCAACTTTTCACTATGTCATGGTTTTTAGAATAATTCAGAGATCATGTGTCTTTTTGCTTTGAAGAGCTTCTCATCCAAGCTACATAATCCCCATTTCATTGTGACACTCTCTATGGTTGCTATTACAGTTGAGGAGATTGATGCAAAAACACCTTTCCTCTTAGTGCTTGAATCACTCATTCCAGAGAGATACAAAACAAAATGAAACAAAACCTAGAGCTAGAAAGTACACCTATTCCTCACATAGGGTTTAGTGGAACTTGAGATCATGGAGACATAGCTATCAAATCACAGACCCACTAATGACCAGTTTTGTGACCTTGAGAAGGTTAGTTGTCCTCTTGGAGTTCCAGTTTCCTCATCTCTAAATTATGAATCAGAATATCATGTGCTTCATAGAATAGTTGTGTGAAGCAAAAGAGGTGAGACAGGTAGTTCCTAGCACACAGTAGACTTACCCAGTACTATCAGCCATTATTATTGTTACCCTGAACTGTCTGTAGCTTCTGTGCCAGCCCCCAAACCCCAAAGCATGAATGCATAAGCTGAGGCCACATGAGTGGATAGAATGCTAAGGGAAAGTGGTCAGAATATAACACAAGACATACAATTTAATCTAAATTATGTAAATTTTCTATTTGCATATACAAGTAAGAAAAAATAAGAAAGAAATACATTTACATATAAACTGTGGTTATCTTTTAATCCATGGGATTTTTGTGGGGATTTTTCTTTGTTATTTTTCAAGGTTTTTCTTAAGGGTTTTTCTTTTTTTCTTTCCTTCTCTCTTTTCTCTTTTTTTTTTTTTTTTTTTTTTTGAGACAGGGTCTCACTCTCTCACCCAGGCTAGAGTGCAGTGGCATAATTGGCTCACTGCAGTCCTGACTTCCCGGGCTCAGGTGATCCTCCCACCTCAGCTTCCCAAGTAGCTAGGATTACAGGTGCACACCACCACGCCCGGTTTTGTAGAGATGGGGTTTTGCCATGTTGTCCGGGGTTTTGCCACGTTGTCCAGGCTTGTCTCGAACTCCTGAGCTCAAACAATCTGCCCACCTCAGCCTCCCAAAGTGTTGGGATTATAGGCATGAGCCATCTCACCTGGATTGCAAGGTTTTTCAAAAGAAGATTACTAATTTAAAAATGTATTTTATTACTGTATTTTCCTATTCAAAAAGTAGCACCGATTTATTTGAAAAATATTAGAAAACACAGACAAGCAAAATGGAGAAAATAGAAAATACTAATAACTTCTTCCTCTTGAGACAACCAAGTGGAAACCATCCTTTCAACCCCCTCCTGTTTTTCCTCGTCCTTCCTTCCTTTTTCCTTTTTAATGTATGCTTTCAGAGTTTTAAGAATACATGTAATTTCAGATATTCATAAGAATAATATAACATCGTACATCTTGTTCTATAACATGCTTCTTTCTCTTAGTAATATTTTAAGAACATATTCTCATATCAAAACATAAATATATATATACTTTAATGGAAGTTCAGTATTCTTTACAGTACCTACTGTACAGTTAGAGTGACCATAATTAATTTAGCTTTCCTTGATAGAAATATTTTGATTCTTAATTTTTATTGACTTTTAATTATACGAACAACGTATGAATAACACTCTTCATAAGATATTACGGAAAAGGCTAATGGTCCTTTGAAGCCCTCTTCCTGGTTATCAATTTTGTAATAATCAAAAATGACTTTTAAAAATGTAGGTCATATGGCAAAGAACACAACTTTATTCTTACAGCATCTTCACCATTTTGGGGTGTGACAGTTTATAATGTTCACTCTGTTTGTATATCTTGTGAGGCATAACATTATGCAAGAGTATTTTTAGAAGTAGATACTATAAAATTCTTACCAAAGCTCTATTTTTATTCTGAAATATATCACTAATGTCTTAAATTGACAAGTAGGCAAATGCTTATACTTTTCTCTGGTAGCCAAAACCTTGGCTCTTGATATAAGCCAAAGTAACAAGAAATGTTGGTATAAAAAATAGTATGTTTACATGCTTTTAAATTTTTTCAAAAATTTTATTTTCAAAAATT
Source organism: Pongo abelii (assembly GCF_028885655.2). Lineage (NCBI taxonomy): Eukaryota > Metazoa > Chordata > Mammalia > Primates > Hominidae > Pongo > Pongo abelii. Next base: position 67,485,501 of record NC_071996.2, on the reverse strand, counting down.
TCAATTTTCACCTTTCATTACTGTTGTTTAAACATTTAAAATGCATACTTGGATGCATTTTTGATAGATCCGTATAGGTAATAGATCTCATCATTAGAGCATTAGTGAAAAACGTCCTTTATGCATATGGGATCCTCAGTTATTAAGCTCCTACCTGTTGATCATAGCACCCTGTGTCAGCATTTATCTAGCCCTTAGCAACTTCCCAGTGAAGCAAAAGGTTTAAAGGGTAAATAGAAATAGATACACAAATAATTTGGTTCCAATTATGTTCACCACAAATATGTAAATAGTGAGTTCAGGGATTTTGGAATTGATTTTCCTGTTTTGTTGTTTTAATTCTTAATTTTATAATGACTATTTAGTTATGGCTGATTTCAACTAGTCCATTAATGTTAATAATTAAATATTCCATTCCATATATAATATATATACACACACATACACATATATACACACCATATACATATATATACACTACATATATAGAAAATACTAATAATCTAATAATCATATATATAATACATATATGTGGTAAAAATTTATGTCATTTTGAAATTTCTTTCTTGAAACTTTCTTGTAAGTTTATTAGCCATCTAAGAAAATTAGTGTCATTGTTTAGGATAATAGCTTTTATTTTCTTACCACAATCATTCACTTATTTAAGACTGGATCTTTATAGACTTTAGACTATGCAGAAATTGATGCACAATGACTTGGTACCACTGAAGACACTGTAACAATATAACGACATGATCTCTGAGTGAAATTTAATATGAGCTAAAAATTTAAACAATAGTGTCTTCATTGAAATAGATATATAGCTCCTTAAGTGACTATTTTAATTAGCAGAGCTTTTAAAATATATAAATCCTTGTATGTTTCATTTCATGTTTAAAACTTCTGTTTATATGTGATTATACACACAACACATAATTATATATATGATATATATGTATATAATTTTCTATTTGTATTTCACCATAGCCAAGAATCTGCAGTGTCTCAGCTGCAGCAGCTTCACTGTGACTTCTTCCCTATCCAATATGTTGCTTCTGCCATTCAGGGATACCACTTTTTTCTTGACAAAAGTATAGAAATATATTAAATATTTTAATCTAAATCTTTATTTTTGAAATTTTGTTAGAGTATTACTGTCCAAGTCTCTTGCGTATAGGAAAAAAAAAAAACCTTAGAAAATGCATCATCCTCCTATAGCTTACTTTCTACCTGAAGGATTTTGTCATTAAAGAGTTTTGGGCAGGGAATGACATAATTTTTTTACCTTAGAAAAGGGATTCTGTAGTTTCTGGGTTAAGAGTATACTCTAAGAAGACAAAAGAAGGCAGAAGCATGAAAACTGTCAAGGAGGCTAGTAAAATAATTTCAATGTGAAATATTATAACATCATTTGAAGTATAAGTCATCCTGAAGTTTTTTTGTGTTTGTATTTTTGTGGTTTATTTTTATTTTTACATGTTTTTATGGAGAGTATTAACTCAAAATTATTGTCATTGAGGTAGTATTTATGTTTAAGTAATTTTTATAATTAAATGCTGGGCTATTTAGTGTGTCACCAATGTGTTACTTATACCTGTAACATTTAATAATATTTATTGTGTTTTAGTTGATCCCGAAAACGTGTTTATTGGTCGCCACTTCATTATTGGACTTTCCACAGTTACCTTTACTCTACCTTTATCCTTGTACCGAAATATAGCAAAGCTTGGAAAGGTAATTTTTACACTTTAAATGGGCATAGAAATGTACCTTGTTGCCTGCATAATCTACTGTCTGCTTGGCAAAGTTCTTAATTACGGTATTCATCTTTAGTATCTCCTGGTTTACTTAATGCTTATGCTAGAGTGAACTGTTTGAATCATTAGTTTGTGAGAACCGATGATTAAATAGTTGATGAGTGTTAACTAAATATATTCTTCCTTTTTCTTTTTTAAGGAAGATACCCTGATGTCAGACAGCACATTTTAAATTTAGAAAATATAAAGAACTATATTTAAAGCAAATCTAATTTATTGGAAAAGTATTCCATCTTTTGTGTAGGTAGTTTAAACAATTTAAAATTAAGAAGTAACAATGAATAACTTTAATGGCTTAAAATATATTTATTTGTAAATTACAATGTCTATTGTGCTTATTTTTCATCCAGTGAATTTAATTTTCAATGTGTTGATTGATCAATTTTTGAGAATTTTGCCAATATTTATGATTCATATTACTAAAGAGAAATACTGAACTCTTCTAATGAAAACAATTAAATAATTATTCAGTTCACTACAGATGCTCATTTGCACTTACTCTCAAGGAATATTTGTATTTTACCCAAAATATTATTGGTACTATGTCTGTGTAATGCCAAACATTCTGACAAGATATTTTTTAAAAGTTATTTATATAATATTTTTATATTCTATTTTGAAAAATCCAACATTTGGCTGAATTTTACTTTTCACTGTGATGTTTGATGTTGTGTATCCATTTATGAAGTTCATCCTTCCAGGTAGAGCTGAGGGTAGACATAATATTTCAAAGTATTCTGACCATCTCTAATAGTCATCTGGAAACAGACAAGACTGTATCAAAACATGCTTTTCTGTGAATCATATAAAATGATTGAACTATTTTCCATTTCACATATTCAGTGTACACATAAATGTTATCTTCTGAGCAGAGAGTGAGGCATTCATAAAAGGAAGGCTATTAACATTCTGTCATATTATTAATACCTGAGCATTTTTTCCTAAATGCCCCTTAAAAGTGTCATATTGAGATATCTAAATAAATCACTCCATGAGCAAAGCAGAGTGGTTAGGAGCCCTAATCTGGAGTCAGGCTGCTTGTATTTGAGTTCCCTCTCGGCCACATTCCAGCTGTGTGACCTTAGAGATGTTGTTTAATCTCTCTCTTCCTCAGAAGATAAGCCAATTCATAATAGAAACTTCTTTCTAGTTAAAAATTAACAACTTAGAAAACAAGGTTAATGAGACTCACATAAAATACAAGCAGTTTTATATTTATTTTTTCTTATCAGAGAAAGGATCCATAATGTGCTTATTCATTTAAAAAAATTAAGACTAGACACACAAACCTAGCATAATGAGTGCACAGGGCACAGACACACACAGACCAGTTTATATTTTAACCAGTTGACATAATGACAGAACAGAGAGGAAGAAGCAAAACAGGCCTAGAAACACAGACCAAAGGGCAAAACCAGGTAGGAAAAGTAGAGCTGGAGAGCAGAGAGGAAAAAGCTGAGGTACCCCTCCTCAAAAAAAAAGGAGGAGGAGGAATGTGTGTGGTGTTAGAAGGAAGAGAGTAAGACAAGTAGAAGCAGCAATTGTAGATAGTAAAAAAGCACATGTCAACACTAAAATAAGACTTGAAGAAAAAAGGAAACATAATTTCACTTTTACTTTCATAAGCTAAAATCACCAGTTTTGTATTCCATGCATGAGCCACTAAAAATTTTTAAAGCCATATTGCATGGTGATAACAGTCATATATAATACTTGCTCACCTACTTGGGGTGGGTGCGGGGAACCAAGACTGATCTGATAAGAAGTTACCTTCCTGAGATTATCAACACCAAGCTGCAAGAATAACCTACTAAAGAATTAGGCAGAAAAATCTATATGTAAGTTTACCCAATTAAAAATGAGAAAGACTTAACATTTTAAATAAAATAATTTCTGTCCTAAACCGGCAATATCCTTGTATTTTCTTTTACAGGTCTCCCTCATCTCTACAGGTTTAACAACTCTGATTCTTGGAATTGTAATGGCGAGGGCAATTTCACTGGGTCCACACATGTAAGTTTTGTTGTTATATTTGTTAGTCTTTGGTTTATAGCCTTCACATAGATATTTAGATGGCATAAATGCAGAAATATAAAGTAACTATGGTATCAGAAACATCATTTATCTTTGGTATTTGACAAAATGAGGTAAAATGATTACAGATCAGCAAACATGCATTTTTCATTTGAACCCTACAAGGCTGATAGAATTAAACCAGGTTTACTTATTATTTTAATGGTCCAAAGAATTAGAGTAAGAAAGAATTAGAATAAGAAATGAATTTTGAATAGTTGAAAAGAGGAACAAAGTTTCACTAGTTTAGACTGAAATAAGAAGAATAAGAGATATAGCGGATGTTTTTATCCATTAAACAAAATGTGAACACTTTGAAAACTACCCTTTATTCTCTTCTGATTATTTTCCTTAATTATTTTGTGTTAAAATACTCCATCATTTGTGAACTAAAGATAAAAACTGATAGTGGTGTTTGTTTCTTTTTAATGTTATTATTTGGTGAGGTAAAATGTTGACAAATTGGTATTAGTTCCCCCAATTTTAAAAATGTTACTCATTCATGAAATTTAAAAGTGTGTGTATTGTCAATCTAAACTACACTGTTTGTATGCTTTGCTTATACAGTAGATTCCCCAGATATGGACTGGGCAGTTTATAGTCACAGTCCCAAGAAAATGCTAGAATGAAACCAGGTTAGATTGGCTTTAAACACTGAATTGGATTTCCACAATTCACAATAAGTATTAGTTGAATAAATAAATAGTGCATTAAGGAGTTTCCAGGGTACCTTAAATGTTTTCTCTAAAGAGGCAAAGAAAAATTAATTTAAGATGTAATATTTAGCACAATGCAAGGAACACTGGGTTTTTAATGAATGGCATCTGTAAGAAAAAACATAAAAGGAAACCTAATAAATAGCCCTAATTGTTAATGCAGTGGCCAAGGTAATTTATGTTTTTTCATTGATTAATTTTTGCTCTGCAAAATTAATTCATTTTCCACTGATAGGCTTCTTAGTTTATCAGGAAAATACCAAAAAAAAAAAAGGCCTCAAGCTAATTGGGGGAAAAGCATGAAATATCTATTAAATATCCAGTCTAAGTGCATTTGATATAGCCTTTTCTTTGAAAAGGCAAACGCCTATTTTTAAAGGATTGAAATAAAGGAGAGAAAGCATAAATATCTGTAATGTTTATATTTTTTTTTCTTCAAATAATTTAATCCTGATTCGCAGTTGTATTGGTCATCTCAGAATGTCATAACAAAAAAACATAAACCACGTATTGTTAAATGACAGAAATGTATTTTCTCATGGTTCTGGAGGCTGGAAGTCAGAGATCTGGATGCCAGCATGATAGGGTTCCGGTGGGGGCTATCTTCCTGCCTTGTTGAGGGCAGTCTTCCTGCTGTGTCCTCACATGGCAGAGAGAGACAGCAAGATCTCAGATGTCTCTTCTTATCAGGGCACCAGTCCCACAGTGAGGGCTCCACCCTTCCCTCATGCATTTATCTAACCCTAATTATCTCTCAAAGTCTCCCAAAGGCCTCAACTCCAAATGCTAGCACAGTGAGAGTTAAGGCTTCAACATATAAATTTGGAGGGACACAATTCAATTCATAGCATTAGTGTTTTTTTGTTTTGTTTTTACTTTTTTTTAGAGACAGGGTCTCATTCTGTCACCCAGACTAGAGTGCAATAGTGCAATCATAGCTCACTGCAAGTTGAACTCCTGGTCTCAAGCAGTCCTCCTGCCTCATCCTCCTGTGTAGCTGGGACTGCTGTCATGTGCCACACCTGGCTAATTTTTTCTTTTTTTTTTTGTAGAGATGGAGTCTCACTATGTTGCCCAGGCCAGCCTCAAACTCCTGACCTCAAACAATCCTCCTGCCTCAGCCCCCCAAATTGCTGGGATTAACAGGTGTGAGCCACCATGCCTGGCCTACATTAGTGGTTTTGAAATGCACCTGTTTCACTTCAATATGGCCATTTATTCATTCACTTTAGTAAACACTTATTGAGTTTCTATTGTTTCCAGTGATTGTGTTGTGCCCTGAGAGAAAAAGCAGAGAGAGGCCTGAATTAGCACCTGCTGCCAATTATTCACAATCAACAATGGAGAAAGGGCTTATTTTTTTAAAAAAAAAAAAAAAAAAGGAAGAAAAATCAATGACAGTACAAGGTGATAAGTGCAAAGCAGAAGCATGAAAGGGAAGCCGAGACAGTGCCAAAGTAACGGGTGCTTAATGATCTATCCCCACCAGGGAAGGTTTCCTGGAGGAAGAAAAATGTGATCTGTGTGTTTTAAAAGAGGAATTACAATTTTTCCAGATACATAGAGGGTATGAGTGTATGTATTACAGAATAAGGGAAAAGTATGTATAAAAGCACAAAAACATATACTTAATTCTACTGATATTTATACTGATTCTACTGATATTTATTTAGTGTCTGTTATGTTGGTACTGTATTCAGCTCTGGTTTTTAAAGCTGAATTCACAGTAACAGAAAGCTAATAAGTATATTAAGCAGAATACTATAAATGATAATTTGGGCTAAAAGTTTTAATTGTATAAGACCAAACTGTTTTAATTGATAATTTTTATTATAAAAAGTGTTTACAGGGAAAAAATCACTGGGTTGTAATAAAAGTTCTTATAGGTTTGCTAAATATAGTATTATGAGGCAATATTGAGGGGGAAACATAGCTAAAGTAGGAAGTAAATTAATCCTCAGTTCCACCACAGGAGAACAGTGTAAAGCAATGATTCTCAACACTTGTTTCACATGAGAATCCTCTGAGTAACTTTAGAAAATACTGATGCCAGAGCCCCACCTGTAGAGATTCTGAAGGAATTGATCTAGGGACCAGGCAATTGGATTCATTATTTCGCCATTGGAGATTCTATGAACAAAGAGTCTAAAGCCCTTGGTTTAAAGAGATTAAAATCATGAGTACATATTTTTAACTGACACATTGTTTCTAAAATTAAACCAGAGATTTTGTGTTACTTTAGTTACTGTTTTGTGATCATTTTTCGTGATGCATTCTCTGCTTGTTTTTTTCAGTATTTTTTATGTACAAAATGTCATGTGAAATACTGTCATGAATACATACAGAAATAAAATATCTCTGCTTTCAAGGGGCTCGCAGTTTAGTGAAGAAGACAAAGCTATACAAATGACTATCATATAAGCAGTGTACCTTGATATAGAGAAAAAAGGAAGGGCAGTCCACTTCCTGGTGGGGCTCAGTGAACTGATTTTTATGGCCAGATAGCTATTTAGTTCTGTCATCAACAAAATGTGGCCTACATCTGTCTCACCTTCCTCTAGTAGCAATATAATATTTTATCTGAGCCTTTGAAATTTAATAGCAAGGATTATTTACTTAACTCTTTCAATATTTAGATGTTAAAGAAGTATGTTTTTTAATACTGTGCCACCTTTTATGTCTGTTTGAATACTACTGCAAACAACTTCTGTTCATCCTGATTTACAATCAGGCTAATCAAATCCCAAGTTCAGGAGTTGGCATGGTAGCTAGTCAGGCAGGCTTCTTTCTGAAAATATGACAGCGATGAATGCTTGTAATCCATAAAACATGAGAAATTCAATACTCCATGTGTGGTTTGCTTCATTTTCGGTTCAGATGAATGATCAGAAAATCTGTGGTTTTTTCATAGGTCTTTTAAAGTGGTGTTTGAAAAAGATCTTTAAACCCAGTATCAGAAAAGGCGAAGGTCTGTAATGGCTACTGGTATTGACCTTGTTACTATGGAAACACCATTTTAGTGGTTATGTTTTAAAAATAACACGCAATTCAATTTCCTTTTCCATAACTTGTAGGGCCATAAATTCTGCTTTTTGATATGATTTCAGATATCTCACAGTCCAATGACTTTCAGGTTTTTTGGAAATTATGTTCAGTTTTATGGTATTTTCTAACCTTTTGCTTTCTAAAAACTGAGGTGGCAAGGAAATTTAATTGCTTTTCAGAAAGTGTGCTAGTATAAAAATGCAATAGCAGTTCTCCCAATTTTTTTCTAACTAGAATCAGAGGCATTATCACTTTAAAAAAAACTTCATTTAATGCCTTATTAATATTCAATTCTTTACATTCAGAATGGAAATTATAACATGCAGTCCAAATTTACAACTATTTTCCCCTCGTATGACATCTTTCTTACAGCATTTTAATTGTGTGGTATTCTAAACGAAATTCCAAAAAGTAAGTCCATACTTTAAATAGGCATTTATACATATAAAATGTGTCTTCCCCAAGGATCTCAATGCACATTAGTTTCCTTAACCCTTATACATTCAAACCCTGAATTCTGCAGTTTTATGCTACACATAAAGAAGAACTAGAGGGGGTTAAGAAAAGGATTTTTAAAAATGGGTAAAGACAGAGGAAGGCTACATATTTAAGGAAAGAAATGATTCATTCTGACAAATATTAGCCACTGAATTTTTATTTTAAGTTCAGGGATACACGTGCAGGTTTCTTATATAGGTAAACTTGTATCATGGGTGTTTGTTGTACCGATTATTTTGTCACCTAAGTATTAAGCCTAGTACCCATTAGTTATCTTTCGTGATCTTCTTCTTTCTCCCAACTTCTACCCTCTGATAGGTCCCAGTGTGTGTTGTTCCCCTCTCTGTGTCCCTGTGTGTGATCTTTTAGCTCCCACTTATCAGTGAGAATATGTGTTCTTTACTTTTCTTTTCCTGCATTAGTTTGCCAAGGATAATGGCCTCTCCAGCTCAATCCATGTTCCTGCAGAGGACATGATCTTTTTTATGGCTGCATAGTAGTCCATGGTGTACGTGTACCACGTTTTCTTTATCCAGTCTGCCATTAATGGACATTTAGGTTGATTCCATGTCTTTGCTATTGTGACTAGTGCTGCAATGAACATAACGCATTTACATGTTTTTATGATAAAACCATTTATATTCCTTTGGTATATACTCAGTAATGGGATTGCTGGGTCAAATGGTAGCTCTGTTTTTCAGATCTTTGAGGAATCACCACACTGTCTTCCACAATGGTTGAACTAATTTACACTCCCACCAATGGTGTATAAGTGTTACTTTTTCTCTGCAATCTGGCCAGCATCTGTCATTTTTTGATTTTTTTAATAATAGCCATTATGACTGGTGTGAGATGATATGTCATTGTTGTTTTGATTCACATTTCTTTAATGATCATTGATGCTGAGCTTTTTTTCATATGAATGTTGGTCACATGTATGTCTTTTGAAGAATGTTCATGTCCTTTGCCTACTTTTTAATGGTTTATTTTTTTCTTGTAAATTTGTTTAAGTTCCTTATAAGATGCTATATATTAGACCTTTGTCAGATGCATAGTTTGCAGAAATTTACTCCTATTCTGTAGGTTGTCTGTTCACTTTGTTGATTCTTTTGCTGTGCAGATGCTCTTCAGGTCGAGTACATCCTATTTGTCAATTTTTGCTTTTGTTGCAATTGCCTTTGGCATTTTCGTCATGAAATATTTGCCCATTCCTATGTCCAGAATGGTATTGCCTAGGTTGTCTTCCAGGGATTTTATAGTTTTGAGTTTTACATTTAAGTCTTTAATCCATCTTGAGTTAATTTTTGTATATGGTGTAAGGAAGGGGTCCAGTTTCAATCTTCTGCATTTGGCTAGCTGGTTATCCCGGCATCATTTATTGCATAAGGAGTGTTTTCACCATTGCTTGTTTTTGTCAGATTTGTCAAAGATCAGATAGTTGTAGCTGTGCAGCCCTAATTCTGGGCTTTTTATTCTGTTTCACTGATCTATGTGTTTGTTTTTTTATCAGAACCATGCTGTTTTGCTTACTGTAGCCCTTTAGTGCAGTTTGAAGTTGGGTAGCGTGATGCCTCTGGTTTTGTTCTTTTTGCCTAGGATTGCCTTGGCTATTCAGGCTTTTTTTTGATCCCATGTGAATTTTAAAATAGTTTTTTCTAGTTCTGTGAAGAATGTCATTGGTAGTTTAATAGGAATAACATTGAATCTGTAAATTGCTTTGGGCAGTGTGGCCATTTTAACGATATTGATTCTTCCTATTCATAAGTGTGGAATTTTTTTTCCATTTGTTTGTGTCATCTCTGATTTTTTTTTTTTTTTTTTTTTTTTGTGGGTGGATCAGTATTTTGTTGCTCTCACTGTAGAGATCTTTCATCTTGCTGCTTAGCTGTATTCCTAGGGATTTTTTGTGTGTGGCAATTGTGAATGGATTGCCTTCCTGATTTGGCACTCTGCTTGACTGTTGTTGGTTTATAGGAGTGCTAGTGATTTTTATACATTGATTTTGTATCCTGAAGCTTTGCTGAGGTTGTTTATCAGCTTATCTTTTTTGGCTGAGACTATGGGGTTTTCTAGATATAGGATCATGTCATTTGCAAACAGGGATAGTTTGACTTCCCCTCTACCTATTTGCATGCCCTTTATTTCTTCCTCTTGCCTGATTGCTCTGGCCAGGACTTCCAGTACTATGTTGAATAGGAGTGGTGAGCCAGAGCATCCTTGTCTTATGCTGGTTGTCAAGTGGAATGCTTCCAGCTTTTGCCCATTTAGTATGATGTTGGCTGTGGTTTAGTCACAGATGGCTTTTATTATTTTGAGGTATGTTCCTTCAATTCCTAGTTTATTGAGAGTTTTTAACGTGAAGGGGTGTTGAATTTTATCGAAAGCCTTTTTGGCATTTATTGAGATAATCATACCGTTTTTGTCTTTAGTTCTTTTTATGCAATGAATCACATTTACTGATTTACATATATTGAACCAACCTTGCATCCCAGGGATAAAGCCTACTTGATTGTGGTGGATAAGCATTTTGATGTGCTACTGGATTTGGTTTGTCAATATTTTGTTGAGTATTTTTGCATTGATGCTCACCAAAGATATTGGCCTGAAGTTTTTTTTTGTTGATGTTGTTTCTCTGCCAGATTTTGGTATCAGGATGATGTTGGCCTAGTAGAATGAGTTAGGGAGAAGTCCCTCCTCCTCAATTTTTTGGAACAGCTTCAGCAGGAATGTACCAGCTCTTCTTTGTACATCTGGTGGAATTCAGCTGTGAATCGCTCTTGTCCTGGGCTTATTTTGGTTGGTAGGCTATTTATTATTGATTCCATTTCAGAGCTCATTATTGGTCTCTTCAGGGAATCAATTTCTTCTTGGTTCAGTCTTGGGAGGGTGTATGTATCCAGGAATTTATCCATTTCTTCTAGAGTTTCTAGTTTATGTGCAGGAAGTGTTCATAATATTCTCTGATTGTTATTTGTATTTCTGTGGGGTCAGTGGTAATATTCCCCTTGTCGTTTTTAATTGTATTTATTTGGATCTTCTCGCTTTTCATCTTTATTAGTCTAGCTGGCTGTCTATCTATTTTTGAATTTTCAAAAAAAAACAGCTCCTGGATTCATTGATCTTCTGAATGTTTTTTGTGTTTCAAATCCTTCAGTTCAGCTCTGATTTTGGTTATTTCTTGTCTTCTGCTAGCTTTTGGGTTTTCTCTTGGTTCTTTAGTTCTTTTAATTGTAATTTTTGGTTGTTAAATTGAGATCCTTCTAACTTTTTGATGAGGAGCCACTGAATTTTTTGATGATGTATAAATTATCATCCTTTATGTTGCAAATGTAAAGAAACATAGAACCTTAACTGGTTGAAGCAAAAGAGAATTTACTCCCTTAACTGTAAGTTCAAGGTTAGTCCTATTATTAGGTATGCTTGGATTTAAGAGCTCAATTAATGAAATCAGACATCGTCTCTCTTTTACCATCTCTTGCCTGTGCTTCCTGTTTTGGCTCTAGTTTCTGAAAGCCTTTCTCCCTGACAAGATGGTAGCAGCAATCTCAACCTACATCAATTCAAGTTCAAGTCCATAGAAAGAGAAAGAATTTTCTCTTTTAAGATACCTCCAACCTCACTCACAGAATTAGTTCTGATTGGCTGTAACAAAGATGTATGATGATTACAGACCCTATCATCATGGCCTATATTGAGTTGTTTGCCTTTAGGTTACATGCCCACACCTGGATCTAGGGATAGGATGAACCCAACTAAAGCACTTGAAATAAAAATGGGGAAAAGGGTGTCCCAAAGGACAGTGATGCCAGCAGAAGGGGGAGTAGCCATTGCAGGGTGCAAACTACATATGTCCACTTCAGTGATGGGAATTTCAATCAAATGGTATGGGTGGAAGCCAGGTTAGAGAAAATTAAGATGTAAATGAGTGATAGGAAAGTGAATTTGCAATATCCTTCCTCCTATTTTGCCCTCCCCTGCCCTTCTCTTCTTCTTTTATGAAGAACACCTATGAATGAAAGTAACATGGCAAAACAGTGACTTGAGAGAATAAGAGCTCTAAAAAAACACCATATTTTTCATGGGATATATTGAACATGTGACATAGACTAAGCCAAAACTTAGAACCCAAAGTCCTCTATGAGATGATGAAAGGCTAGACTTTAGGATACAGTTAGGGTGATCTTGGAGAGGAGCTAAGATACTTTGTCCTTTTGAAACAATAGGATAAGAATATAAGGAGTAAATTGTGAACACATTCTAAACATCAGTGAAGAGAATTTGAGTATTCATGCCTGATAACCTATATTTTTTCAAAGATGAGATGATTATCTGAGAGTGCAGTAAATAGGAGTAGGTTCGGAACATGAATATTCTGGTTGGTTAAATTTCCTATTGGTCTCACCATAGGAAGTGAGAAGGGATCTACACATAGAAATAAAATAATAATGTATTTGTTAAATTATCTTTAGTTATCTTCTGTGTGTTTTCTTCTATGTGTATTTTCTGTCTCTCACTATATTGTAAGCACTGTGAGAAAAGAGATTACATTTGCTTTGTTCACACTATATACCCATTACTCAGCAAAGTGTCTAACAAAGAATTAGAATTCAGCAAAGAATTGCTGAATCATCAACTGGATGCATGAATGAATCTATGTGCCTTCTGGTTTTAGTCCATTCAACTTGGGGATTAACTGACCAAAATTTTGAAGTAATGAGACAATAAAACATTGTCTTGAGACAAATAAAAATTTCACACAAACACTGTCAAAGAAAATTTGTCTAAGGCTACTTTCATGCTGGTAAAATTTGCTAACTAATTTGCTAAAATACCAATTGACTCCAGGCTCTGCCGCACTCACTGTTAGAGCTAGTGGTATGTTTTACCAGGAAGACTGCCTACATGAAAGAATGCATAGAACTATTGCTTTATCTGAGTCTACATAAAAGTAGGAAAGATATTTGCAAGATAATATATGCTCAGGGAGGATTAGCCTAGTCCCTGTGTTAGTGGAGCTGAGGAACAGCCTAGGCTTCTCAATATTAAGTACTTATTTCACCCACCTTAGTTATTTTATAAATGGAATCCATCCACAAATGGATGACCCTGTTCTTTGAACCAATAACATTTTACTAAATGTCTAACTGATGCCTGTCACTCTTCCAGGTACTGGGACTATAAGATGAAGAAAGCACAGTCCTTGACCTCAGATCCCTATAGTTTGTGGAACAAACTTATGAAAGACAATCTCAATATAATAAATAATAGAATTATGAGTAAGTGCTATGGAAACAGAGGAAGGGTCCTTAGCCCAACCTGTGCAGGCAGGTAATATTTCAGGATAAGAAAATACATGGCTTTTTGCTTTAAAAAAATAAACAAGCATAAGTTGAGTCAAAAAGGGACATGGGGGACGGGAAGTTGGTAGGGACAGGTTGGAAGATACTGTTGGCAGAAATGTGTGTGATGCAGAGATGAGATACATATAACAGCAGACGAAGTTTGAAGTTCTAACATTAGGAAGAAGTTGGAGAAGAGGGATACTTTGCCATTCGCTGGGGGAGCTACCATATAAAAATAAAGGCCCTCCTTTGATAATTTTCTCCAAAACCATTTTTTTACATTGCTTCTCAAATGCATTTTATCGTAGTTTTAACAAGTGTCATATCTCCATATTATCTCTTTTGAAAAACTGCTGAAATTGGTTCTGTTCTTACTCAGTCTTTCTATGCTACAGTAACAAAATAACACAGACTGGGTAATTTATAAAGAATAGAAATTTGTTTGTCGCGGTTCTGGAGGCTAGAAAGTCCAAGATCAAGGCACTAGCATTTGAAAGTGTCTGGTGAGGGCTGCTCTCTCTGCTCCCAAGATGACACCTTGAACTCTGCTTCCTCTGGAGGGGACAAATCCTGCATCCTCACAAGGAGGAAGGGATGGAAGAACAAAAAGAGGCTGAACTCACTTCCTCAAGCACTTTTATAAGGGTTCTAATCTCATCTATGAGGGCTCTGCCCTAATGGCCTAATTACCTCCTAAAGGCCCCACCTCTTTTTTAATTATTATTATTATACTTTAAGTTCTAGGGTACATGTGCACAACGTGCAGGTTTGTTACATACGTATACATGTGCCATGTTGGTGTGCTGCACCCATTAACTGGTCATTTACATTAGGTATATCTCCTAATGCTATCCCTCCCCCGTCCCCCCACCCCACAACAGGCCCTGGTGTGTGGTGTTCACCACTCTGTATCCAAGTGTTCTCATTGTTCAATTCCCATCTATGAGTGAGAACATGCAGTGTTTGATTTTCTGTCCTTGCGATAGTTTGCTCAGAATGATGGTTTCCAGCTTCATCCATGTCCCTACAAAGGACATGAACTCATCCTTTTTATGGCTGCATAGTATTTCATGGTGTATATGTGCCTCATTTTCTTAATCCAGTCTGTCATTGATGGACATTTGGGTTGGTTCCAAGTCTTTGCTATTGTGAATAGTGCTGCAATAAACAAACATACATGTGCATGTGTCTTTATAGCAGCATGATTTATAATCTTTTGAGGCCCCACCTCTTAGTATTGTTTCACTGGGGATTAAGTTTCAACCTTAATTTTAGAGGGGATGCAAACATTCAAACCATAGCACCCACTGATCCGACTTCCCTATCACCACAAGCTATACAGCTTCTGTATTTAGAAAGTAACTAGAGTTTTGGTGATTCTGAGCTGAAAGTTGTGCCAGTGTATAAACGGAAATAAGCCTAGAGAGTTTGGCAGAGATGAAGATGGAGGAAAGCTTTACATGTGGTGGTGAGAAACTTGGATTTGTTCTTTAGTTGATAGGGCATTGAAAGTTCTTAAACAGGTGAGTAACTAGATCGAGGGCATTGAAAGTTCTTAAACAGGTGAGTAACTAGATCGAGTCTCAATTTTAATTGGACTTCTCTTCCAGTGGAGGCAAGGACAGATGGGAATATAAAGACCTGGAAGGAGGCTATCTATAGCAAGCCAAGCATCCAGGCAAAAGGATTCCATTTGCCAATGGAAATGATATAAGGATAAGACTGGTAATGAAGAGGAGGAGAAGCTCAAGTAATTTTAAGCTGGTAAAATCAGGAGAACTTAGTGACTGATTGAATGAAGGCACTAAGGGTACAGGAGTTACCCAGGGTGATACCAAAGTTTCCATCTTGGAGAACTATATAGGTAGATGGCCCAGAACTCACTGCCAAAGGAATAAAATAGAAGAGTCTGCCAGCAAACTAACACTTATTAAATGTCTACTGGGTAAGTCACTCTTCTAGGTACTGGGGCTATTAAGACCAATATATCACACTCCTTTTCTGAAGACCTCTTACAGCTTATTAGAATGTGGGGTGGGTCAAAGATCACATAAGAGGTAACCTCAGTGAACTATTTAATAGAATTATGAATATGCTGCTAGGGAGACATACAGGTGTCTACCTTCTTTTATGTTATTTACCAGGATAGGAAGGGAAGATGATCTGGAAAAAATACATAGTATGTTTTAAATATATCCTCATTTTGTGGGATCCTTGTGGGAAGAGGAGTAGAAGTCACCCAATATTTTGGAAATGCAAGTCTGGATTTCGGAGAGGGTGATGTGGACAAAACTGTACAGGGACTGCATATAAAGTGAAGAGAGTCACAATCCAAGTAGAACCCTAATGACAAAGAATTATCTGGACATCACATCTGAAGTTACATTTATTTTTAGTTTAAATTCACATGGTATTTTAATTGTTTTGTGAAAAAGCACAATGAAGAACCAAAGCGACACCCATAATTCTCACAAGTTTTCATCATATTAAAAAAGTGAAATCCTGCCCCCTCCCACCTATACTCTGCCCTTTTAATCCAAACCCACAGAGGTAAACACAGTTAACACCAATTTTAAAGTGTTAACAGAGGAATTAGAGACTGCCCAGTAGGTGACAGAATAAGAATTAAAAGAGACTGGTGTCCCAAATGGCAAAAATGAAGTATTTGTGATGTTTATGGTGCCAAGCTGGGCTAGCTTTTTATATGATTCATATTTTAAAAATTTATATTTCAGGCCGGGCACGGTGGCTCACGCCTGTAATCCCAGCACTTTGGGAGGCCGAGGCGGGCGGATCACGAGGTCAGGAGATCCAGACCACGGTGAAACCTCGTCTCTACTAAAAATACAAAAAATTAGCTGGGCGCGGATACAAAAAATTAGCCGGGCGCGGTGGCGGGCGCCTGTAGTCCCAGCTACTCGGGAGGCTGAGGCAGGAGAATGGCGTGAACCTGGGAGGCAGAGCTTGCAGTGAGCCGAGATTGCGCCACTGCACTCCAGCCTGGGCAACAGAGCGAGACTCCATCTCAAAATAAATAAATAAATAATAAATAATAAATAAAATTTATATTTCAGCAAAAAATTAGCATAAAGTTTTATGTAAATTTTAACTAGAAATCAGCTTTTTAATAAATTTATTTTTGAAGAGTTTATTTTGGTTTAATGAAAATTTGATCCATTGTCTTTTTTAATTAGAAATGATTTGCATCAAGGTTTTCTTACAGGTTGTACAGGAACTAATTAGAATATATACCTTTTAAATAATTTCAACTTGTATTTTATATTCGGGGGTACATGTGCAGGTTTGTTACATGGGTTTTTTGGATGACACGGAGGTTTAGAGTACAAGTGATCCAGTCACCTGTACAAATGATCCCGTCATTACTATGGTAGTGAGCACAGAACCCAATAGGTATTTTTTCAACCTTTGCCCCCTCCTTCTTTCCCTTCTTTAGTAGTCTGTATTCCCAGTTCCAGTGTCTGTTGTTCCCATCTTTATATCCACATGTACCCAATGTTTAGCTCCTACTTATATGTGAGAACATGTGGCATTTGCTTTTCTGTTCCTGTGTTAATTTGCTTAGGATAATGGCCTCCAGGCTGCATCCATGTAGCTGCAAAGGACATGATTTCATTCTTTTTTATGGCTGCATAGGATTTCATGGTGTATATGTACCATATTTTCTTTATGCAATCCACTGTTGATGGGCATCTAGGTTGATTTTACATCTTGGCTATTGTGAGTACTGCTGCGGTGAACATACAAGTGCATGTGACTTTTTTGTAGAGTGATTTATTTTCCTCTGGGTGTGTACCCAGTAATGGGACTCCTTGGTTGAATGGTAGTTCTGTTTTAATTTATTTGAAATATCTCCAAACTGCTTTCCACAGTGGCTGCACTAATTCACATTCCCACCAATAGTGTATAAGTGTTCCCTTTTCTCCACAGCCCCACTAACATTTGTTTTTTTTTTTTTTATTTTTCAAGACAGGGACTTGCTCTGTCATCCAGGCTGGAGTGCAGTGGTGCAATCATGGCTCACTGCAACTTTGACCTCCTAGGCTCAGGCAATCCTCCTACCTCAGCCTCCTAAGTAACTGGGACTACAGGTGTGTGCCACCACGCGTGGCTAATTTTTTTTTATTTTTGTAGAGATGGGGTCCCAGTTACCTTGCCCAGGCTGGAAGCATCTGTTTTTTGTTTGTTGTTTGTTTTTACTTTTTAATTATCGCTATTTCTACTAGTGTGAGATGGTATCTCATTGTGGTTTTGATTTGCATTTCTCTGATAATTAGTGATGTTGAGCATTTCTTTGTATGTTCATTGGCTGTTTGTATGTCTTCTTTTGGGAAATGTCTGTTCATATCTTTTGCCCACCTTTTAATGGAGTTATTTGGTTTTTGCTTGTCAAATTAAGTTCGTTACAGATTCTGGATATTGGAACTTTGTCATATACAGAGTTTGTAAATATCTTCTCCCATTCTGTAGGTTGTCTGTTTA
Organism: Pongo abelii; assembly: GCF_028885655.2. Lineage (NCBI taxonomy): Eukaryota > Metazoa > Chordata > Mammalia > Primates > Hominidae > Pongo > Pongo abelii. The sequence continues at coordinate 67,467,510 of NC_071996.2, read as the reverse complement.
TTCTTTTGATAGTTTCTTTTGCTGTGCAGAAGCTTTTTAGTTTAATTAGGTCCCACTTGTCAGTCTTTGTTTTTGTTGTGATTGCTTTTGAGGCCTTAGCCATAAATTCTTCGCCAAAGCCAATGTCGGGAAGGGTATTTACTAGGTTTTCTCTAGGATTATTATAGTTTGAGGTCTTACATTTCAATCTCTAATCCATCTCAAGTTAGTTTTTGTATATGGAAAAAGGTAGGGGTCCAGTTTCATTCTTCTGCATATGGTTAGCCAGTTATCTCAGCACCACTTATTGGCTAGGGAATCCTCTCCCCATTGCTTATTTTTGTCGACTTTGCCAAAGACCAGATGGTTGTAGGTGTGTGGCTTTATTTCTGGATTCTCTATTCTGTTCCATTGGTCTATGTGTCTGTTTGTGTACTAGTATGATGCTTCTTTGGTTACTGTAGCCTCATAATATAGTTTGAAGTCAGATAATGTGATGCCTCTGGCTTTGTTCTTTTTACTCAGGGTTGTTTTAGCTAGTGGGGCTTTTCTCATTCCATACAAATTCCAGAATAGTTTTTTTCTAAATTTAAAAAATGATGTTTGATAGGAATAGTGTTGAATCTGTAGATTGCTTTGGGTAGTATAGTCATTTTAATGATATTGATTCTTCCAATCCGCAAGCATAGACTGCTTTTCCCATTTGTGTGTGCGTGTGTTTTTAAATGAATCGGTTTTAATGTTCAGAGTGATTCCTGAGAAGAATTTTCCTGAGCAGCTTTATATATTAATGTAAACCATGGTTTTGTCTATAGAACAGAATCGGAATACAAGTGAGCTGAGAGTGAGCAAGTGACAGAGCTTTCAGTGGATGCAGGAGCTGGGGGAAGTGGTCAGATCTGCTTGTCATTAATAGCTTGTGGTGTGACAGGCAACATGGAGCCTTTGTTTTGTGTCATCCAAAGCACTTAACTCCCGGATGTGTCTGACTAAAAAGGCTAATACATGAGGCTCTTATAACAAAAATGTAGGCTCTGCCGGAATTGTATATTTGAAAGTGCCTGTTTAGCTAAAAGAGTTTGGGCAGGTATCATAGAGAGGCATGATGTTTTTTCATTCTCCTGGTCCAGAGGTTTAAGTTCTGAGGCTCCTTTTTCTCAGTCTGTAGAGACTGGAGCTCCCTTTGATAGGACTTGCTTTATGCTACATTGCCTTATTGTTATTCACCTGTTATAAAGATAAGAGTTTGTCTTTCAAACCAGGATAAAATTTCAGAATGCAAGAATCCAAACTGAGATAATATTGCAAAATGAATTTAACTCCCCAAAGCTCTCCATCTCCAACCACAACCCCCATAAACACAAACGGTTTATTAAAAATATATAATGAAGCATTTGTTTAGATTTTCCAGGGTAAGGGAAGCAATTAATTTTAAAAGTGTTTGCTGTTCTAAGGCTACAAACTGCTATAAGCCAGTCCCTATTTTTGTTAGTACTAAAATATTTTGAAACACTTGGATCATTACTGTTAAAATGATCTAAATTTTACAGTAACCTTCATTATTTGCCTAGATCTTTTTAAAGCTTTCTAAGGTATTGTAAGGAATACTGCTTCTTTTCAATGTTACTTTTATGTGCATTTATTCAATGTGTTTATTTTTCTCAAAAGAATACATTCACAGGCCAGGTGAGGTGGATCACACCTGTAATCTCAGCACTGTGGGAGGCCAAAGCAGGAGGATCCCTTAGACCAGTGGTTCAAGACCAGCCTAGACAACATAGCAAGACCCCCACCTCTACAAAAAAAAAAAATTAAAAATATAGCCAAGTGTGGTGGCATGTACCTATAGTCCAACTTACTTGGGAGGCAGAGGCTGGAGGACCTCTTGAGGCCAGGAGTTTGAGGCTGCAGTGAGCTATGATCATACCACTGCCTGGGGTTACAGTGAGACCCTGTCTCACAAATAAAATAAAGTAAAATAAAATAAAATTTATTAATTTGATTTTATAAAATCAAAGATTACAAATGGCTTTTAATGAAATAGAGTAGCCTCCTACCAAAACCTTTTTTATTTCAACCCTTTAAGCCTTATCTCTTGGCATTCACATCTCTATTTCTAAGTAATATGATTCTAAGTGCCTTTTTTGGTGTCTCACTGTTATCTTCTCTTACAGTAGATGAAGATTTAGCTCTCTCAAGCTATCTTTCCTCTTCTTAAATACATGGAGAATACCACAACTTTTAAAATTAAGTTTATGTTTCTCTTCTTGTACACTTTCCTTTTTTTTTTCTCTACAATTACCACTTGATTTCAGTTTTGTGTTTATCTGGATGTCCAGTTTAGCTTTTGAATTTGATCATTTTTGTTACTTCTTTTCCAGATGCTCAAACGTATGATCTATAATTTTATTATTTTTCCTGAACACATCCATCCCAGAGCCTTCTGTTCTGCCCTCCATTCTAGATGGATTGCTTTCTCACTTTGCTCCCCCATGATCCTCCTAGGACTTCCTTTTACCTCCTCTTTGTGTTGTATACCCTCTATCCATGATCCCAGATCTTCTGTTTTCTTTCCTTTCTCCTTTTGTTGGAGCATTCTCGGTAGCTTTCTGGTATCTCTGAGTCCTGCACACACAGGGGTTTTGCAAAGTGAATCACCTCTTTCTCATCATGAGCTCCCTCTACATGGTTGCAACATCTTCTACTCTCAATAGTCACCACAGAAGTATCCAGTTTCGTTTTCACAGAGTGTCTTCTCCTCGGATATCTCTTCTCCCACTATCCTCTCCCTCATGAATTTATTCCTCTTTTAAATTTCTTTAGTAGCATTTTAGTGGGGTCTCAGAAAAGAGAAAAGATAAACTTATGTGGCCCATCTACACATGTTTAATTGGGTGTCCAAGTTTAACTTTTGATTATTAATTTGCATGGGGGTTTAAGTTAAAATTCAAACATTTTATTTAAAATATATTTTCTGCCTTAGGAAAGTTCTTTCTTTCTTTCTTTCTTTTTTTTTTTTTTTTAAACGGAGTCTTGCTCTGTCACCCAGGCTGGAGTGGAGTGCAGTGGGGCACAATCTCTGCTCACTGCAACCTCCACCCCCCAGGTTCAAGCAATTCTCCTGCCTCAGTCTCTTGAGTAGCTGGGATTACAGGTGCACACCACCATGCCCGGCTAATTTTTGTATTTTTAGGAAAGAAGGGGTTTCACCATGTTGGTCAGGCTCATCTAGAACTCCTGACCTTGTGACCCACCTCCTTAGGTCTCCCAAAGTGCTGGGATTACGGACGTGAGCCACCGCGCCTGGCCTAGGGAAGTTATTTCATTTGGGCAGGGGGCATACACTAGGCTGTAAATAGAATACCTTGCAAGGTTATATCTTGGAACATACACCCTATAGATAAGGGGGGAGTACTGTGTATATATTGTATACTATTTCTTGATCATGGCCCTCTGTATTCATAGCTTCTGCATGTGCAGACACAACCAACTGTGGACAAAAATACTGGAAAAAAATTAAAAATAACAATATGACAATAACGATACAAATTTTAAAATACAGTATGACAACTGTTTACATAGAGTTTACATTGTATTAGATATTGTAAGCAATCTAGAGATAATTTAAATTATATAGAAGGATGTGCTTAAGTTATGTGCAAGTATTAAACCATTTTATATCAGGGACTTGAGCATCCATGGCTTTTGATATCTAACGGAGGGTCCTGGAACCAATCCCTCCCACGTACCAAGGGACAACTGTGTATGCATGACCAATGTCATCTTCCAGCTTTTAGCTTGCCTTTGTATTTTTAAATGTGTATATAAATAATTTTATCATATGGATGTTTTATATTTACCTTCCATTGATTTTATTGTTTATCTTTAACTTTATTATAATTTTAATATTATGGGTTTGAGTTTTAAATTTCTTTTCCTCCTTCAATATTTTATTTATTTTATTTTATTCATTTTGAGGCAGGGTCTTACTCTATTGACCAAGCTAGAGTGCAATGGGGTGATCATGGCTCACTGCAGCCTCAACCTTCCAAGCTCAAGTGATCCTCCCATGACAGCTTCTTGAGTAGTTGGGTGTATAGGCACACACCATCATGCCTGGCTAATGTTTTTATTTTTTGTAGAGCCTGGATCTCCCTGTGTTGCCCAGGCCAGTCTTGAACTCAAAGCAATCCTTCTGCCTCTGCCTCCCAAAGTGCAGGGATTTCAGGCGTGAACCATCATGCCCAGCCTCAATGTTGTATTTTATTCTTTGATTTCTTTTTTTCTGTATTTTATTATTTGAATTTAAAAATTAATTTGGGGTAAATTGATGTTTGTATGATATTGAGTCTTCCCATTTGTGTGTATGGATATGGTATATTTCTCCATTTATTCGTGTCTTTCAATAAAAGTTTAACATGACATTAAAATCATGCACATCTTTTAAAGTATTTAGTGTTTTTGTTGTCACTGCCACTTAAAAAAAATTTTAATTGGTCGTTGTTTGTGTACATCAGCCCACTTGATGTTTTGTGTATATTGAACTTGTATCCAGTAGCCTTGCTGAATATTCTTATTTTCCATATGCATAAATTTTCCATATGTGTAATTATATTGTGTACAAATAATTTACACAATCTTTTCAAAGATTACACATCCCTTATTTTATTGAATTAGCTAGGAATATCAATAATATATTCAGGATGCAGTGATATTGAACATCCTATCTGGTTTCATCCCTTAAGTAGAATATTTCTAACTTTTCACTTTTAAGTATGTCACTTGCTATAGGATTTGGTGGACATTCCTTATCCAGTAAAGGAAGTTCTATTTTATTATTAGTTTGCTCAGCATGTTTTTCAAAATAAATACTGAGTTGTATGCTTTTCTATATATTTTGAAATGGTCATAAGCTTCTTTCCTTCATTAATCTGTTAATATGGTAAATTACACCAATATCTATTAATATAACAGCTATTAATAAATATTGACTACATTAATATTTTGTTATTAAACTCCCCTTGCATTTATTGAAAAAAATATTCATAGTCATAATTCCTTATCTTATAAATTGCTTGATGGCATTTGATTTCATATTTCAGCATTTACAGTTTAAAGTCAAAAGGTCTATAACTTTATGTTTTCATCCAGGTTGAGTATCAAAGTTTCAGCAATCTCATAAAATATACCCAAGAACTTTCTTCTCTCTCTCTTTTTTTTTTTCCTGTACAACTGACTGTATCTGGAACTCAATCCTAGGCTATTTTATAAATGATTGGAAAGCCATGCTCAATATCTGTTTCCTTCTCTTTCCCTAGATTTAGACATATGCATTTTCCTATCTGTAACATCTTTTTTGGCACTTTCCATCTTATAAAAATCATCATCATTATGATGAACAGAGAAAATCCAAAATTATCTCTAGGTATTGTTTCACACTCCGGGAATATACCCAAGGAACCATATGGACCCAGGGAAAAAATTTAAATGGAAGAGAAAAAATGAAAATGAAAATTCTACATTTTATTACTAATATAAGATTTAAAAAGTAGGACACCACCACAATCTGTACTGGGGTTGGGGAGTAAGGGTGAATATTTTCCAAGTGCAAAAACCGTAAGAGGGAAAGCATACCATTTAAAACATATTGCAAAGTTAGAGAATCCTCAAGTTTCTACAACTGTTAGTGCTGCCTGATCGAAATCATTTTCTAAGGATCATGTACAAAATACGTATTTTTTCACATTGACATTGGAATTTAACAGGTATGCTGCTTTTAATGTCGACTGCTTTTAGAGTAGTGGAGGCAGCAGGTGGCAGTAGTTCCCACTCCCAAAACTGGGAATTGGAGCAAGTCTTGTAACAATCCGTGGCCTCCCTTGCAGGCCAGCCTTTCTGTGAAGTTTCTTTGTGTCTATAACTGCTCGTTTCATATATGGGAAAAAGGATGATATAATGCATAAATCCCGCAAAGTGTGGACAACAAACAAGATTTTTTTGTACGTACCTTCTTTACGTAGAGGATGAATAAACAAACTTATGAAATATATGGGTCTTCATCTTTAGAATTTTTTTTTATTGAAAACACCCTGTCCCTTTTCATGCTTCCTAGGAACATCCCTGTTCCATTCTTCAAGCATTGTTTTGAGTCTCACTCAAGCCTTCCATTCCCAGGGAAGTTGGCCATACTTTTAGACTTTTTGCTGCCTTTATTAATAATGCTGGATAATAACATTAATATTAATGACTGTTTATTGAACATGTGCTATGTGATAAATTCTCTTCCAGAAGTTTTACATATTTTATCTCATTTAATCTATACAGTCACTTAATGAGTTAGATACTACAATTATCCTCAATTTATAAATGTTGAAATTGAAGCACAGAGAGGTCCTGTAACTTGCCTAAAATCACACAGCTAATAAGTGGAAGGAGGCCAGAAAAACAATTTAAGCTAACTGACCTTAGAGCCTCTGCTGTTCATCATTATTCAGGATGTGTTAGCCAGGTAGACCTATCACTGCCAGTATCAAATATTTTAATTCCACTAGGATGTAGCCTGTTTCAAGCTGTTTAAAGTGCATATATTTCTAAAATTACCTTGAGAAATACATCTACAGGTGGGAATTTGAGGCCACTGTCAGATGGTTCCGCCTGGAAAAAATATGGGAGTGAATAAACCAAGAAGATAAATCTCAACTTCTTCACTCATTATTTGTGGAAGCTTGGCAAGTTATATCACCATCCAGAGCTTGATTTTCTTCATGTGTTAAATGGTGATAATAATACTTAAGTGTTATTTTGAAAATTAAATGAGATAACACAGTAGAGTTTCTAGAAGATAGTACATCCTCAATTAGTATTAGTTCATGTTTACCTCCCTCAATAAATTTTAGTGCTGACTAAATTTTTCTTGGGTAGGTTAAGCCTGAAAAAAATAAGAGCGGAATGAACAGCAGTAACTGGGCATTATTAATTTTTGTATCTCCCTCAAAAGGTAGCTCAACTGGTAGGTGCATAATCAATGCTGTCTGTTAAATTGATGAGCAAATAAACAAATTCACAAAATTACATAGTCTGGATATTTTACATATGTAAAAATAGAATTTGTCCAAGTATTTGACATACATTTTAGAGGACTGGGGTTAAGAGATAACACTCATGCTCCTGGGAAATTTATTCATGATTACACAAGATTAATGGGAGCCCCTTATTAATTTCTGGCTTAAAGACACTCAGTTTATATTTGTGATACCATTTATTGTTATCTGATATACTGATGCTTGAATTTATTTAATAATTTATCAAGTTAACTGATTTTTCTTCTAGACCAAAAACAGAAGACGCTTGGGTATTTGCAAAGCCCAATGCCATTCAAGCGGTCGGGGTTATGTCTTTTGGTGAGTATTTGGTTTCAAAGGCCCTTTCTCAATGTGAAGTTCTCTGTTCCACGAAAAAGTGCTGTGTTTCATATTTATGTCTGGATAGCAGATGTCCTAAGTTTTAGACTTCCTATTAGCAGCATATGATCTAGTTTGTGCCAATATAAAATTAGGCTCAAACTTTTCTCACTCATCACTAAAATTTGCTTCAATTTGGAGAAATCTATTTCTCATGCAGAAACTCATTACAGTCATCTTGTTTCTTAACTTGGAAGGCTAGCAAGTGTTATGGACTTCTTCAAACCTTTTATTATGTCCCAAATGGCAAAGGAAGCAACAGAATGAAAACGATGGTATTTAGATTTCCTTAAGATGGGAAGGGTCATTAGGAAAAGGAAAATGAGAGAGAAGGTTGGACTGGCCTGGTTTATATCAAGAGTAACATGAAAAGACCATATAAGCCTGATGTGAATGAATGGTCTCATTTCTAGAACTATTAGAAAAATTATTTTCTGACATATTAATAAATTTGTATGTTTAAACTTCAGTTCATTGGCATCTAAAGTAGTATATATCTCTGAGTTTCAGAACTAAAAAAGAAAACCCTGGTGCTTGCTTTAATAATGCTCTTTTTTTTTTGTATTGCAGCATTTATTTGCCACCATAACTCCTTCTTAGTTTACAGTTCTTTAGAAGAACCCACAGTAGCTAAGTGGTCCCGCCTTATCCATATGTCCATCGTGATTTCTGTATTTATCTGTATATTCTTTGCTACATGTGGATACTTGACATTTACTGGCTTCACCCAAGGTAAAATGAGAGATTCAGTTATAGTGTTCATGTGCATTGGTACAGGTACACTGAATGTTCTACTCATTATTGTTAACGGGTATGCCCAGTGTTCTATTTCAAAGATTACTCTCTTCCACCCATTCTCTCTACCCTCCTGCCCCCCTGCTGTCTGTTTCCTAATTTTTACCTTTTTAAACTGCTCAATTTAGTTCTGTAGCCCATACTCTCTCCTTCCACACACTGTCACTTCCCAGCACATGATTTTTGGCTGTCCTCCACTGCAGCTTCATTTTCAAAGGTACCAGTGGCCTCCCAATCTTCAGAGCAAATAACCTCGATTTGGATTCTCCTGAATCTCTCTGAATCACTTAACAATACTGAACTTCCTTTCTTTGCTCAAATTTTCCTCCCTTAGGGGAAAGAGTATTACTATATTATCATTGTTATTCGTTCTCTCTGTTAATTTTTTTTCTCTGTTTTCTTTTTCTTTACCCTCTCTAATCCCCCACTCCACTCCGTCCCACACCACGCAGATAACGGGCTCAAGCATATTGTTTGCTCTTCTCTCAAAAAATTTCCAGATACTTTCATTGTTTTAATTCTAACCCAGACCTTTCTTTTTGTCTCCAACCTGCTGCCTGTAGGACGTTTCTACTCAGTTGTTCTATATTTGTCTTAATCACAAAACATCATGTTTCCCTTAAAACCAGACCTTTTCTTCCTCCCTCCAAAGATATTTCTCTCTTTTTTTGCACTCACCCAGGCCCAGCAACTGAGCAGTCCTCTCTTCTACTTCCCTTGACCCTTACATTCAATCATCAGTGTAGTGTAGTATTCAGGGCAGTCCAGCAGTAGGCTGTGATTTACATATTTCACAGCTCTTGCAGGTCTATTATCTCATTGACCTTCAAACAACCCTTTGAAGGGAAGTGGAATAACTAGTTTTACCCCCTGATTAAAACACAAAGAGATGAAGTAACTTGCTCATGCTGGCTGATGACAAACCAGAAAACAAGTCTTCTGACTCTTAAGTTCAGTTTTCTTTCCATCCTCTTTCTGCCTGCCCTGTTTTGGTCAACCATGACCCTCTGAAAGTTGTCCCTTTGCCTCTAGCTCCCATTAGCTTAGTTTTCTGAAAACTTGGGTGCTCTTGGGAGGATGGCTGCCTTATTCTGAACAGAGGTTACAGATCACTATGACTTTAGGCAAATATTTCTCAGGAAATGAAGAAAGATGGCTTCAAAAAATAATGATCAACAAAATTCAAATGCATTCAAAAATATAATACAGGCATGTGCCACTAGAGTGCAGTAACTAAGTGACCTTGAAAGTTCTGATAAGAATTGTGTTCCAAAGCATTGCTATGTATCACTATTGCTACATAGTTTGCCAATGCAAATGGCCTGTGGGCTCTGGTCTGTACAGGATCTTGGTTTTTAAATGCCTTTTCTGTAAGACATAAACCTTTTTTGTTAGTTACATCTTCCTGGAGTTTTTATCAGTGGTAATTGCTCAGATATAATTAAATCTTTATAAAACAAAGCTGACAGGTTTTTAATGCCGTTTTCTCCCTAGCTGTAATTCTTTAAAATACACTTAGATTCAAGCCGCAATAAGCTGACATTGTTTCTCCAGGCCACCTCTCCTTAGGTAAATCTAGTCTAATTTGTGCATACTGCATTCTTCTTTTCTAACCTCTTTCAGTAGATAAATTTCAACTTGAGAGGCAGTGGGAACTCTAGATTCTCCTTGACATTTCTAGTGACTTTTGAAAAGACAGTAGGGCTCATTTTTTTAGTGGAGGTTAGTGAACGAGGAACTTCAGTCCTTTTTTCTTAGAGTGCTGGAATCTTTTCAGTCAACCTTGAAAAAGGTTTCTGCCACCTTTACTTTGTGTTTTAATCCCCTCCTGCCCAAAAGGGATGTTCTAAAGTAATGTAGATTTGTTCTAGTTGATGGGGGGAGGGGAAAGAGCCACTTAAAGTAAATCTTGGGAAGAGGCAAATTATTTAGAATATTCAGCTTTGTAATGAAAAAAACAGTACAGAGGTATTATAGCTTTTCTTCTTTTTAAATGGTGTAGTATTGAGTATTGATCTAATTTTCAATTAAATTTAATTTTAAAAAGGTAACCACAATTTTAACATTTAAGCATGTTATATTCAGAAGATAAGCAAGCCCAAATACTCTGTTTCAGCATTAGTCATTGTCTTATTTTTATTTTTTTATTTCTTCCATAGACTACTGTAGTTGTAGGTAATTGTTTTTTGATGACATGACATCTGTGCCCTAGTTAGATCCCTGTATTTCTTCATAGACAGCTGAGAAATATACTCTGTAAATAAGAATTGTTTCAAGGTATATTTAGTCCATCATTTGTCTGGAACTTATTAAATTTAATGTTCTTTATGGGACATAGCCATATTTTCACAGTTTTGAATCACTGCATTTACACTTGGGCTCATGAGGTGCCATGAAAGGCAACATATGTTTGGAATTTCTCGATGTGGCCCCAAGGTTGTGATGAAACCCTATAGCATGATACACAGGAAATTCAGCTCCCCAGATGTACTGGTCTACTCTTCCTTTCAGGATTGTTTTTGATCTAAGAATAGCATTTCAAAAGGAAATTTGTTTATTTTAACAGACATTTTTAAAAAATAATGAAGTCACTTACTCACCAGAAACAAAGACCAGAAACCAGTTTACAAAGCCAGTGCTGAAGAATTTAGGGAGTCGATTCTGATGTAAGAAGACAATGGATAAAGTATTTTTCAGAAGTCAGTACAAATTGGCAGCAAATCTACCAAAAACAAATAATAAGAGAAAAACTATCAGTGATGGATTTATCTTCACATGGAGCATGTACTGGTTTAAATCAGTGAATAACTACATAGTTATTGAATTCAAAAACTTTTATTTAGACCTGGTCATCTATTCTCTTAATTAAATGAAATGAAGTTTATGGAGATTCACTTATAAGTCATGTGTTGCTTAATGACAGGGAACATTCTGAGAAATGCATTGTTAGGTGATTTCCTCATTGTGCAAACCTCATAGAGTATACTTACACAGATCTAGATGGTAGCACCTATTACACACCTAGGCTATACGGTATAGCTTATTGCTCCTAGGCTATAAACCTCTACAGCATGTTTCTGTACTGAATTCTGTAGGCAACTGTAACAGAATGGAAAGTATTTATGTATCTAAACATAGAAAAAAATACAGTAAAAATACAGCATTATAATCATATATGTGGGCCATTAGGTGATGCATAACTGTAATATCTAATATTTAATTTACTAGATAGTTATCGCAAACATTTAGTATCTAGTAAATAAACTTATTTTATATTATTATCTAGGGGACTTATTTGAAAATTACTGCAGAAATGATGACCTGGTAACATTTGGAAGATTTTGTTATGGTGTCACTGTCATTTTGACATACCCTATGGAATGCTTTGTGACCAGAGAGGTAAGCGCGGTTCCTTCCCAACGCTTTACCCAGGTGATCTCTCTGCCACATTTAATTTAGGAAGATTTATAAATAATACAGTTTGGCAAATTCCCAAGGGCATGACAAATGGTATAATTTGTAAGATTTTCTTTTTTGACTCTAAAATGTCAGAGTTTAAAGATGAATTTATATTCAGATGTTTACAAGACAATTTTTCAAAAGTTCAGTTTGAAAATTAGGTTTGGTGGATTTGGCTTATATTACAGTGAGCACAAATATTTATACAACTGCATTCCAAAGTGACTGCCAGCCTTTAGCGACAGCCAAACTAAAGTTGTTGCTTTTAAGGCATTCTTACAAAGAAATTAAGTACCAAGGTTTAAAACATGTTTTACAAAACTATCTTTTTGCTTAGATGTTTTATCAGTCAACATGTATTAAAGGCACTGTAGAATCTACACATTCTAACTGGTTTTGTTATTTTTTAAAAACTAAAATATCTTATATTCCATGGAGAACCAAAATTCAACTGAACTTTTAGTTTTACAGATATATTTTATTTATGTATTTATACATGTAGATGTATATATTTACAACTATACATAACATAAAATAATAATATAAATAATAACATAAATATATAGGATATTATTTACATATAAATATATTATATTGTCAAAGCTCTAAATTGGGTTATATATTCCACTTGGATTTGTAGAGAAATATTATCTGAAACAGAATTCATTCTCTTGGTGTAAAATTGGATAACATGGCCTGTCAGGAATCCCTTATGCTGTCAGCTAAAAATCCACTGTACCAGTCAGCAGTAAAACATGATCTTGCTTCACAGTGGGTCTTTCAGGGACCACACTGAAAAGGGCTCAGTCATAGGATCTGTTCCTAGAGGCTGTTTATACAGTGCACCATGTGAAAGGGTCTAATGAGATAAGTGAAATATCTACAGAGCTTTAAATACACTAAATAATCAGCAGGCTTCTTGAGGCAAGCCAGGGCTTACTTTAAGTCAGTCCCAGGGATAAGGAACTGACTGCACGGGGAAACAGAAGAGGGAAATGTTTAGCACTGTGTATGTCCTTTACAACTAGCACTTCTCTCCCTCACACATGTACAACTCACAGGCCATTTCTCTACCTTGACTATAAAGGAGAAATAGACTGAACTAATTTTTTTTTAATTTAAGAGCCTTTCGAAACTTTACTAGCTATTGTTAGATGCAGGAAATGGTATTATTTTAGCCTCTGCTCAGTACGTAGGTTCAAATCTAATCTCTAGATCAGCAAGTAAGAACAGATGGTGCATTCTCATGTGGTTGCTAGTAAACTGCCTGCCTGCAGACGATCTGAGTCACTTCACCTGCACAACTTCTGTGTTTAGTACTTGAAACTTGAGTTTCCTTTCTAGCTGCTGTGGCTGGAAGACAGAACTGAATCAAGATCTCTGCCACAATAGCAAATACTCAGCAGAAGAATCGTGTCTATAACTTTCCCTTCTCTTACTCTTCATTCTGCATGCACACACACGTACACACACAAATGTATGACTGACAAAAATATAATCAAACTGTTTCAATTCATAAAAGCACTAAAAAGGCGTCTACCCTTAATAAATATCTCTTACTACCTGCCTCACTAAGTGATTTTTCACTCTCACAATTATATCATAGAGGCATCTGTAAGAATGGATCTTAAATATGATAATATTTGGAGAGACATTACAACTTATGTTATTAATATCACCATTAAATTATTAGCAAAGTCATGGCAGTATGTGACACATGGGAGATGTTGCATATCCAGGCAGCACAGCTTACAGAGATGGCTTCTTTATGATACCTCAGTATCTGACCTTCTCTTATTTCCAACTCTTTGTCTCACTGTTCTTTTGCACAGGGTCACTACTTATTCAGACTTTCATCTCTTTATCCTCCATAGGTATTGTTCCTGTTATTACCTCTTTGCTCTTTTTCACGCTCTTGTCTCAGCCTGTAATTCTGCTCCAAATCTTGTGCATGTTTCAAGCCCTACCTCAAACCAAGGTAGGTCAAGCATATTTCAGGGATGCTTTAAAGGAGATTACTCTAAGGAGGCAGCTCTAGATACCTAAAGCTCCTTGTAGTCCTAAATTCTCTTTGATCTTTTTTGTCTTGTTATAAATTGATCTCTACTTGCTTTTTTAAGTTTCGTTGTATGCCTCCAAGAATTAATTCCTGAGAATAGGAATCATTTCCCTGACATTTTATCTTTGCAAACCATATCATAATATGGGACACATTAAGTTGGTAATTTTTTATTGCTTTCCTGATCTGAGTAGTCATGAAAAATGGTGATGAACTCTTCCCCATTTTTGTTGAGGAAAGGCAAGATAAAATAGACTTAAATTATAACAAATAGGAATTAGTTTATGCAGAATTAATTTCTTGCTAGTAAAGGATATTACACATCCAGTATTAATAAGGGAAATGTGACAGCTACTTCTTAGAGGCCATGCAAATAATCTAAATAGCATGTTTAGTTTGTTTTAATAGTAACCTGTTGGACTCAAGAAAGAAGGATAAGATAACTTTCCAAAGTCTCTCCTATACTTGAAAGATACGTATATTGAAACATCAGTATGCCACAATATAGGTCTGTAATATAATCCACTGACTAATAGTTCAACAAGGAATACTTGTTATTGATATGTGTGTCTGTATGTAAGTAATTTGGAAAAGATAGAACATTCCTAGTGACTTGAGATTTGATTAATAGCCTTGTTGGTAGTATTTTATATATTCCTGAATACTATTGTGAAATTCTCCCTCAATAAATCCTGCATGCCTTTAAAAGTCCCTCTCAAAATAATCTGTTTATTCGGCAGGTAATTGCCAATGTGTTTTTCGGTGGGAATCTTTCGTCGGTTTTCCACATTGTTGTAACAGTGATGGTCATCACTGTAGCCACGCTTGTGTCATTGCTGATTGATTGCCTTGGGATAGTTCTAGAACTCAATGTGAGTATATGCAAAGATTTACCCCTTCACTCTAAAATTCTCTTTAAAAGATAATGATTACATTGAACATAAGATGCATTTTCCTTAAAAAAGGTGTCACTTTTGAAATGGAATGAAAATACGTTTGTAATAGTAAATATTTTCAGTGACAATTGTGTGCACTTGATGGGACTATACAGTTTTAAAGCAGTGGTTGTTTAGAGACATAGGGGGTCGTCACAACTGGGTAGGCAGTGCTGTTGGCCTCTAGTGGGTAGAGGCCAGGGATATACATCCCACAGTGTGCAGGCCTCTCACAGCAAAGAATTATCTGATCCAAAATGTCAGTAGTGCTGAGGTTGAGAAACCCTGGTTTAGAGTACTTTTGCGTATCTCACTTACTATAACACATAAATGTTACTAAAAATGTCTATAAATTAAGTGGATTTGGACTTTTCTTTGCTGAATAATAATAAATCTAGTGAAATTTATGAGAAATATGAAAGGATTCAAGTTATATCCATTCACTTGCTATGACACAATTTCTTTTTCTTTAAATATTTTTCTCTCTCCAGACTTTTCTTTTATAGTCTGCACTGCCATCAACCAAATAGAAGTCCTCATAATATCACAGTTGAATTAATCCCAGCTCTGTTTCACCTATCATGTATTTAAGTTCTGCTTTCAGTTTATCGGCATTTTCCTACCAGAGCAAGTATAAATTCTGTTGCTTCTACCGTCTTGTCTTCTGTATAAAACTATTTCCCATTTACTTCCCAAAATCTATGTTCAGCTCTGGTCAATCTTATTTTTTGCCCTGTGAATAAGCCGTATCAATTCTTTCCATTATTCTTTGTCCTATCTGCTTTTTATTTCCCATAATGATTATTTTTCTTTCATTTCTGTCCAAATTTTACAAAAACTTTAAGATCCAGTGCAACTTCTAATTCGTTTATTCACATTCACTGATCATACATTTATTGAGTAATTACTATGTGCCACACAATAGAATATAAGGATGAATGCAATAAGAAAGGATCTATGCATTCTCACAAATAAACATAAAAGTTCAACTGCAATATAGGTGATGAAGACAGAGGAGGCCAGGAACAGTGGCTCACACTGTAATCTCAGCATTTTTGGAGGCCAAGGTGGATGGATTGCTTGAGCCCAGGAGTTGGAGGCCAGCCTGGGCAACACAGTGAAACCCCATCTCTACAAAAAATTAGCTGGGTTTGGTGGCATGTGCCTGTAGTCCTAGCTACTTGAGAGGCTGAGGTGAGAGGATTGCTTGAGCCCAGGAGGTAGAGGTTTCAGTGAGCTGAGATGGCGCCACTGCACTCCAGCCTGGGCAACAGAGTGAGACCCTGTCTCAAAAAAAAAAAAAAAAAAGAAAAGAAAAGAAGACAGAAGGAAATGGATGGATTCCCAAAACACATTTTTCAGAAAAGATCGGCATAATTTGGTGACACAGATTCCATTGGGAAGACGGGGGCAGAATGACTTCTTGGTTTTATTTTGTGGAACTAGAATAATGATGTCATTTGCTAAGACAGGAGTGGAAGTTGTTCTACCGCTACAAAGTGGCTAATCTTCTACAATCCTTACAGAATTTCTCATCAGAATCACCCACCAGTTATTGGTCATGCACCACAGGGAGGGCAAACCCGTACAGATGGGATCCCAAGTCATCATTTACTCATTTCATTGAGAATTGAGGCATAGGTGAAGGTATTAGTGTCAGTGCCCAAGTTACTATGTCATCCAGATGCCATTTTGATTTGAAATTCCATACAAAGGCAGGAGGGAATTCAGTCAGGGACCCTACTGGGGACTTTCTTGTAAATGGAAAGTGGGGAGTAAGCAGTTTCCAAAACCTCAGGAGACTGGTAATTGTCTATTCTACCAACAGTGGAAGGAAAGCTCATAGGAAAGTAAGCAAGTGTCAAAGGTAACTTTTAACTTCTTCCCAATTTTGCATAGGCCAAAGACTAGTAGGGCCACTAAAAATCATTTCGCATACCAATCTTGATTTGTGTAGATGGATCACTACTACATTAATGCGCTGACTTAATTTATGTATTATCTCGTGTCATGTATTCTTGAAGCTGTCCATAAGCTTGCCTTACCTAACAATTGGTAAGGTCTTTGAAGACAAAAATACTTAACCACCTCCTCCCTCCTCCATAGTATTTGGCACAGGGCTGAGAACACAGTGCTGAAATTATTGCATGGGTGATTGCACCTTGGGACTACAGTTCAGGATCTATTTCTATAAATATTCTTAGACATAAGATGCTTTCTTTAATGTAGTACCAGGAAATGAAGTGTTATAAAAAATGGTTGCTGTTGACAGTAGTAGTAATCTTTCACCTATGCTGTGGAGATAATCAACATAATGATTTCCAAGCCCTGTTTTTTCCTGTTTTGTGAAATATCTTGTTTGAGTCCACAGATTTGTTTGTTGATATTTTAGGATTTTGTTGTAAGACAAAATATGTTTATTATCTGCCTGAACATTCACTACATAGTGATAGCCCAACAAATTTTTTTTTCTTGTTTTCAAGTTAATCAAGTGCACACATATTGCTCATTTTTCAGGAATGAGTATTTTTTTGTAAATCTAGCCATTACTTTCTGTAAAGTTAATTGCTAATCTCCGTGGCATTTGCACAACAAAATTGTAGGCATATAATCATATTAAATATTCTTTATTATACTTATATTGAAAACTTTTTTGGTTAAGACAGAATTCTGGTATTAAAGAATAATCATAGAAGAATACATTGTGAATATCTATTTTAAAGTCAAGATCTGAGCTGGCCCTGGAGGACTATTTTTAAAATTTAAAATATGATTCAAGATCTTTAGATTTTTTTAAAACCTGATTATATAGATATACATTAAAAATTAGAGTGCTAAATTGTCTGTTATGACCTAATAGTCCAAGACAATTACACTAGTTTTAAAGCACTTTGTAAGAATTAATAAAATCTAGGCTCTCCTTTCTCAGACCACCTGAGAATAAGTGTTTTTCACATCAGTACATATTTTGGTGTGTGTAAGAACGTATTCAAATCTTTACTCAACTCCTTTTTGTGTGGACACTTACCATGTCTAATAGAGCCAAATCAAGCATCATGTCTGTTAGTAACTAATACATGCTGGATCATGCAACACTTTAGAAGTAACTTAAAGCATGCTGTGTTCCACTTCATAATAATAATGTGGGCAGGGTGCAGTGGCTCGTGCCTGTAATCCCAGCACTTTGAGAAGCCAAGACAGGCGGATCACCTGAGGTCAGGAGTTCAAGACCTGCCTGGCCAACATGGTGAAATCCTGTCTCTACTAAAAAATTTAAAAAAAAAAAATTAGCTGGGTGTGGTGGCATGTGCCTGTAGTCCCAACCACTCGGGAGGCTGAGACAGGAGAATTGCTTGAACCCAGGAGGCAGAGGTTGCAGTGAGCCAAGATTGCGACAGTGCACTCTAGCCTGGGTGACAAAGCAAGACTCCATCTCAAAAAATAAAAAAAAAAGAAGAATAATAATAATAATGTGAGCTACCATGTATTGAGTACTTACTCTGTACCAGTTGCTTTGCAGTATCATCTCCTTTTATCTATATTAAATTGATAGATGAAGAAACTGAGGCACTGCATGATTAAATAGTCTGAGGTCATACTAGTTACAAGTAAAAAAATACAGATTTGAACACAGGCATTTGGACCCTAAAGCTCACATTTTAAATCGTTACACTACTCTGAGATTTCCTAAGCATAAGATTTTAAGTTATGTAAAATAATTATGCTCATTTCTCTATCCACTTTCTTAGGTTATAAAATCTATGCATTGAGTTTATCTGTAAGAAAGGTTAAGAGTAATCTGTGATACATATGGATAGACTTTAATAATGGGTTAAAACATACCAGGAGATGAAATAAAATGGAACGGAAAAGTTTTTGTCTTAATAATTCTTAGTTAACAACTTTCATCTTAGTAATTGTAGTACTTTAGAAATGTAGTTAATAGCTTTTATCTTAGATAACAATTTTAGTACTTTAGAAATTCTTTTTTATTTTAGCTTCTGAATAAGTAGAATAATGAGCTTCACAGATGAGATGAATCAGATCATGCAAAGTTAGGGAAATACTACTATTTGGTATCACCAAATAATATAGAATAAAATGAATTGAGGTAATATTAGTTATTAAATTCAAAAATAGAACCTTGCTTTCCTTTTTTTTTCTTGTTTTCATGTCAGTAGACAACAATGAAATATTTTTCCAAAGCAAACACACACTAAGTTTTAAAGGTTTCATTTTAGAAGCAAATCAAATAAATATAAGCACTATTCTTTGTAACAAGAATCTAGCGTCTTAGCACTAATGTTGCTATTGGAGAAAAGAGGCATCTGCAGTAATTGGGCCCTATGGGTTTCTACTCGCAGCAGTACAAAGAGAGAAAATGAAGCAGCTGGTGCCTGTGCCAGCATAACCAGCTCAACAAGCATTGTGTGTGGTTTACAGTGGAAGGAAGAAAGCACGCCAAATACCAGCAAGAACCCAGATAAAGAAATACAGTCTTTGGGGTGAGCAAGCCATAACCCCAGTTGCCAAAGACTTCCTGAGCAAGAGAGAGTTTCTTTTTGAAGTATTGGAGTGAATTTCATGAGTTTAGATTGATTACAAGGTAGAAATTTAAAAGATGTATAAGCATTATTTTATTTAGTTTCCAGCTTCCTTGCATCATTTGAGAAATTTCTATTCAGGTAGGAAAATTCAGGCACTTTTTCAATCCGTACTGGCAATAAAAATGTTCAATAGCTTCTGTCCTTTCTCTCCAGCAAACTTCAAAATACTCTGACATCCACAGTGTTATTATCAATTAATAAGAACTGTCCCGTCTTTATAACTTAGACTATATTTTGTTGTCTTTTTAATAAGCAGTTATGATTTTACATCCTGTCAAGCAATTTCAAAAATTATTCCAAAGCCAGTGGTATATCCTTAGGCAAGTCTACATTAAATAGATCAAATCAGCTCGACTAATTCATAGGGAATAGATCAGATGCAACCACACTATTATTTTACTGATGATCTTGACTTCTAGCAACAACCTTTAGTAAGACTGAGCTTTTAAATATCAAGAAAGTAGCTGGTATCTAAACAAGATACTCAGCTGGAATCCTTCCAGTAGAAATATGAGCTATATAGTCTTTCCTCTAATTGCTACTTTCTCAACACTTAAGAATTATAACATAAATAGAACACCCATTGCTTTGCACTGCCCAGCAAGTTAAGTTTGGAAGAGTACCAAAAGGCTGACTGATGACAGCTTCTTAGCAGAAGCTGGGGGTGTTTTTTGTCCTGATAGTACTTTCACAATCTGCAGTTCCAGATGAATTAGCCACATGTTTGTGACTACAAAGAGGAGACTACAACACACACAGACACATACACAGACACACACACACATTTGTATTTGAATTACTGTTTGTTGTTTTCATAAATTGTTATTTTAAAGAAATCAGAGGGTAATACTTTTTGTTATAAATACAGACCAAGTGTTAACAGTATCTTCCATAACTTAAAAAGCACTGTTAATTCCAAATATTATGATAGAATCTATGGAATCCATAATACATTTCATTCTAGTCATATGACAACTAATCGTTTATTTTTTGTGTACCTTTGTAGATATTAATTTGTATTCAGGTGCTATGAATGGCAAAAGTATATTTTCCATATATTCTAAATTAGAACATGATTTTGGTATTTTTTAGTATTTTCTCATTCTTATGTTTCTTACTTTGGAAATATTTTCCATGCAGTGTGGTCCCTACCATTCTTTCTCTGGACACTTTTGTTTTTGTAAAAATTCAAAAAGTTACATAACTGGGATCATAGTCATAATATTTCTGGTATGGAGAGATTGCTTTGTATGAAACACACAGCAATTTTATTAACTGGTGTGAGAATATAGTTATTTTAAAGCTATTTTAAAGGTACAATTTATAATTTTACATCATTCAACTTCGAATTTATTTTGCTGTTATTTTCCCAGGAGAAAATTTACCAAAATAATGTGTCAAAAAGCTTTTAAACCATAGGTGATAGTTGCATAGGATTTCATTTACTATTCTTTCTACTTTTGTGTATGCTTGCAAATTAACTTTTAAATTTAGAAAAACATAGTTTATGAAAAGCTTGCATTTAGTTGTAAAGTAATATCACATTTGTTACTGATTTTATATATTAAAAACTTACATTTTATTATTTCAGAGAACAACATTTGTGAAATGTCATAATAAGAGAATGAAAACTAAAACCACATCAACAGCTGGGTGCAGTGGCTCACACCTGTAATCTCAGCACTTTGGGAGGCTAAGGCGAGAGGATCACTTGAGCTCAGGAGTTTGAGACCAGCTGGGGCAACATAGTGAGCCCTCGTCTCTGCAAAAAATTAGCCAGGCATGGTAGCACATGCCTGTAGTCTCAGCAACTCAGGATGCTGAGGTGGGAGGATCACTTGAGCTTGGGAAGTCAAAGCTGAACTGTGATTATGCTAGTGCACTCTAGCCTAGGAAACAGAGTGAGACCCTATCTCCAAAAAAAAAAAAAGAGAGACAGAGAGGAAACAAAAAACACATGATTATCTCAACTGATGCAGGAAAAGAATTTGACAAAGTTAACATCATTTCTTGATAGAAACTCTTTTAACAGTTTAGAGAGAGAAAAGTCCTCAACATAATAAAGGCTATTTATGAAAAACCTACAGCTAACATCACAATTAATAGGGAACAACTGAAGGCTTTTCTACTAAGATCCAGTAAAAGGTAAGGATACCCACTGTCACCACTTCTCTTCAACATAGTACTGGAAGTACTAGCAAGAGCAATCAGACAACAAAAAGAGAGATATACCTAATGCTAGATGACGAGTTAGTAGGTGCAGCGCACCAGCATGGCACATGTATACATATGTAACTAACCTGCACATTGTGCACATGTACCCTAAATCCTAAAGTATAATAATAAATAAATAAATAAATAAAAGAATTTGTTGTTGGCTAAAAATTAAATAAATAAATAAACAAATAAATAAAATAAAATAAAATTTGACATGGAAAAAAAAAAAGAAATAAAAGGCATCCAAATTAGAAAAGAAGAAGTAAAGTTATTTGTATTTGCAGATGACATGATTCTATATGTAGAAAACCCCAAAGGTTCCAAAAACAGTGTTAGAACTAATAAACTAATTCAGTAAAGTTGCAGGATATAAAACCAACATAAAAAAATCAGTAGCATTTTTATACACAAATAATAACCTAGCAGAAAAAGAAATCAAAAAAACCATGTCATTTATGATAGCATCAAAAAGTACTCTGGAATAAATTTAACCAAAGAGGTGACAAATTTGTATACTGAAAATTATAAAATCTTGATGAAGGAAATTGAAAAAGACACAAATAAATGGAACATATAAATAAATGGAAAGATATCCTGTGGATGGAATTGATATTGTTAAAATGGCCATACTACCCAAAGCAATATACAAATTCAACATAATTCCTATCAAAATTCTAATGGCATTCTTCAAGGAAATAGAAAAAACAATCCGTATTGAAAAGAAAAATAAAGTTGAAGGCATCACACTTCCTGATTTCAAATGATATTACAAAGCTGCAGTAATCAAAACGGTATGATACTGGCATAAAAACACAAATATAGACCGATGGAACGTAAAAGAGAGCCAAGAAATAAATTCAAACATATAGGGTCAACTAATTTTCTACAAGAGCACCAAGAGGACACAATGGGGAAAGGATAGTTTTCAATAATGATGCTGGGAAAAATGGATTCTCAAATGCAAAAGAGTGAAATTGGACCCTGATCTTACACCATACACAAAAATCAATTCAAAATGGATAAGATACCTAAATGTAAGGCCCGAAACTGTAAAATTCCTAGAAGAGAACATAAAATAAAAGCTCCTTGACATTAGCCTTGGAAGTGATTTTTTTGAATATCACACTAAAAGCTCAGACTATAAAACTAAAAATAAATAAATAGGACTACATCAAACTAAAAGGCCTCTGCAGTGTGGCGGGGGGCGGAGGGGGCGGGAAGAAAAAAAAAGACAACGTACAGATTGGGAAAAAATATTTGCAAACCATCTAACTGATAAAGGGTTACTACAAAAAATTTACAAATAATTCTAATAACTCAATAGCAGAAAAATGATTAACTTGATTAAAAAATGGGCGAAGGACCTTAGCAGATATTTCTCCAAAGAAGACATGAAAATGGCCAACAGGTATACAAAAAAGTGCTCAACATCATTAATCATCAGGAAAATGCAAATTAAAACCACTAGGCGATATCACTTCATACCCTTTAGGATGGCTATGATCAAAAAGACCAGAAATAACAAATGTTGACAGAAGTGTGAAGAAAAGGGAACCCTAGTACATTGCTGCTGGGAATGTACATTGGAATAGTCAATATGGGAAACAGAATGGAGGTTCCTAAAGAAATTAAAAATAGAACCATCATATGACCCAGGAATCTCTATTCTGGGTATATACTCAAAAAAGATGAAATCACCACCTCATAAAGATATCTGCATTCCCATGTTCACTGAAGCATTATTCACAATAGTGAAGAGATGGAAACAACCTCAGTATTCATTGATGTATGAATGGATACAGAGAATGTCATATAGATCTGTCTATAACATGGAATATTATTCAGCCTTGAAAAAGGAGATCCTGCCATTAGCCACAACATGGATAGACCTGAAGAACGTTAAGTGAAATAAGCCAGACACATAAAGCAAAATAGTGCATGATCTCTCTTATACATGGAATATTTTTTTAAAATGTCTAATATATAGAGTTAGAGATAAAAGAATAAAACTGTGATTACCAGGGGCAGGAAACAAAGGGAGGAAATGTAGAGAGGTAGGTCAAAGAATTCAAAGTAGCAGATATGTAGGATGAACAAGTCTACAGATTTAATGTACAATATCAGGGCTGTAATTTATAAATTGTATTATATTTGGGACTTTTGTTAAATAAGTAGATATTAGCTGCTCTCATCACCAAAGAAGTAATTATGTGAGATGAATAGATATGTTAGTTCAATACAATAACCATTTTACTATCTGTATGTATTCTATGACATCATGTTATAAACCTCAAATATACACAATAAAATTTATTTTTAAAAAGTGTATGTTTTGTGGTTTAAGAGAATATTTGTCATAAAATTTTAATGTATGTTACATTGTTAAATATACTATAATTAAAATTTAACACAATTAGAAAAACCTATTACCTAAAATGCATTAAATGTTAACATTTATATTATTTGCTAAGTTTCTATTGCAAATTAGTCCTATTCAAGAGGAAAGTCTCTTCCTTTGACATCAATAGCTGTTGGTATTTTTATAATAGACAATTCTACCACCATTATTTTAAAGCTGACATTCCTCCTTAGGTTGGGTTTATTCCTAGCTAATGTGGAGAAGGGTGAATGAGTAATAGTCATTTAGCTCTGCTGTCAACTTTCTCAGTAATTAATGTGCTTAGTTTTATTTGAAAGAGGATTTAGAAATGCTATTTCATGTTAACTGCCTTAGGGTTGTAGTTTTTCTTTCTCACACAGGTAGGCACATCTTCAATACAAGCTCAGGTAAAGAAGAAAGACATTGTGGCCCCTATACAATTTCCCAAAATTTCCCTCTTATACACAAATGACAAATAGACCATTCATGTTTGAAGGGCATAGTGGATACACAGTAGTTTTAATGAAGAATATAAGGAAATACGATGAACTGAAAATACAGGAAATTTCAAGAGTGCCAGAAGTCAGTCCTATTATCTGCTTTATATTCTATATTATTTTGTGATAATATTTTCTTAAGTCTGATAAGCTGTTATACTATTTCATTATTTTCATTTGTAAATATGCCAGTGGAAAAGGTAACGCCTATCTCTAAGTCTTTCTTAGAACTATTTTTCCTCCCTTTGTTTGATTCAACTGAACCTATCACATGTTTAACATGTGCATGAAAAGCACATTTTGTAAATGCTTTTAAAAGCTGTCCGAAGAATGTTTCCATCTAGTAACATTATCTTGTTTTTTGTTTTCAACATGCAGGGTGTGCTCTGTGCAACTCCCCTCATTTTTATCATTCCATCAGCCTGTTATCTGAAACTGTCTGAAGAACCAAGGACACACTCCGATAAGATTATGTCTTGTGTCATGCTTCCCATTGGTGCTGTGGTGATGGTTTTTGGATTCGTCATGGCTATTACAAATCCTCAAGACTGCACCCATGGGCAGGAAATGTTCTACTGCTTTCCTGACAATTTCTCTCTCACAAATACCTCAGAGTCTCATGTTCCGCAGACAACACAACTTTCTATTTTAAATATTAGCATCTTTCAATGAGTTGACTGCTTTAAAAAAATGCATGTTTTCATAGACTTTAAAACACATAACATTTACACTTGCTTTAGTCTGTGTTTATATTATATAGAATTATTATTTTGGCTTTTATCAAGACTTGGCTTTTATGACTAGTGCAATATAAAAGATAAAGAAAAGAAAAATTGAATGTATTTCACCTTTAACTGGAACAAAATAAGTGTTTTGTTCTAATGACTGCACTACACTAATGCTAATTGAAGAAGGGAGAGTAAAGCCTTTAGCATTTTCTGCCATCCCCGTTTTATTTAATATGCAAACCAGTATATTGTGCTCCAAAATAAGTAGGTGATTGTGGGTTGGAATTTTGTGTAGATGTCTTTTGGTGGGGGGGTGTAGGGGGTGGGCATTTTCTTTGTCCTTAAAAGTCTGTGGAACTGAAGAGAAGGGAAACCCAAAACTATTGAAAAGAAGACATATCCCAAGAACAAAGAGGAGCTCTCCATTATAATTTCAGCAGCATCCCTTGTTTAAAGGGAAGTGGATCCCTGGAGAAATGAGCAAAGACCTCTCCATGTGAGGAAGCCTGCATCATAGACTGGCTGTGAGGAGCAAAATGTGTAAAGAAAAAATCACCTCCCATCTTCTGATGCTGTGGGAATACAATGGTAGCGCCATTCTAAAACAGAAAAAAAAAAAAAAAAAAACAGTTGTTCTGTGGCGACAACCTAAGAGATTGGTGATATGGACCTGCTGAATTTTTAGTGCTGTCAGGAATGTACAACTGGAAGCTGAACTTTGAAACTAGAAACGTGTAAGAAGAATCAGGGCTACAGAAGAAGCTTTCTCAGTCCACTGGGGGTTCCTCAGAGAGATTTCTGGGAGCTCTTGTTGACTGGGTCTTTGGGAGCAGATAGTGAGATGGAGTTTATCATAACTAATGGGAGACAGGGGAAAGCAGGATTGGTAGGGAGAGGTAGAACTGCAGTGCAGGCTGACCTCAGCCAAATCCACAGGGAAGCTGGTAAGTACATGACCCGTCAGAGCTGTCTCTGTTCAGGGGTAATAGCCCGGTTTTGATACTGCTGCCTCCATCAGTCATTGAATGTGAGCGTCTGGAGAAGGATGAGTTCTTGGGCTAGGCAGCTCTTTGCAGCAGAGCAAACCCTAAAGGAACTGAGAGCTGGAGGTGGTCTACTGATAGCTTTGTCACCACATGCTTCCTTACAGGGGTATCTGGGAGACACAGCTGTGCCCACCACAGATGCCCTCGGTTTACTGAGGATTTTTAAATGATTTTTTCATGAGGATTTTGTGTCTTTGTATCTATGACAGTCTTTAAAAAGTAATATGAAAATTTGGGGCCATCTGGATGGCTTCCTTATATCAAGTATCACCTAAGATTTCCATTTCATTCGTATTCCAATCAGGTTGTCCATCTGTGGCACTATATTAATTATTGCCAAATAACAAGAAACTATCACAAGCAGAGTTAATACATATATGATGAGTTTGTACAAATCAAATGCAAAAAAAAAAAATCCTACAGGAAGTGTATAAAGGGTAGGTTCACAGTAGTTTGAATAAAGTGGCAAGAGCTGAGTCATTGTGTGACTCATAGTGAGAAAGTCCTATTGAACACAAAGGAAGATGCATTTTAGCAGGTAAAACCATGCTCAGGGTTTTAGTGGTGATTTGTTTTTTCAATGAAATATTATCCTTACCACTAAATTAATTTAAATTCTGTTGGGTAACTTTTCTGTACTTAACTTATAAATTTGTTTTTTATAGTTAAGGTTCATAGGCTAAGCAGTTTGCGCCTGTTTTTAGATTGGTACCTGTTTAGGTAAAATATAATAAAAATGCTTTCATTCCATGTAAGAAATGAGGAAATTTAAGAAATTTTCACCACAGTCTGTCCTTACATTGCTCAAGATTGAGAAACACTGACCTACATAGTTATTAAATAAAGTCATAAGGGATGAGATCTCTAAGCATGTGCAAAGAAAAGTATGTCAAGGATAACATAATTTAGCACGTAACCATCTGTTATCTTGTACTTTGGTGTTGCTTCATACTCTTCAAGTAGATGAAAGCTCCTGGTAGGAACTGAGCACAGCATTAGTACCTAATAAATATGTATTGGTTTATTTGTTTTTAATCAGCTGTAGAACAAGACTGCTTATGACCCAGTTATTAGCTGCATGGATTACCGACATCTTTCAAATTATAATTGAATAAATCTTAGGAACTCACATTTATTTTGCAAGAATACTTGTATGCTTATTTTGCCACCATGCATCACTGCAAGAACCCCACCCCTCAATCTATTTTCTGCCTCAGTTCAATAAGAGATTGCCCTGAAAAATCTTTCCATCCCTGCCACTTGTTGCCCCTAACAAAGCAACTTGAAGGTTTTAAACCAGTTTTTGAAGCTGTCACTACACTTAAATGTATAAAGTGCTTCTTAACTTTAAAAAGGTGGTGGTAGGCAAGAATCATATCTTTACACACAAATGAGAACATCTAACAATACACTTCCTTTAAGGATATAAGTTGGATAGCATCTGTGTAATTTAGAAATTGAGTCATTTTTCACTTATTATAGAATCTTTATTATCAACACCAACTTGAACCATCTTCAAACATCAGAATGGATAAACTCTCTATGATCATACCACCCTGAACGCACCAGATCTCATCTGATCTTGGAAGCTAAGTATGGTCTGGCCTTGTTAGTACTTGGATGGGAGAATAGGTAAACTGCCTTGCCTGGACTATTTCCAGTGATGCCAAACAATAATTGTTGCCCCTTGTCTTTCTTAAAAGGAGACTGCATCCATTTAACCAAACTAAGAAATTTTCAATTAGTCCTCTGCTGAAGTCATACTATACACATCTACTTAATTAAAGATACATTTATTGAAGAGAACAGGTCTCCTCCTGGTTTATCTGCTATAGCCTTGCTTAGGAAAGGAATAATAGTCTGTCTTTTAATTAGGTGTGGCTATTGATTGGAGCAAATGTTGTCAGGTGGTCCAAGAGTGGCCCAAGCATGAATCAATGAGTGACCATGAGGTCACCCATCAGTGAGGGTACCCATGAATGCTTTACTAACTGTGGCAAGGATAATAATTTGCTACCTCAATAGAAAAAGTGCTTTTAAGAATTTATGCTTATTCTAAAAAATGTGTAAAGAATTTGCCAAGATAGCAGAGCAAATATGTAGAGTGGACCAGAGATGCTGTGACCTAGAGAACACATAGACTAGGAGAGAAAGAAAAGAGCCCAGTCTTTGTCTAGAGTAGTGGCTTTTAAACTTGGACATGTGTCAGAATCACCTGGAGGCCTTGTTGAAACACAGATTGCTGGGCTTCACCCCCACAGTTTCTGATTCAGTACTTGGAGTGGGGCCTCAGAATTTCTATTTCTGAAAAGTTCCCAGGTGATGCTGCTGCTGCTGGTTCAGGGACCACGTTTGAAAAAGGCTGGAAGTTGGACATAAGGAAGTGCTAGATGGAGCCATCTGTTTAGAGGCTGGGACACAATACAAGCAAGATGTAGGAATACCATGCTAGATCTCAGGGAAGAAAATGAGGCTGAGAAATGAGGCTGATCTCAGGGAAGAAAATGAGAAAATGAGGGAAGAAAATGTAGGAGGGACAGCAATTGGTACATATTAAATGTGTTATCCTTTGCCTCTTTGAAAAATCATCTAGAGACACAGTGGAAGAGGAGAAACCAAGACAATAATATTAGTGAAGAGCAATGACAAAGGACATGGGAGGAGAATTAACAAGGGAGAAAATAGAGATTACAACCCCAAATCAACACAGCTATGCTGGTTAAGCTGCAGGCCTGGTTCTGAGCCTGCCAGCACTCAGGGAAGGTTACCTGAGCTTCATGGCTGCCATTGTGAGAATGAAGAAAATATATCAGTTTCTCAAAAGAACACCAAGTTTTCCAAGGACTAAACTCTCAGCAGAATGGCTTACTTGGAAAATTACTTAGGGAACATGAGTAAAACTGGGTTATGAATGATAACGTCATTCAGATAAAGAATTTACATGGTTGTCTTTTATAAGACACTTTTTCATTCCATTAATGTTTGCTCATTGATAATAAAGATTATCAACACATTTAGCTTTGGCATTTTTATGATAGTATTCATGTATAGTAATATGTAAATGCTCCATTAAAACAAAAACAAACAAAAAACCAGATTTATTCTGTTCTTCATTTCTAACTCTCTTTTGATTCTGGTCCTTACCAAATGATATGATTTGGCTGTGTCCCCACCCAAATCTCATCTTGAACTGTAGCTTCCATAATTTGCCATGTGTTGTGGGAGGGACCCAGTGGGAGATAATTGAATCATGGGGGCGGTTCCCCCATACTGTTCTCTTGGTAGTGAATAAGACTCACAAGATCTGCTGGTTTTATAAGGGGTTTCTGCTTTCACTGGGCTCTCATTCTTCTCTCGTCTGCCACCATGTAAGACATGCCTTTCGCCTTCTGCCATGATTGTGAGGCCTCCCCAGCCACATAGAACCATAACGTGAGTCCATTAAATCTCTTTTTCTTTATGAATTCAACAGCATGACAATAGACTAATACACTAACTCACACACTAACTAATGTGATGGCCGCTTACCTGAGCATACTGCCTTCAGACTCTTCCTGCCAAGATAATTTATGCATCTCTTCAAGAATCTTCTTATTAAACAAATGCTTTGATAACTAATGCTTTCTGACCACGTGCTTGCTCAAAAGCTTTCCATGAAACTCTTGTGCTTGTAGAATGATGTACTCACTCCACAGCCTCTACTGAAAGCTTTCCTAATATGTCCTCAACATGCTATTTTGGTCTTATCACGCATGACTGCAGAAGGAACCATTTATTCTAACATAATTAAAACATTTCTTTACCCTAAAAATGCTCTGTACACCTTTAACTTTTATCCCTGAATTCTTACCATTCTTTCATCTGAAATGTCCAATACCCCCATCAAAATTCTATCAATACTCCTGTCTTCCCCATGTGCCATTCCTGACAACTCTAACTGCAAGTTAGCTCTTCCTCCTCTGGAATTCTTGTAATAATGTTATACGAAGGAACCTTGTCTGGCCAACCAGTCTAAAAACTCCTTGAGAAGAAAGAGTGTGTCTTAAAGCCTCTTTTTATTCTTCATAGCCATAGCGTGGCACCTTGGAATGTAGTAAATGTAGTAAACACTTAAGTATTTGATGTGAGATTTATGATATAAAAGAGAAGATGGTTAATTGCACCTCTAGCCATACAAATTATTTTATTGGATACTTTCAGCTATAATGATTGTCATTCAGTAAAGTAGCAATTTAATGTGACGTTGTCATTCATCCAACAAGCCGGCTTAGATAATTAAATTCAGTTATTTGTTTTTCTTTGCTATGCATAAGAAGTTATTTCAAGTAACTTCAGAGAAGTTACTTGAAATATTCTTAAAACCACTAGAGTACACACCAGTCTGCACATATTTTTTTCACTTTTCTGTCGCTAAATAAACATGTATTTGTATTTTTCTTAATTATAAGCTCCTTGACACCTGAGACAATGTCATAGTTTTATTTTTTGCCAGTGTATGCTCATATATCTTACTTATGTAAGATGCTTGATAAACATTTAATGACTTGAATTTATCTAATTTATATGTATTTAATCCCTTTTAATTTATACCCTAGCAGGAAAACCCATATTAATCCCCTTCACTTAATATTATTTCAAAAGAAACAAAGAGTCAAAACTTTAAACCCAAATGCATTTATTCTTTAGGTACAATCATCACCTTGCTTAACTTCAGCAGACAGCTCAGTAATTTGATATAGCGGTGAGAAGAAGAGGCAGTTTAGGAACAATTTAAGAAAAACACCTCAAGCTATATCTCAGCTTGCAGTTTAAATTTTCAAAGACTTTGGAAATGTATTTCCAAGGAACAGTGACAGTGATATATTTGTCATTTTTTAGATTTTGTTTTGCCAAAGGATAGCAAGACCAGTTCCAGAAAAAGGAATTTAGTTCAGGCTTCTTACAGTCAAGCCCCATCACGTAATAACATTGTTCTTTAAATCTTTAGGTGCTGGAAGATAAAACAATAAAGTATCTTCTAAGAAAAAGTAAAAAATATTTTATTTCAGGAAGGCAGTCTTTGAGTGATTCATGACTTTTCTAACAAAATTTAGCCTTCTTGTAAAGTCTTAAGAATTCTCTAAGCTTCGGTTTTTAACTACTGTGTCCCTATGTGGAAGATGTAGAGTGGAAATAGAGTAATATGACCTTGGGTTTTACGTGCTCTATGTCTCAAAGGATTTGAAAATAAATTTAGATTTTTTTAAGCTATAAGAATAGACAAGGGAAAGGAAATAAGCTTAAACATTTAGAAAAACAGGGCTTAGAAAATCCTAGGGCTTTGTAGGGGCTACTCAATTGTACAAACATAGTGGGAGATGCTCCATATTCTAGAAGACAGCCTGACCTTTCAAAGTAGACATTTCTTAAAAGAAAATAAGCAATTAAAAAAGAAATGTTAGCTTCAGGTGGAAAGTTTCCTAGGAACAAACAATTTTATACGTGAAACCTAAATGTCAGCTGTGGACATGCCCCTTCCACAATTCAAAGCCTACTCCATAGTTCCTGCAAATTCTGCTGGCTCTCTTTCTCATATGTCCCTATGCTGCCATAAACCATTGTTCCTTTGTTCTATAAAGCTCCATAATATTTTAGATGCAAAACACAATCCTTTCATCGTTTCCATAAAAATCCACTTACATCATGCAGTGTATAAATGTTTTGATATTGTTGTTGCATCTCTTGGAGATTTAGAATGGTTTCAAGGAAGGGTCACATCCCAGAGGAAGGCCTTCCACCAGTTCTCAGACTTCCCTGTCTGAGCTCCTCCTCTCCTCCTCTCATTTTTCATCTCCTTTTCCAAATTAACAAGGAATATTTCCCTCTAACTTCCTCAGGGAGGTCCCAGCACCTCCAGACTTCTAGGAGACCCACTATACTCCCTCAAAAAACAAATAAACAAACAAACAAAAACCTTTACCCCACACCTTATCATTGTTTTAATCCCAACACAAATGCTAATCGCTTTCTAAAAAAAAATCACGACTGGGCAAGTTGGCTCACGCCTGTAATCCCAACACTTTGGGAGGCCGAGGCAGGTGGATCACCTGAGGTCAGGAGTTTGAGACCACCCTGGCCAACATCGTGAAACCTCATCTCTACTAAAAATACAAACCACGCCAGGCGTGGTGGTGGACGCCTATAATCCCAAGTACTCAGGAGGCTGAGGCAGGAGAATCCCTTGAACCCAGAAGGTGGAGGTTTTGGTGAGCTGAGATCGTGCCACTGCACTCCAGCCTGAGCAATAGAGTGAGACTCCATCTCAAAAAATAATAATAATAATTACGTGGAAGCTATCAATACAAATATGTTTTCCATTCCCTTACACATATGTACTCTGTCATTTATATTCTGAATTACATTTCTGGTCACTTTGTTCTCCATGAAAAGAGGCGGCCAGAAAATTTCTGCCTTGCATAAAACTAAAACTTGGGTTAATGGCTTTAAATAGAAGCCGTCCCATCCAGATGGGTAACAGGGTTGACAAGCTCCTACTGTGGTTTCCTGACGCAGTAAAGCCACATGGCTTAAAGCTGTGCTCCCACAGATCTATTGAGCTTATCTTTAGCCAGTGTTATTTTTCACCCCAACACTGTACTATTCTCCAAACAACAGCTGTGTGTCTGCCTACTTCGTTTGCCCTCTGGATAAATCTAGCCTTTTAGAATTAGATTAGAGCAGGCCCAGCTGTAGTGGGTGGATAATCATCTGCTTTATGAGTGAGGGGAATTTGAAAAGCCTACTTGTTTTCTCAAATATCATCTATGGAATGATACTATGGTGTCTGACACATTGTTGATGGCTTTTTAGTATTTAAAGTAGGGATATACATTAACACTGGAGCATAATTAGAGGATCTAGATGAAGAATTAGGAAGTGTAATTCTAAGAGAATGAGAATGCTGCCCTCCCAACTTCTCTCTGCTTTCCTAAATTCCGGTAGAGTGTAAGATTCTGCCCAAATACCTCCTACTCTAAGAGGTTTCCCCAGCCTTCACCAGCAGACAATAACTTTTCTTCCTCTGTAACCTGTGAGTACATGCCTTAATAGAAGGAGTCATTCATTATAAATAAGAACTTTCTAACAATTAGAGCTGACCAGTGTTGGCACAAACTACCCTGGGTCTTAATGAACCCCCTGTTCCTGGAACAAATTAAACAAAGGTTTGACAAACAATTGCCCACAATGTGCTGGATAAGAATGGAACTTGATGATTTTTAAGTTCTCCTCTCATGCTGAGTTTCTAGGTACTGCCTTGTGTTTTCTGTTAAAATAAAATACAGCTGTTATGGAACACCTTTAATATTTGCTTTTGCATGTCTTTTATAGAGAGAGACCTTTCATTTATTTTCCATGTTTAGACCACCTTGTACAAAAGAAGTGTTCAAGAAAATGGATGGATTGGACAATGCCAGATGATTTTTGAAGGGGGCTTACGAAAGGGAAGGGAGGACAAGCTGGAGACAATAAAGCAGATAAACAGCAATGCCATGAAGCACCAGATTTCCAGCATTTAGGACCCCAGGAAGCATGGGAGTTCATAGGAGGGACCCTACAACAACTTCATGTTTATTTTACCACTGGGCCTATCCATGTGCTAGAATTTTTGTTGCCACTGCTGAGAAGCATGCAAGACTTGCTCTTATTCTCTTCCTTCTTGTCATAATTCCTGCTTTCTTACTTAAGGAAAGGATTATTTGCAGGAAACATTAAACAAACTGTTTAATAATTGTGGCAAATAGATCCACAAATTCTGTAATTGCTCCATTTGAATGGAGAAGATTTACTAAATGCAGAACGAACCCTAACCACAGATAAAAACAAATGCATCAAACCCATAACTGGGTGCACAAATGTGCAGCATCTACTGGTGATTAAGAGATGGGAGGTGGTTGTACTGCTTTATCCCAAAAAGTATAATCTGTGGACCAAAAGTATTGGCATGACCTGGGGTCTCTTTAAAAATACAGAATCTCAAGTCTTGCCTCAAACCTACTGAACCAGAAACTGCATCTTAATAAGAGCCACAGGTCGCTCATATGCACAGTCAAGTTTGAGAAGCACTAGCATAAAAGGGACCTTGTCCCTTAGGAGCAGGACCTATCAGAATCAGCTAGGAAACAGTTAAATACGCAGTCACTTCTTGGAGAGTCTATTATGCCCACACTAGAGCTTTTGTTACTGATGAGAATGTGGGATAACCTTTCAGGAATCTGGGGAAGAAAAAAGGTTCTTGGCTATAACACTGAAGCCTATTTGTATCTGTTCTACCTGTATTCATGTGGTCAAAAACTTTTTTTTCCAATTTAGCCAGGGAGAGTGGCACGCACTTGTGGTCCCAGCTACTCAGGAAGCTGAAGTGGAAGGATTGCTTGAGCCCAGGAGTTTGAGATCAGCTTGGGTGACATCATGAACCATGCCCCACCCCATCTCTACAAAAAAATATTTAAAAATTAGCGGAGTATGGTGGTTCATGCCTGTGGGCCTAGCTACTCACAGGGGTGAGGCAGGAGGATCACCTGAGCCTGGGAAACTGAGCCTGCAGTGAGCTGTGATCATACCACTGCACTCCAGCCTGGACAACAGAGCAAGACCTTATCTCAAAAAGACAAAATAAAACATGTTTTTGCAATCATTGCCTAAAATTGAAACACACCAGCCATACCTTTTATTTAGGTCACACTGGCAAATTCTTTTTAACTATGGTAGAAATAATGCCACAAATGAAGAAATCTTAAAGACAACCTGTTGATTTCTAGTTTGTATTTAAAAAACCTTAATGAATAAGTTAGAAAGTTTTCAGGATGGGAATATGCTTTGAATTTAGAGTCATATCTGT
Organism: Pongo abelii; assembly: GCF_028885655.2. Classification (NCBI taxonomy): domain Eukaryota; kingdom Metazoa; phylum Chordata; class Mammalia; order Primates; family Hominidae; genus Pongo; species Pongo abelii. Next base: position 67,432,470 of record NC_071996.2, on the reverse strand, counting down.
CATCAAACAAATAGGAGGTGGGCTATGGACAGGGTTATCGTTGTGATAAATATGTAAAGCCTGAATATACTACTTACTTTGAATGCAAAAAGAGGATAACTTAATAAATATATGAGAGTCATAAAGATTACTCTAAAATTTATGTTGCTTCTAGATTAAGTGTTTGGCTAAATATAAAATATTCGGTATTGTAAGACATAGTCTCCAAGTTGACTGAAAAGCCACTTAAAATACATTTTGTCTTTAATAATAATGAACATGCAATTACTTTGGTGACATTAATAGCTTAATGGAAGAAATATCTATTTATAAGCAAGCAATAACTGCATCATATAATTTAATTTAAATTTAGTGAGGGTCTGGCATTCAGGCAAAGGGGAATATTCCTCATTCTGACCTCAAGAACTCTTGATAATAAGGGGAATCACAAAAAAGATTTCCTTAAAAAGGAGAAAATCCTGCCTTTTGCAAACATGGATAAACCTGGAGGACATTAAGCTAAGTGAAATGAGCCAGACACAGAAAGACAAATACTGCATGATCTCAGTTATATGTAGAATCCAAAAACTCATAAAAGTCAAGAGTAGAATGGTGGTTGCCAGGGGCTGGGAGGGGTGTGTTGGCAGAAATGTCTGTCAAAGGGTAAAAAGTTTAGTTATGCAGGATAAATAAGTTTTAGAGATCTAATGTATGCCATACTGGCTATAGTTAATAATACCAGATTGTATACTAGAAATTTGCTAAGAGACCTTAGGTGTTTTCATTAACACTAAAAAAAAAAAAAAGTAATTATATGAGGTAATAAATACGTTAATTAGCTCAATTATGGTAATTATTTCACAGTGTATACAGACATGAAAATGTCTTGCTGTACATCTTAAATATATAACATTTTTATTTGTCAATTGTGCTTTAATAAACCTGGGGAAAAGGAAGTAAGCCAGAAGAAGTCATATCTAGATGAAAGCCAGTTGGTTTCCTAAGTCCCGTTTGTGACGGCATGAGATCCAAAGTTCCAAGGTTGAATCTGAATTTCATCACTGTTTATGTAAGCAAATGATATGAGCTTTTTGATCTTCCTTTTCCTCATCTTTAAAGTGAAGAAATTATCATATGTTAAGTTTCTGTGAGAGTTTTTCTTATGTTTACTGATCATTTGAATTACTTTTATACACTGTATTTTACTTATTTTCTCCCACTGGGTCTTGGTTTTTTCCTTGATGAATTAATAGTATTATGCTATTATGAATAATGTAAATAGTAATTAAAATAAATTTTGTATTTATCTTTTAATTTTATTTTTTACGTAATGAAGTTTTTCATTTTACATGGCCAAATTTTTTTATCTAAGAGTTTTTAATAATTTTTATAAAAGTCATTTTTCAACTCAAGAATAGATATTTTACACTTATTGTCTCCTATTTTTTAATTAATTACAGTTTATGTTTATGTCTTATTTTATTAAAAATTACAAATTGCACATTATAAGTAAAACATAATAACATAACATAAATATTAAAAAGGTAACACACTGTTCATATTTTGGTTTATAACCCTCCAGTCATTTTTCTATGCATATTGTCACTAGATTGAGGTAATACTATATAGAGACTTTTGGGTCCATGTTTTGAATATCATATTATGAGCATTTCCTCTGCCATTAAAATTCTTCATGGCAGACCTGATTTTTAATGCTGCATAACATTCCACTTTTCCTATGTTCCATAATCATTTTCCTATTGTTCTGTTTTTAGGGTGTTTCTCATTTGTGTTATAAATAAACTTAATGAACATTCTTTCATGTGAATCTTTTTACCATATTTCACGTTATTCTTAATATAATTTTTTAAAAATATAATTACTGTATTAAAGAATATAAAAATGTAAGGCTCTTGCTTTTTTGTGCTGTAAACTCAAAATCGAGGTAAACTATACTAATTTAAAATTTCACAAGTATACATGAAGGTCCATTTGCTGCACATCAACAGTGAATATTATCATCCAAAAATACTAACTATCAGGCAAGATCTGTTCTAAATGGGTTTAGAGCATAATGTTTTGACTTTGTATTCCTAGAGACATACTTTAAAGGGAAAAAGAAACTTCTTTAAAACAAACACCATTTTCTGTAACCTTTTTGATGGTACCTGTGGTGTTGTAGGCATTGTATTCCACGACCACTATGTGAGCATATGGTTCAAGGCAAAGGAGTAATTATAATGATGTCCTTAAAAATCAAGATTTTGGACATGGCATAAAGGAGATACAGATATAACATCAATAAATTTTGTAGGCTGTGCGAGATGGCCCATCCCTGTAATTGCAACACTCTGGGAGGCTGAGGCAGGCAGATCACTTGAGCCCAGGAGTTTAAGACCATCCTGGGCACCATGGCGAAAACCCATCTCTACAAAAAATACAAAAATTAGCCAGGTGTAGTGGCATGCACCTGCAGTGCCAGCTACTGAGGAGGCTGAGGTGGGAGGATCCTTTGAGCCCAGGAGGTTGAGGCTGCAGTGAGCAGTGATTACACTACTTCACTCAAGTCTGAATGACGGAGCAAGACCCTCTTCTCAAAAATAAATAAATAAATAAAATACATACATAACATTTGGTAAAATTCCTGTCATCTTAAAATTGAACAGGAAATATGTGTATGAATTCAAAAAATGTTTTATCTCCAAAAATTTAAAAACATATTTCCTTGTTCTATAAACTGCAATGGCTGAGAAACAATGACCAACGCATAATACAATGAACACAGCAATGCCAATATTGTAGTCTCCAAATGCCTTTCCCACTGAAAAGAACCAGGGCTCTTTGGAGAAGTGGTTCCTTGTAGGAGTGGGACAAAAAAGTTACAAGATCAAAATGGAGCATCATTTGATGACAGAAAACAAACAGGCAGAAGTATCAAAATAACTTGCAAGTCATCTTGGAGTGGTCTGTTTCCATTAGTCAAGGATGAGACAATATGAGCATCAAGCAGAATAGTCACACCAGTGGTTTAAAATATGTTTTGTATATGTTTTTAAAACAAAATTTAAAAACTCATTGATTATCCTTAGAGAATTCCAGGGAGCCAATGCATTATCTGAAAACTGGTGGCCGGGCCCAGTGGCTCACACCTGTAATCCCAGCACTTTGGGAGGCTGAGGCGGGTGGATCACCTGAGGTCAGGAGTTGAAGATCAGCCTGGCCAACATGGTGAAACCCCGTCTCAACTAAAAATACAAAAAAAAAATTAGCTGGGCATCGTGGCAGGCGCCTGTAATCCCAGCTACTTCGGGAGGCTGAGGCAGGAGAACTACTTGAACCCATGAGGTGGAGGTTGCAGTGAGCTGAGTTCGCACCACTGCACTCCAGCCTGGGCGACAAAAGCAAAACTCCGCCTAAAAAAAAAAAAAAAAAAAAGGAAAAAGGAAAAAAAGAAAACTGATAAAAGGGTGAAAATCAAGCATTTTTGTAGGCTTTCTTCTAAAAGTTCTACTGCTGGGTAACCGAAGAATTCATGGGAGAAATTTCTCTTTATTAATATATTCTGGATAATAAATGTAAAGAGAATGATAGAATTAAAATATCATCATTGTATGACCCTCTAATGAAATATAAATCTAAGCGACGATCACCAATAGCTCCTAACATCAGAAAAAGAAAAAACTTGATAGTGTTTGTCACCAAAGGAAGATTGCGACTCCACCTATGTAGTAATCTAAAAAGAAAAAATCAAACTTGAATTATCAACCCTCTAAATCTAACTTCCAATCTGTGAGAGATAAAGTAGAAAGGAAACTATAGATTAAAAGAGACTCAAAAGGCATGTTGACCAATTACAATGTATGAATCTTCTTTAGATCCTGATTACAACAAAGAAGTTGAGTGACAGAGTGAAACAATGGGAAAATGTAAACTCTGATTGAATCTTTGAAGATATTAGATAATTATTTGTATTTTTATATGTGAAAATTATATTGTGGTTATGTTTTGTGAAGGACCCCATCTTTTATGCACACTGAAATATTTATAGGTGAAATTATACCTGAGATTTGCTTCAAAATAATCTAGCAAGTAACAAGAGAAGCAGATGAGGGTATAAATGAAACAAGATTGTCCATAAGGTGATAATTGTTGAAACTTGGGAACAGGGACACAGCATATTATTATTAAACTATTCTCTTTCTTTTTGTATATGTTTAAAGTTTTCCATAATATATATGTTTTAAAGAATGAAACATTTTTGGAGTATCTTTTATGAGGGAGGAAGAGGGATTGAGTCTAATTACAACTTTCCAGGGAAGAAATTGCATAGTCTGCCCCTTTTTGGAACATTAAAGAAAAATGTGTGAATTCATAATCTTCTGGTCATTATGCAAGAAATGTTCTCGTGGAACCAGCATCTGTGCCAACTTCATAAAGAATAGTATCATTAAGAGGATGGCATAGCTCTTGCAACCCAAGTGATACTTATTTTCTTGGGTACAAAAATGAAATAGAATACCAAGAACTCTTAAAACTCAACAACAAGAAAACAACCTGATTTTAAAATGGGCCAAACACCATAACAGACACCTCACCAACAAAGGTATACCGATAGCAAGTAAACACATGAGAAGATGATCTATATCATATGTAATCAGAAAAATGCAAATTAAAACAACATTGAGACACCATGATACACCTATTATAATGCCCAAATCTGGAACACTGATAACACCAATTGCTGGTGAGGATGTGGAGCAATAGAAACGCTCATTAGTTGCTGGTGGGAATGCAAAATGGTACAGCCATTTTGGAAAACTGTGGTGGTTTCTTATAAAACTAAATATACCCTTACCATATGACTCAGCAATTGTGATCCTTAGTAATATATTTACCCAAAGGAATTGAAAACTATGTCCATACAGAAACCTGCACACAGGTGTTTGTAGTAGCTTTATTCACAATTGCCAAAGCTTGGAAGCAACCAAGATGTCCATTATAGGTGCAAGGATTAATAAACTGTGGTTCATCCAGACAATGGAATATTATTCAGGGCTAAAAAGAAATGAGCTATCAAGCCATGAAAAGACATGGAGGAAACGTAATTGCAAATTATTAAGTGAAAGAAGACAATCTAAAAAGCTTATATACTGTATGATTTCAAGACTATGCCATCTGGAAAAAGCAAAACTATGGAGATAATAAAAAGAGCAGTGGTTGCCTAGGGTTATTGGGAACGGAGTGATGAGTAGGTGGAGCTCGGAGGACTCTTGAGGCAATGCAACTACTCTGTATGATACTATAATGATGAATATATATTTTTTTACACTTGTTGAAACCCATAGACTGTACAAAAGTAAGTGTGAGCCCTAATGTAAACTATGATCTGTGAGTAGTTATGATGTGTCGGTGTGAGTTTATCATTTATAACAAATGTACCACTCTGATGGGTAATGTTGAAAATTGGGAAGACTACACATATGTGGGGTCAGGAATTATGTGAGAAATCTCTGTCCCTTTCTCCTAAGTTTGCCATGACCCCAAAACTGCTCTAAAAAGGTGAAATGGAAGTAAAAATACCATCTTTGAGGGTTTTCCTTTATTTGCTTTCTGTTGTTTATTTCTTAATATTAAAAATAGATTATTCTAGAATTTAGAAAAAGAAAGCTTATCATGTAACTCTGTTGAAGACTTATAATTATTACCTGCTGTGAATTAAAAAAAATAGTTTGCCAGCATAAAAATGTGACTGAAAGACATACAATGTCCAAATGGGGCACCCAATTGCAAGGTGTAAATAGAAGTCTCTCCTTCATGGGTTCCTTCTGATACTGTGGACAAGTTTCTGTGTAGTCATAATGGCAAGAGAGCTCCCTCCAACACCACACAGGGTGAATCACTATCTTTTTCTTTTTTCACTTTTCTTCTCAGCAGCACCCAGTCCTGGCACTGTTCGCAACACAGTATCCTCGGGATGCATTAACATACACGACTCATTTAGGATCACGGAATCATAGGCTGAAAGATTCTAAGGCTCTGAATCTCTCACAGTGAGAGAAGATTTCAGCATACAAATTATATAGTGTTGAGGTAATTTGCAAGTACACAGTCTCACATTCTTCAATAAACTTGGCACAGGTTTAAAGTCTTAAACCATCTGTTCTTGGATGGCTTCACTTTTATTTCCCTTGGAGGCAGTAGACCTCTCCTTTGGCCTTGACCCAGGGGTCAATGTTCTTTCTTGCTCGGCCTACCATCATCCCAGGCCTCCTCTGAGTTTTACTTCCACAGATTTCCTAGGCCCTTAGAGAGCCAGGGTCCTTTCCAGCCTGGGGCCCAAGTCAAGTTCACTGAGCTCAAATGGAAACTATTCTAGTAGTTCCAAATGCAAGCTGAGAGTTTTCTGACGAACCTTCCTCTGGAGCCTGGGCAACTAACAACACAGTTTACCTGAGCTAAGCATCCTTCCATGATGAATGTGTTTTGGGTTTCTCTTATTTTTTTTTCCTTTCCTTCCTTGTACTTCAAAATTTTACAGAACTCGTAGTCTCCTCTTCTTTATACTTCTGATCACATACACCTGAGGATTCCCCACCAGCAGCCCACATTCCAACTTTGAATCACAGTTTCTTTGAAAATGCCCAACCTCTAAATGCACCATTAGACTTGAAAACTCGGCCTCAACATTGAACCCTTACCATAGACCTTTTGGCTCAGTAAAACATGGAGAATCACATTACTAAACTTAAATGCAGATTTGTGACAGTTGTGTGGGCATATTCCTGGTACCCATCCTGATCTCCTGGGGTCCCCTCTTCAAAGGACTAGCCTTGAGCTGCCTTCTGAGTGCTGAGTGCTGACCGTCTGCACTCGTACTCTTTACAGAGAAGCAGAAGTGCCTGAGACACTACATTCCTGGGGAAACCCACAGCCAAGTACTGACTTGTGTGGGAGTTTAATAGCCCAGTCTTTGCCTCAAAGAGGGACAAATCTGAGACATAATATATATTCCCTGTGGAATCACTGTGAGGCTGAGAATCTACCTGAAATGTCTCCCATTTGTCTTCTTTTGCCTTCTCAGTCCTACTTCTTCACCCAAGAGTACATCCTGAATAAATCACAAATATTAACACATGAATTCTTATCTCAGGGTCAGCTTCTCAGTAACTCAACCTAAGAGTCCATGCCGTCAAAATACCAACATGTAATTACAGTCAATGCCTGGATTCTGCAAAACTGATCATTCTAGATTTACCGAACTTTAGGAGAGAAAGTTTGTACCTCCATTCTAGACAAAAGAAATATATAGAGATAAAATTGTCCCACTGTAATTTTTTACATTGTATTTTCTTTGATGATAGTTTTTTTTTAAAAACTTGCATTCAATTTTCACGTTTTTAAAGAATCAAACTTGATGTATGTTTTTTAGTATAAATTTCAAGAACAAGGAAAGATTTAACTTTTCCATATAATTAGTAGCCTGAATACAGTCTCTTAACCTATAATTAAAGTTTTCTCATGCTACAAACATGTTTTCAAGTACATGAAAATAATATTAATGAACATTTTTTGGTGAGTAAATTTACCTTTATTTTTATAATTTTTCAGAATTATAAACATAGCATATTTTAAACATTTTATACTATGTATAAAAATCTGGAAGGAACTATGCCAAAATATTATATGTTGAGGCTGTTTTTCTATTTTTATATTTTTGAGATTTTCATGAAAATATACTATTTTCATAATGACACATTGTAAATACAATATAGATAATACAATCAAATGAAATAGAAATGTTTAAAAAACCAAAACTGTCTAAAATAATTAAGCTCACATAATTTGTATAGATATTCAGGATATCTCCTACACTAGCTCATTAAAAAAATTCTGGATTCTGGATGTTTATATTTAAAAATTACACACTATGTATCTTCCACCTAGTAGACTGCTAATACTGAATCATAATTCATATTTGCTAAATGATTTTTATGATATAAAATTCTAAAAGAAAAACAAGTTTTATTTAGCTTTGTGTTCATTAGCTGATTAAGCAAAATATTCAATAAGCATCACTAGGATATGAGGGCAGAGTTTTTTGGTGCTCATATTACATGTAGAATTTCAAAATTCATATTTACATGTAAAAAAACACTAAGCAAAAAGGAGTATCTACTTACATAAGCAGATTGAACATTAAACAGAAGATATAAAAGTTTAATATTAGCCATCCTTAAATGCAAACATCAGTACATCAGTGATCTGTGTTTGAGATTTACATTTATTGTCATAATCTGGTTATCATTTTACATGTTTGGTCACTGCTTAAAATATATAGCACAGTTCCAATGAGAGCTTTTAGTCTAGAAGCTGCTTTACACACTGTTGAGTACATTTGATTTTACTTTCAGACACTTCATGCTTCAAATGTGAGCTACTCTTAACCCATTGGAAAGAACATGGAGATTTATAGCTAATTTAAGAAATAGAGGACTCCTACTGAGAAAAGAGTTATGTTCTGACATCAATACTAGACATAAAATGAGGTTATTAGCCAGGCATAGTGGCATGTGCTGTAGTCTCAGTTACTTGGGAGACTGAGGCAGAAGGGTAGCTTGAGCTCAAGAGTTCAAGGCTGTGGTGAGCTATGATTGCACCACACCACTCCAGCCTGGGCATCAGGGTGAGACCTTGTCTCAAAAAATAAAAAGAAGCTTAGTGTTGAGGTAGGCATTTCAGTCATTTGTCAGAAGAATGTTCCTCATTATCCTTCTTTTAGTTTTTTTTCAAATAAGTATGTGACATCTCAATATCAATATTCAAAAGCATTAAAACATCTGAAATAGCAAAATGTCACCAAACCTTAGCTTCTGCTCACTTTTAATTTTGTAATCATTGTCATAACACATTTTTTGATCAGCTGTTCTGTATTGCAATAGCAAAACCATAGAAAGACTCAAATTTTCAGTAACATAAATTAGACATCATATAAGCTTTACAGAAAAAAAAAAGGATGATTTAACATTAGACAGGTTACCATGGCAAGACTCTAGATAGTCTGTCTCAGGGAGTCTGAACAATAAAATAACTGTCAGTATGTAGTGGACCCATATGGATTCAGGCTCAACTGTGACATTCCTTAAAGATCTTTCCAGTTGCATGAGCTTGTGATTATTCATGGAAGACAGTTTTTTGTAGCATCTACAAAATTTGACCTCTGCAACTTTAACTTCATGGAAAAAGTTAGACAAACTTATTTTCCAGGCAATGATTTAAAAAGGACAAATATTTTTGAGGTACTAGATTGTAATGTCTTAAAACGCAAGGCGCAATAAAATAACGTGAGTTTTTTCTTCACTTAACAGGTATTTTTAATTGCTTCAGATAAAAATTACATAATTAAATACACATGGACATTATTGAGATATTTGAAGGGATAGTTAACATTTTATAGCACATATAATTAATGATGTCTTACATGAAGCCAATGCAAGAAGTCAGTGTGAATGACCTTTGAATTGAAAAAAGACAGGCTGAAATGTCTTCAGTAATTATTTTGGCTTGCGTAAAATCTGAAGCAATAAAAGAGGTTCCAAAGTTCTTTTACAGCACCCATAGGACTCAATATACTTTGTATTCAATGAAGTCTTGGGCAAAATTATGACAAATTATTTGTATTAAAATATGAAAACTTATAACATTGTGGTCCTCATGCATAGCCCAACTTTGCCACCTTCATGAAGGAATTACAAATCAAACACTTTTTCTTGGGTTATTTTGGTAATTCTGACTGGGTATACCTAGTCTATGAGAAAAATATAAAGTTTTTTCCTAAGATATTTTAATATGCTTTTTATTTAGCAGTTGATAAATACTCCTTATATTTTTATACCAATTAATCTTTCTTTTGTATTTCTTAGAAATATGAATGAATGCAGCTAGATGGGCCAGAGACAGTGCTAGGCTTTTCACTGTCCATTATTTCTTAACCACACATACGAAACACCTAAGATATTCTTGCTAGTTAAGAGTAGCAGTTTGGTTGAAATCCTAGCAGGATTCATTGCCACAGGGATAACATGTAAAGCACCCAAGGGACGGAAACTTTCTCCCTGCATGTTGAGGCTTTCTAGCTTTTGCTATTTGTTCAAATATAAGCAAGTTAGTTGTGAAATTTAGCTCATCTGTGTCACTGGCCAGTTCCCTTTGCCCTATATCCTCTCTATCACTTAGAGATTCACCCCAGCTGGCTCTTCCAACTCTAGTCCTAGGACTGCCCTTTGTTGTTCTGGCTGCCCAGCAAACTTTTCCACAAAAGGCCAAAACAAATAGCACCATTGATAGACATTACAAAACGGCTATTACTCTGCCAGCAGACTTGCAAACCCTCAGGGGGTCTCCAGGGGTGAACTGAGTCTAACATAAGCCTGGAGCTCTCTGCTGCCAAAGGGCCAATGCTCTTCTCATAAACAAAAGGTGTACCATAATTTCAGGATGACTTTTCTGACTCAGTTATAGATCTTGCCCAAGGCCTAAGTATAAGAGAGGTAAAGACAATGTCCCTCCAAGAGGAGGTGGGTGGGTAAATAAATGACTGCCCAGCCTCATCAGGGTATCAACAGCACTCCAAACACACCTGGCTACACCTGTCCAGTAAAAACCCACTGTACAGTACCTTTAAGTAAGATATACTTTACTAACTAAAAATGGGAAACCATCAGAGGACTCAGAAAAAGAGCTGTGTTTTCAAAAAGCTATTCTGGCTGCTCTGAGGAACATTGGCTGAAGAGGATGAGAATGGGAATGAGGGGACGAGTCCAGAGGCTGTTGGTACAGGGAAAACAAGATGGTGGCTTGGTTTAGAGTGCTGGCATACAGATTATGCCTAGAAGAAACAATGTTTCATATTAGAAAAGTTATATGAAGACCTTCTTTGTGGCAAAAATGACATTGCAGAGCTGGTTACTAAGGCTACTTCTAGTACCCCCAGATACAACTATGTCACCTGCATGCCTATTAGCTAAACTCTCTGTGCCTCAATTTTCTCTTCCATAGAATGGGCAGATAGTAATGCATGAGGTTGTTTTGACAATTAAAAGCATTAATACATGGAAAGCTATTAGAAAAGAGTTTTACACACAAAAATTATGAAAAAAATACCAGCTATTATTATTAACTTTCCATTCTCTATGTTATAAAGTAACAGATGAGATGGCACAAATCAGCCTTTCAAAATTTACATTAAATCATTATGGTATAATGTAGAAAGAAGGCTAATAAGAAGACATCCTTGTTTTACCCCACTGGTAAATATTATATATGATGAGCCAGTCCTTCTGCTTACTCTGGTCTTATGGCACCATGAATGCCTCTTTCAACATAACTCCATTAAACTCACTGCTGATTTCTGCCCACACAGTCATAATACAGAAAGAGTCTTTAAAAGACATGGACAAGATTTTGTTATACCAACAGCTTTTATTTCCTTTCAGGGAGAAGTTAGGGTATTCCTTCCCGTCTCTCCTTGGAATCTCCAAGGAATCTCTGATGGTGCCCATGTCTCCTCTTCACGGTTTCCACTCCTGCTAGGCAGCACGCCTCCCCACAACCTCTTGTACCCAGCAATCACTGGGCCACCGCCATCATGGTTCTAGTTCTCACCTCAGTCCAGTTTGTGGTTTCTGGTAACCACACATTCATCTGATATCCTTCCAGTCCAAGAGAAATTAGAGCTCCCTGAAGTATAATCTCTGGGCTGCTTCACCCACATTGAATTTCTGAATTCCTGATGTATGTCCGGGTTGCCCCATGTTTCACTTCTCTGTTTTTCATCATCTGAGTGATCAATTCTCCATATTTAATTCCTCCTCTTTGAAAGGTTGAGGGTGATTTCCATTTTCCTGGCTAGACATTAAATGCTATTTGGAGAGTTATATTTGTACTGCTGATAATATTTGTAGAGCTGATCAAGTGAAACACATTGGCAAAGATCAGAGCTCACCATTTACAACATTACATAAACATCTAGAAGCAGGAAATCTGTTTTGAGTACTTTACCATGAACTTTCAAAATAACTTTAAATAATGTTTAAATTTTTGTTATAAAGATAATAGCTGCTTATATTTTTTAAAAAATAAGGAAGTTTGAAAAAATAAGACTTTAATTACTATTACTATAACTCTCCTATATTGTCCTTGTGCACATCACAGTAGTGTGGGGACATGGGGGGAAGATGCAGTATTTACATTTAAACTAACTAAATTTCACCCTATTAAACAAGCCATTTAAGATCACACGGACACCAATTTAACATTGAATGAAGATCACAGAACTTGAGAGAGGTAGGAAGGAGGCAATGGGGATTCATTAATCAAGACTCATTTGACCCCTCTTCTATTAACAATGGCAGGGACAGTTACTAAAGAGGAAGACACAAGCTTTGTAATCTGGGAGATTTCTGCTAGCATGGAATAAGAAAAGACAGAGGCAGAGAGCAAAAGAGAGAAGATGAACCCCAGGGGCAGAATGGATGTGCTCCTCTGAAATACACTGAGGCATCCAACTTCATTATTCCACTCTAATTCCTAAATAATTTCTCCTCAAAGACACATCTCTTGAGCTATTTCTTCTTATCCAGGAGCACAGAGCACTGATTGTCCTCTGCCTATGACAAAATCAGGATGCTGCTCATGTGACTAATTAAATCTTGCAAAATTAATTATACTCTTCATGGTAATTGAAGAGACCTCAAAAAAATTTAAAACAAATATTACAGGATCATCCAGTTTGAAATAACTTACCTCAAAAGATATAAAACATTCTGGAATTAGAAAAAATTTGAAGTTTATCACATCTATCATTTAGCCAACCAAAAAGGTCTATATGCCAACTAACAATAACTATGAATTAGTCTATAAGAATCATCATTAAAATGCATTTCTCAATTTCTTTTCATTACTTGCTTTCTTGTTAGTCCGTATCTATTTTATCACCTCCAGATTCCAGGAAAGAATCAGATGACAGCCTTGTCCTCAAAGGAAAGAACTATCCTGAATTGTACAAAGACTACAGACAGCCTTGACTTCTATACTGATAGCCAAAGAAAAGTGAAGCAAACTCACTGCCCTGTTGGTGAGGATGAGTTGGCAGCTCTCTCTTAATGAGTGAAATCCAAGGCCAAATCATTCTGTAGTTTCTAGTTGTATTAGCCTAACTCCCATGGAGCACATTTGGAGAGTTTCATTTTTAAAAAAAAATTTAAATTAACAATATATTTTACAAATGTCTACTGTAGGTTGTTCAAAATCAGAATATATTACAAAAGTCTATCTCAGTTGGAATTTAATAATAAGGCTGGGTGCGGTGGCTCAAGTCTGTAATCCCAGCACTTTGGAAGGCCGAGGTGGGTGGATCACCTGAGGTCAGGAGTTCAAGACCAGCCTGGCCAACATGATGAAACCTTGTTTTTACAAAAATACAAAAATTAGCTAGGCACGATGGCGGGTGGCTGTAATTCCAGCTACTCGGGAGGCTGAGGCGGGAGAATCATTTGAACCCGGGGACGGAGGTTGCAGTGAGCTGAGATGGTGCCATTACATTCCAGCCTGGGTGACAGAGCGAGACTCCATTTCAAAAAATAAAATAAAATAAAATAAAATAATAAAACATCAAAAAGTGTTACAAAATTATAAACAAATTGACAAATACAAAGTTGAGAAAATATATACAGGTGTATGTATGTATATAGAGTGTTAGAAATGTGTAAAATAACCTAGTTTCATTATATTATTCATGCGTCTGAAAAAAAATTATTTGACTGGTTTCCATCTTAATTCCTAAACAAGACATATCTCTTGAGCTCTCTTACCCATGAGCACAGAGCAGTTTGCACACTGTGTATGAGGATACTAAGATGTTACTCTCATGACTTTAATTAAATTTTGTCAAAAATCAATTATAGTTAACCCTTGAATAACACGAGTTTGAACCGCATGGGTTCACTTATACATGGATTTTTTTCTGCCTCCATAATTCTTAGATAGCAAGACCAAGCCCTCCTCTTCTTCCTGCTCCTGTGGCTCCTCAGTGTGAAGACAATGAGGATGAAGCACTTCTTGATGATCTACTTCACCTTAATGAACAGTAAATATATTTTATTTTCCTTATTTTCTCAATAACATTTTCTTTTCTCTAGCCTATTTTATTCCAAGAACAGAGTATATAATGTGTATAACATACAAAATATGTGTTAATTGATTGTTATCAGTAGGACTTCTGATCAACAGTAAGCTGTTAGTAGTTAGGTTCTGGAACAATTAAAAGTTACACATTGATTTTTGACTACACAGTGGGTCAGCACTCCTAATCCCTACATTGCTCAAGGGTCAACTGTATACCAAATAATATTCTCTACTGGAAGGTTCTTTCATCTTTTTCATCTCTCCTTTCCTTCTCTTTCTCCTCTTCTCCTCTTTCATCCCATTCTCTTCCTTTTCCACCTCATCTTTCTTCTTCATATTTCTTTACTTAGCATAAATCTGATCCTTAACACTCGCTCAAGTTTCTATTCCACTACTGGAGTAGAGTCTTTTCACCCAAGAAGAATTTCTGGACTGAAGACCATGCAGCAGCTCTCAGTACCATCAATGTCAGTTTCCTCACATGTGAAATGGTGATAATAATGACTTCCTCATATAGGGTGAGGATTAGAGATTATGTATACAGGATGTTCAGTATGGTCTTGACATGTTAGGAATGCACAATTAAATATAGCTGCTGTTATAATTGGTTGGTTGGTGGACTAGGAATTGAAAGAGTTTAATTTCAATAGGTAAATATTAAATTAACAGAAATTAATAGGAAAAGTAGTGTGTGTTGAGGAAATTTTGCATAGTTTAGCAAGACTGCCATCCATAATTTAAAAAAATGGTAAAGCTAGAAAGGTAGGTTGGAATTGGGGGATAAGGTGTGTGTTGACAGTGGGGAAAGACAGAGCCACGTCAAGGGGTTTGGACGTCATCCAGCAGAAAGTGTGGAACCAGTGAAGGTTTGAACATAGGGTCAAGTGCGAGCTGTGCTTTATTCGGAGGCCACTCTGGCAGCAGCACATAGGATGCTTGGGAGCTAGAGAGAAACCAAAGCAAGGACAGAAGAAGAGAGGGAGCTAATTTATATCCAAGCAAAACATAATAAAAGGCTGAAGCATGATAGTAGCAACAGAACTGAAAAGAGAGATGATTCAGGAGTCATTTTTGAAGCATTAATTACAAAATTCGGCATCCAATAGAATATAGGTCAGGAAAAAATGATGCCAAGGTAGTGAGCTAAACTTTGAGTTTAATGGCAGCATTTCCCAGGGTGGAGTGTGGGCAACAGGCAAAGGAGAAAGAAGACTCATAAAAAATGCGAAAGGAAAGAATGGAGAGGGAAGTTGACAAGAGGGGAGAGTTGGAAAAATACTGGGAATGGAAATGATGATTAATATAAAATAAAAACGGTTATATTCTATGGGGTTGTTTAACCCATAAAAGGAATTTTCTCAGGTAAATTAACGAATCTGTAAAACCTAGATGACTAATCCAGGGTGTGTACTAATTTGGCTATATGGGAGGCACTGCCAATGTACACTTCAGGGCATTTATTTGCTCTTGGAATTACATTAGCATAGAAATAGTCACAAAATATGCAAAAAGGTTTCTGAAGGAAATTCCCACTCCTTAGTTTTTCTGCTCTGATTAGGATACAAAATTATCCATCCGGAAATATTTGGGCACAGTTCACCCTTCCTCGAGGCAGAAGGATGAGTTACCTCTTGGTGCCTCTTGCAATGCTCAGATCGTGTGACCAAGGGCTCTGGGCTCAGTTTCAGCAGTTAACGGTCACAGTGGAAACCCAACACTAAAGCAGGATGGAGAATCACTGCCAGAATCAAGGTACTTTGTCACTTTGAGAACAGAGTAAGGAACATAAGCAGTCTATTGACAAAGTTGTTTACTTGTCATTTGCAGCACCAGACATTTAAAACTAGGCAGGAAACACCTTTGAAAAATGATAATCCCAAAAGTCTAGAATTAATAGAGTGCTTTCATCTGCATTTCTGGGATTTTTGGTCATTTGGATTTTGGCACCAAATTATCTAAATGCATTCTCAGGGTGACAAAGAGGAACAATTACATTCTAGAATTTTCTTTCTTTTTTTTTTTTTTGAGATGGAGTCTCGCACTGTCACCCAGACTGGTGTGCAGTGGTGATCTCGGCTTGTTACAACTTTCGCCTCCCAGGTTTAAGCGATTCTCCTGCCTCAGTCTCCCGAGTAGCTGGGATTACAGGTGCCTGCCACCACGCCTGGCTAATTTTTTGTATTTTTAGTAGAGACAGGGTTTAACTATGTTGGCTAGGCTGGTCTCGAACTCCTGACCTCATGATCTGCCCGCCTCGGCCTCTCAAAGTGCTGGGATTACAGGCGTGAGCCACTGCATCTGGCCTAGAATCTTATTTTCAAATAATTATTCTTAAAATGCCTTTAGAGAAAGCTTTTATACAAATACTTTTTTTCAGTAATTAATCAGTATTATTTTAAGTAAAATATTTCAGTAAAATGTCCACTCATTTTAAGCCTCAGAAACCTCTTTTTAAAATGTTATGTTTTCTTTCAGTACTTTGGTTTACCTTACACTAATCATTTCTCCTCTAAATAAAGTCACAAGGATTTATTATAGCAATTAATTTTGTACTTGTTCTGCCTAAGGCACTCAATTAGCATTGATGTAAAAAGACACAATTTTATTATGCTAAATTATCTTCCATATAATATGTGATTAGGACTAAATAGTGTCAGAAGTCAAAGTGGCTATAAATAAATTCATATTAGAGGGCTGAATGAATGAACATCATGTTTTTCTCATCTTTTGGAATTTTATTATCTGTGAGGTTGCAAGATCCCATGAACGTATGACACCTTAGAAGCAGTAAAAGTGCTAAGTGGGGCATATAAGGATATTCATAAATAGCCTTATAATAGCAAAGGCCTCTTAGTGGTGTATCCTCACGTTGGCAGCTATCTGAAATAACACTAACCAGTTCTCTTTCCTCCTTCAGCTTCATGGAAGTATTCTGCTAAGTCCTTGAATCTCACTCTGAGATTTCCAACAGCTGAAGTAATAATGTCTTAAATGTATATAATGTATATAGGACTTTCCTTGTAGAGTTCACTGGCATAAGTACCAATAAAAGTAACAGTATGTATCTGTTATAGTATATCCATAGTCTATAACCACATTCCCATAACCACATATTTTATAGACTTTAAAGGTAGGTGTTAAGTCAAGGTCATGCAGTTAGAAATTAATTTTTTTAACACTAAGTCTAGTGTTCCATTTTTTACCCTATTTTTATTAACTTAGAAGTCACACTCAGCATGTATTATAATGTTAAAGTTTGCAAAACACAGGTTAGTGTCTGAATCAAGATACCATGCCTTCCAAGCAGCTTGCTTAATAAACCTATTTGCTCAGAACCTAACGCCAACTTAAAAGAATTCAAAGAACTTGGATTAGGTTGCTTTTAATAGTTCCCATTATGACTTACTAAATTAAATTACAAATTGAAATGCAGCTGAAATAACTCTGTAACTAGGGTTTTCTTTTTCTTTTTCTTTTTTTTTTTTTTTTTTTTGTGACAGAGTCTCTCTGTCGCCCAGGCTGGAGTGCAGTGGCACAATCTCAGCTCACTGCAACCTCTGCCTCCCGGATTCAAGAGATTTTCCTGCCTCAGCCTCCCGAGTAGCTGGGACTACAGATGCCTGCCACCATGCCCAGATAATTTTTGTATTTTTAGTAGAGACGGGGTTTCACCATATTGGTCGGGCTAGTTTCGAACTGCTGACCTCAAGTGGTCCACCCACCTCGGCCTCCCAAAGTGCTGGGATTACAGGCATGAGCCACGGCGCCCAGCCAACTAGTGTTTTTATGGCTGATGAAAAGCCTTCAGCTTAGCACAGAGGCTCACGTCTATAATCCCAGTGTTTGAGAGGTTGGGGCAGGAGGATTGTTTGTGTCCAGGAGTTCAAGACCAGCCTGGGCAACATAGCGAGATCCCTGTCTCTACAAAATAAAATAAAATAATTAGCCAGACATGGTGGGGTGTGCCTATAGTGCCAGCTACTTGGGAGGATAAGGCAGGAGATTCGCTTAAGGTTGAGGCTGCTATCTCAAAAAGAAAAAAAAAAAAAAAAAAGCTTTCAATGTCTAACACCCATCTCTGGAAAATTTATTTTCGAAAGTGAGTTCCATTTGCCAAGTTCTAATGTGATATTTTTAAGGCTAAAACTTTGTGTTTGGGTTTTTCTTTTTTTCTTTTGAGTCAGGGTCTCACTCTATGGCCCAGGCTGGAGTGCAGTGGCACGATCTCAGCTCACTGCAACCTCTGCCACCCGGGTTCAAGTGATTATCCTGCCTTGGCCTTCCCAGTAGCTGGGATTACAGGCGCCTGCCACCATGCCCGGCTAATTTTTGTATTTTTAATAGAAATGGAGTTTCACCATCTTGGCCAGGCTGGTCTTGAACTCCTGACCTCGTGATCTACCCGCCTCTGCCTCCTAAAGTGCTGGGATTACAGGCGTGAGCCACCGTGCCCCGCCTGGTTTTTTCTTAAAAAAATCACAGCACCAAGATCAGAGAAGTGTGGGATATGGATGGGATTTCAATTAGTGCTATTCCAATTAGCGTCTATTCCAATTAGTGCTATTGATCTTTGCCTACATGCCAGAGTCTGTGCTAGGCCCCTTCATGAACATTATAACATTTAACTCTCCCCTGAACATGGTGGGATAGGCATGGAAATCCCAGCTTCACAAATGATGAGATTTCAGGATTATGAGACTTTTTGATATTTTATCCAGAAGCTTAGTAGCAAAATAAATTGCTGTTACCATTTTACATTGAGACTCAAGGATAAGCTAGTGTATGATGAAATTTTGACATTTATCATGAATGGGTTAATGCATTTATAAATTAGGCTGACATTAGCAAAATAACTTACGTTTGAATAAAATAGAGCTTTGGCTGGGCTGTGGCAATGGAATAGGTTGTAGAACTTTATTTATATACTGTATAACTATTTATTAAGGTAAATACTACTTGTAACTACAAACAATGTAAATATAAGAAAATGGTAGGAAGACTTAGATTTCTTTGAAATCTGTCAATATTCACTTATTTTAATTTGATTCTGGGTCTCCATGATGCTATGGCAGGAATCAATAATGATTATTATTATAGCAAACATGTATATTGTACTTACTACATGCTATATACATCCTATATGTTCATTCATTTAGTACTCACAACTATCATTTGATTTTTGGGTTATTATTATTCCCATTTTAGAGATGAGAAAATTACAGCACAGAGAGGTTAAGGAATCTTCCAAATTTACACAGCTAGCAAGTGACACATAACCCAATCAGTCTTCCTCCTGAACAGAGGCCCTTTAACCCTACTCTATATGTCATATAATTTGGACTCCTTATAGTTTAGTTCAATGACCTATGAGGTAATGTGTGATTTTCATAGTTGTGCTTTGGCACTGCAGGTCCAAATTGCTAGTCCTGAACTTAGAATCGGAGAACCAAATTACTTTCAATTAAATTCAACACATATTTATTGAGTGTCTGTCATTTACCAGAAAATCTTCTGAATGCTAAGGATTGATAGGTACCTCTGTGCCACTGAAATGGCAGAAGATAGAGAAACTAAAGCAAACACAAACAAAGAAAAACTTTTGCCTGGATTCTCCATGAAACAGAGTCTACGACAAAGGCTTAATTAAGAGAAAGTGGTTAATTTAGAAGTATGATCTCAGTAAACGGGAGTTAGGGACGGGGCAGTGAAAGAAAAAACATGACAGAAACAATCAATGGATGTAATAAGCCAGCCACCCCTCTGGTTGACTAGATGTTCTATACCCTGGGACACTTCGTGAAAAGCCTTCCTGGTTACCTGTCTGAACTCATCTCCTGCGCCTTTCTTGTTCCAAGCAGACACATTTTCTACCTTTAAGCCTTTGAACTTGTGATTTTTCTCTGCCTAAAATGGTCTCCCTCCAGATACAGGATGATTAACTCCTTTCATTTCTTAAGATTTTTCTCAAAAGTCATGTTCTCAGTGAGGTCTTTACCCCATCGAGAATAGCACAACTCCCCCCGACACTGCCAATTGCCCTTCCCTCCTTTATTCTTCAACTTGGCATTTATCACTTTCTAATACTTTCCTTAACTCTATTGCTTATTGCTTGCCTCTGCCACTAGCATGCAAACACCTGAAACTGTGCCAAGCACATAAAATCTGCTCAGTAAGATTTTGCTGAGTGAAAAAATAAACAAACGGTTTCGAGGCATCCATATGTCTCTAGGGTAGCTATGACAATTACAGCAAAGATCTGAAAAAGTAAAACATTCAGCTTTTGACAACCAAATGTAATTTTTGAGTTAATAGATAGTCAATAAGCTTCTGTATCAGAATGTTTTGAAACAAAACATTTTCTAAGTTTATTTCTGATTAATATATTAAGAACAATGCCAAACAAATTGAATGGCAGGGTTTCATTACAGACCACAGAGAAAAGGAAACCCATGATCTCACATCAGCAAGTTATTTCAAAGAGGAATAAGGAGCAGAAAGTCTTTCCCTTTCAGGAGAGGTGATATTGGGAAGTAAAAACAGAGGCAGAGAAAACAGCCTTTCAGACATATCTTATATTCTGCCTATACTCCTCAGGATTAAAATCATGGGAAGATGGAATACTAGGTGCAGAAAAGAGCCAAAAATGGAAAATCTTTGTCCCATGTTCCACTTGGTATCCTGGGAGTAGGTTGCTATGAAATAAACTTCACACTGATACAGGGAGAGAAAGGAGGATTATAACAGTGGGGAGGCAGTGAAGGGATGTGGTTAAACACAGTGGGGAGGCAGTGAAGAGATGTGGAGGCAGTGAAGGGATGTGGTTCCTCCTCCAGCAATATTTGTGACTCCACAAAGACTGCACATAGCATAAAAGGGACCCAAAAATTCCTGTCCATAACAAGCAGGCACTACTAGTATTTCAAAAACTAGTTGGGTGCTCACCCAACGTGGTTGCAAGAGGAAGTCAAAGTCCTCCTGTAGCTAAAGATTTCCAAAAGGGCACCCAAACTTGGGAGCAAGGGGGAGACACACCAGAACAAATGCAGGATCTGTAGTGCAAACTAGGATTAAGTAAGATAGGAGGTAGTTATGGAAAAACAATTAGGTTCTGACTTAAGATAAACACACCACAATTTCCTAGCTATAGATTTCATTCATACACACTAGCAAAACACTCAAGAACCGAACTAGAGTGAGCACAAGTTAATAGACATCAACAGTTGCAAATCCATGAGCTGGATCTGCATGAAGACCATCATGAGGCACTCACTCCTCCAATGAGAATCTTATGCTTTCCATCGAGTTGCCCTCTTATAAGGGAGGCAGACACACGACAAAGTCCTAATAATGAGTTGAATTTGGAATTGACTAAATGTTTACCCAATCAGGTTGTCTTAACTAGAAAGAAACTGTCTAAACTTAAGAAATCGATATATCTTGAATTGGCAAATTGAAATTTTAACCCTTACCCCAATTACCCCCTGTATTAGTCAGAGTTCTCTAGAGGGACAGAATTCATGGAATACATATATATATAATATATATTATAACAATGGGGACGCAGTGAAGGGATGTGGTGTGTGTGTATATATATATATATATATATATATATATATATATATATATAATCTCCTTCACATACATATAAAGGCAAGTTTATTAAGTATTAACTCACATGATCACAAGATCCCTCAATAGGCCATATGCAGGCTGAGTAGCAAGGAGAGCCAGTCTGAGTTCCAAAACTGCAGAATTTGGAGTCCATTGTTTGAAGGCAGGAAGCATCCAGCATAGGAGAAAGATGTAGGCTGGGAGGCTAGGCCAGTCTCTCCTTTTCACATTTTTCTGCCTGCTTATATTCTAGCTACACTGGCAGCTGATCAGATTGTGGCCACCCAGATTAAGGGTGAGTCTGTCTTCCCCAGCCCACTGACTCAAGTGTTAATCTCCTTTGGCAACACCCTCACAGACACACCCAGGATCAATAGTTTGCAACCTTCAATCCAATCAAGTTGACAGTATTAAACATCACAAGTCCACCACTTGTCAACCCATACACACCTCCTGAGATTATATATAATCTTCAAATAAAGACAATAATAAGGTCATAATTATGCCTAATGTAATACAACTATCCTTTGTACAACTGGAAACGCACCAATCCCCAACACAAATACTATTACATAAAGTTAACAATACTCAAATGCTGATGTGAAGTCAATAAATCTTATGTCCCATGATAAAGGAGAAAGGAAATAAAATGAAGATATTTTCTTAGTACGTGTATACATGCAAACATGTTTTTAACAAAAGAAGGAGGAAATACTCATGACAGTTACAGTTCCTGTTTCTGCAGCTGGTCACGAGGTCGTAGCTGGTATTGATGACTACCTTCTTCCACTACCCATTCTGTATTCCCTTTGCCTTAAGCAAGCACCTTAGCAGGTCATGTTTCTTTCTTGAAGGGTCTGGGTCATCTGTAGTCCTGCCTGGATTGGACTGTTGTAGTTTCCATTGACCTTAATCACAGGGCATGGTAATACTAAGAGACACCCTAATGGATCTCCTGTATTCCATGCAGACTCTTCCTTACCACCATTGTAGAGTGGTAGACTGATTTCATCTTGATAGTCTGGGTCAATCACCCCTGCCAACATTGTAATCCCCTTCTTAGCCTATTGACTTAAAGGTAGAAGGAGCCAAAAGTGTCCAGGTGGCAGTCTTAACTTCCAATTTAATGGAATCGTAATTGTGTCTCCTCGTGGCAGCATTCTTCCCTCTGGAACTAAGACCTCTAGACCAGCAGAACATAATGTCACGGGAACAGGAAGCAAAAATTTTGTTAGTGGATCACTAGGGGTGATGGTGAGTGGTGCCACTTCCAGTCCCCCACTGACTGAATTATCAAAAAATTGGATTAGTTATAGATAAATAAAAGTCCACACATTCTTTGCACATCTGTATAATGAGTGAATTTTCTACCCTACAACTATAGCATATACATTACCACTTAAATCTAGCATAAACAATTACAGATTAAAGTACTATGATCTATTCCAGACCAGCCTAACTAATCGAGTCCTCATGTGCTACTTCACATTGATTAATACAGGAACAGAACAATTTCTACTAGAGTCTACTAGTCTGAGAAAAGATATGTAGACAGGAAAAATCAGCTTTTATAGTGACTGAAATGTTGGCTGTCAACATAATCAGGTGTATATTAAATACGAAAACACAGATGTAGGAAAAAATATACACATAGCCTACTTTCTTCTTCCATGGTTCCAAATAAATTTAGGACAGACTTTTCTCCATATTAATCATTCAGCCAACCAATACTCAAAGTAGGAACTGATACTCTGAAGCGTTTCCATGTGACTTTAGGTAAAAAGAATGAATCAGGACATCTCTTAATAAATGTAATACTTCTGAATGCAAATGTAATATTTCTTCCTTTAATTTAATGTTAATTTTTTTCTTTAACTGCGTGTTTGTCTGGGAAAGACTAGTTCCATATAATCTATAACAGGATCTCAGTTTTTGCATTGGTCATGTAATAAAGGAATTTAGTACAGCTATTGGTGAATCTAATTACTATTTTTGAAATAAAAATAAGGAGTTATGTCCTGTTGTTGTTTTTGTTTGACAGTCACTGATAGAGTTTCCTGGCTAAGCAATTAAGCTAATGCCATAGCAATTACTTAGATTAAAAGTTGGAGTATAAGACTCACTGGGAAAGATGGTCATGAAGACCTATTAACTAACCAAAAACAACTACTCTATCTGTCTTACAAAAATTCTCTACACAACAAACAGGCAAGAATTTTTAAAATACCATTTGGCAAAATTTGGTCTAGGCATTCCAGTCATTTAAAATACTATAACTGGTTGCAATGTATACATCAAAATTAAAGACATTCTATGAGAAATCCAAAGGTAAAGTAAGAAAAATACATATCTTGTTGTTTTTCCATGTGCAATTTACTAAAAATGGTTAATTTGCCCCATTAAAATAATTTATAAAAATTTTCTTCTCACTGCTAATACTATTCTCTGCCTGTTGCTCCTACTCACTGCATTTTATACTTGATCATTGATATTTGCTCCCTTTCTTCCAGTACCAGTTCTCACTTGTCCAATTACAGTTGCTCCTAAATTGTAGTACATCATACTCAAAAAACATATTCTCTCTGGTTTCTTTAATGTAAAAATGACTAGAAGTGAATTCAAATATTAGTGCTAGCAATGAATTCACTAACTGGAAAATACTCTTGCAAGGTCAAGACAAGTAAGGAAATAAATAATCAAGAAATAGATCTGGTGGCTTTTATGTTCAAACAGAGTAATAATTAACCAGTTGATTTAGAGAAATATAATCTTTTCATCTCATTGAACATTACAGAAATTTCTAAGACCAAGAGCAAGGTAATCAACAAATTACAGTGAAGTGTTTCCCTTAAGATTGTAAAAATTAATAGCTCAAAAAGCAAAGTTAAACAATCATTATGTTGTAGTAAAATTCCAAAGTTAAAAATTATTAATTACAATCAAGTTTTTAAAAGTTAGATATGAAACCTAAACTGAATCTCATTATGTTTGTGATAATGTATCATTTTCAAAAAGTTGAAAAATTGACTAAAACAAATGTAGAATAAACATGTGTCAAAGATTTATTTAGCTCATTAATGAGGGAAACAATGTTAAACCTGGTTCCAAGGGCAGAAATCCCAACAACCACTAGTGTAGATATCAAAAACTTGTTCTTTTCAGTGGGCATAAAATATTTTCCAATTTACTTAAGGTCACAACTATACAAACAACAACAAATTCCCAAAGATTATTTTTGAAAATAAAAGAAGACTGGTCTCATTTTATCTCGTCATATGATTGTAGCACAAAGTGTTAATTAACCTCCTTGCTAAGGTCGGCACATCTAGAGCCATATAATTTTGAACAACTACCCAGGCTAGAAAATTAACTTCTAGCCTGAAGTTTCTTTATGAACTTTCTTTAACAAAATTTCATAAAGAACCTCAAATTACATTTTTAATAGATTTATTATTCCAAGTTTTTCAAAATTGCTCTTGTTGGCTGTTTTAGTCTGAATCTAGGAAACCAAACCCAAGATACTCATCTCAACAGATTTTACCTATAATATCTATAAATTTGAGTATGTTGTTTTCTGCTAAAGGTCCCTAAAATACAGTGAAGTTTCTGGCCTGTTAGGAAGTAATGGTATTTATAGCCTATAAGATCTCAAATGCATATCAGTGACCATTTTTCTGGGACTCTTCTACGGGCATAGGTTTCACCTACGAAGTGAAACCTTTGTTGCTTCATGGTGGTCTTGTCAGAACTGATGAAATAAGATTTATTCTCATATATAACACTTCCAAGAATTATCTTGGTTGCATTATCAGTTTGTCTATGTCCTGGTAAAAAGAAGGACAGATTTTTATTGAGCCTGTACAATTAACTATATTGCCAAAACAAAAGATCAGAAAGACTCAGGAAAGTACTCTATTCCTCAATTCTGAAGCTTCAGGGAAAATAAGTTACCATTTAAAGAGTGTTTCATTTTCATTTGCAAAAGTATAGTCTACTATATCAAGAGTTAAGGAGAGATCCAGAAAAAATGTGGGAGGCGTTTCTAATATACCTATTAGAAAAAAGAACACTAAACATAATAACAGCAATTAGATTTTCCTACTCTTTAAATCTTAGGTATTAGGTCAGCAGTTTGCTTTCATGAGGTTGTCTGCAGGACTAAAAAGAGAGTACCCAAAATCCTGACTCAGTCTGACAGTTGTCTAAGTGGTGACACTTAAGATCCATATTCTATACCCATAGTCTGTATCTTGAAGTATCAGTAAAGAGTATAATCAATGAAATATTTTTATTAATAACATAAGTATAACATAATTATATTCATAGTATTTAGGGAAGGTAGGGATTCTCTTTGATATGCCAATTCTTCTCATGCAGATTTTACAATAGTGTGCAGCTATTTAAGAAATATAGAATATAACATATAGCTCAATTATTTATATCTTCCTGTTTTATGAAGTAAAAGGAAAAAATTTTGGAATTGCCCATGGCCCTGGGAAATTCCAAAAATAGTTTAGATATAAAATATATATTGAAAATAATACTTCTTACATTGTAGGATGTGATCTTAGGTAGGTAAAATCATGGAGTTATCAGTAGATATCTGGTCACTTATGAAAGACTCACAGATGCCTGAGAACAGTGAATGGTTTTGATTGGCTACCTATTAATCAAAGTGGCAATAAGATATTTTAAATTAGAAGTCAGGAAATTTTATTTTGTTTGTGAATAATCAAGGACATGAAACACACTACCACAAATTATTAAAAATTATTAAGGTGAGACAGAATCCCTGTTCTGTGAGCAGATTACACAGAATAACATTTTACTACCTCTTGTTAAGAGCAGATGGAATTCTCTAAGACTTACTTGCAATTTTAAAAGAGAGTAAACCAAATTCTAGTTTTACATAAATGTAATATTTGACAGAGGCTCATTCATAAGCAGCTACTTTAAAAATTATCTTACGAATAGGACCATCAAACCTGAATAAATTTGCCAAAAATTTAACACATTATAATTTTTCTTTTTAGACTTTTGCAGGTAATTATAAACCAAAGCAACTAAAATTCACTTTCTACAAACCTTCTGCAATTGTCTATATCTATTCACATTTATTTTTTACTACCTTCTTTCATACTTTAGAACAACCAGACATTTTACCTTAGGATAATACTACTTTCCCCTCTCCTTTTATCAACTAAAACATATTGCATTATCTTGATTTACAATCATAGCTCTCTGCCACAGTTGCTTTTAGTAACATTTCAATCACCAATATGAATTTTAACCTTAACCAAAGTAACCAACTTCCATTTCACAGAGATAATGGAGATATAGATACTTGAGACATTTTCATCATACCCAAGCATTTTAGAAGATCATCAAAAATCATAATCAAATATAACAATACTTTATACATGCACATTTGTACTTTCTTAAAGTAACAGAAAGTAATATGCATGTTAGCATGAACCAAAAACACAGTTTCTCTTTAATGAACAAAAAATATTGGCCTTTGTTTCAGTATTCTCTATTACTTAGAAATTATCTAAGTATCCAAATAACATTCACCAACTAATTAGATTTAATGCTAATTCCAGATCTCAAAGTTAACTAAGGGGCTTGCAAATTGTTTAAACTGATACACTACAGAAGACACTTAGTGTTATTTTTAAAAAGATTGTCAGAATTGTAATTCAATTGATATGATTGTTATTTTCTTTCTAATTTTTTTTTCATAAATTATGTGAGAATAATGTTAGCTTATCTAATCAAGAAACAGTACAAGAAGTGTGGAAATCCAGATTAACCAATCTTTTCATAAAAAACAAACCAAAGTCTTAAATGAAAGAACAAATAAATAAATATGTTTTTATTATACTTCATACAGGTAAAAGATATATTGCTGTTTTTAAAGCTAAAATTTTTTAAACAGTCTAATTTTTTTTTTCACAGATTGACCTTGATTATGTAAACTTGATTCTAATTGAAAGGTTTCTGATTGGCCAGTTTCTGTAGAAAGGCTTTTTGCTTCAGAGTCTAGTTCTCTTAAATGCTCAGAACTTTAGTTTCTTTATTTTCCAGGAATTCTGGAAAATTGAGATTTATGTAAGTGCTTATCCTTAATAAATAAAAATAGAGCTCTGTTATTTTAAAAGACATTGTAACAAATATTTAATACCTTTCAGTGATATGAAAATATTCTACACTCAGTCAATGAGGGGCAGTCTTTTCACTATTACAGACACATGGAAAGCCTGCATACAACCATAAAACATGTATCAAAAATTTATTTAACTTGTTAATGAGGAAACTAGCAATATAATAAACATTATTTCAGGAGCAAGCACACATGAGGAGGTACTAAAGAAAAGAAGGGCCAGGCACAGCGGTTCACACTGGTAAACCTAGCACTTTGGGAAGTCACAGTGGGAGGATCCCTTGAGCTCAGGAGTTCGAGTCCAGCCTGGGCAACACAGTGAAACCTCGTCTTTACAAAAAACAAACAAAAGTTAGCTGGGCACGGTGGTACATGCCTGTAGTCCTAGCTACTTGAGAGGCTGAGGAAGGAGTATCACTTGAGCCCAGGAGGTTGAGGCTGCAGTGAGCCATGATAATACCACTGTACTCCAGCCTGGGCAACAGGGCCAAACCCTGTCTTGAAAAAAAGAAAAAGAGCTGGGCGCAGTGGCTCCTGCCTGTAATCCCAGCACTTTGGGAGGCCAAGGTGGGTGGATCACCTGAACTCAGGAGTTCGAGACTAGCCTGGCCAACATGGTGAAACCTCGTCTCTACTAAAAATACAAAAATTAGCTGGGTGTGATGGCAGGCACCTGTAATCCCAGCTACTAGGGAGGCTGAGGCAGGAGAATCACTTGAACCCGGGAGGCAGAGATTGCAGTGAGCTGAGATTGTACCATTGCACTCCAGCCTGGGCAACAAAAGTGAAACTCATCATAAATAAATAAAATAAAAAACAAAAAAGAAAAGAAGAATGTTGGAATAAGATTGCTAGGTTAGATACAAAACTGAT
This sequence comes from Pongo abelii, assembly GCF_028885655.2. NCBI lineage: Eukaryota > Metazoa > Chordata > Mammalia > Primates > Hominidae > Pongo > Pongo abelii. The sequence goes on along the minus strand of NC_071996.2, from coordinate 67,403,663 downwards.
GCATGTCCTATAGGGAAATCAAATAATATTCTTAGAGGTATCTTTTCTACTAGACAAATGCTTTGCATTTCTACCCAATGAAAACCCACAAGTTAACATGTAACTTCACAGCCTAGGTTCTAATCAATAGTAAATAGTATATCAAACAAAGGGGCATTCTCCTACAGAGTTAAACAACCTTTAAGTGGACCTGTTAGACAAAGTTCCAGTATGATACCGAAAGGACACATGATCCTTTTTGCTTCACTTCCAATGTGGGAGTAATTTTTCATAACAATGTTTAGTTATAAGTTGGGATTCTTGATAAACATAAGAGTTCCTATGTCTTCACTAATCCAAATAATAAAACTTAATTAGATGTTTATTTGTGACAAAATTCATATTATTTTTCAAAAGTTCATATTTAAGCTAAACTTCAGTTGTTGTCAGATGATACCAACATGAAATTCCTTAAAATCCTGGAGGTCGAGGATAAATTTGATCATAAGGTTAGAGAGGGATCAAATTGATATGAGTAGTATTGGGTTTCAGGGGGCAGAGAGCACTCTAAAAATCAATACTAAAAGACATTTTTTTTCAAAGGTTAATGTAGGGCATAATTTGAGTCTAAAAGGAACTCAGGAATGCCCAGACATGTCTGAAGAACTAGTTAGGTAGGCCACAGGAGTTGACTCCTGAGTTCTAGAGTAGAAGGAATTTTGAACAGAAGCTGAAGGAGTTTGAGAAATACAAGGATTAAAAGCCCATTGGTGTAGTACACAGCCTGACCTCAGGATGTTGAAGACTCCAGGAATGGGCACCTCCCTGGCATCTTGAGGACTTACAGCTGGGAGAGCACCAGTAATAAGCTTCTGTAACCCAGAGAGATGTGTATTTATGGTGCAGCCCTGCAGCAATAGTAGTGGAGAGCTCTTGCCCCCAAGTAACTGAGAGAGAGTAGAACCGAGTAACATAAGGAGACTATCCATGAACTCAAATTAAGCAATTTTACCTTTAATCCCAGGATCTCCAGGAAAAATATGAGCAACATTTGAGGGGCTACAGCCACAGCATTAGCAAAGAAGGACATGAGTCTGCAAAATATGGATTTTCAACACTACATGACCGTTGGTACCCAAAGGCAGAGAGTCTAGTGAAAGAGACAACTATTGAGAGAAAAAAATCGGTTGAATGATTTCTGATATTTTAGAATAAAAAGCAAACTTACACTAGTGTGCATTTAGAAATGTAAGCTTTTTCTTTTAATTTATGACCTATGAAGACCTATTAGCACATTGATGGATTTTTGAGTTTTGTTTTTGGAGAGTATTTTTTAAATTTTTTAACAAATAAACAATAGTAGCTTATAGAGGGCATTTAATTATATCTCCTTTTCCTAACCTTTGTTCAGAACATTTAATAAAAAGGAATAGGAACCAAAAAATAATATTTGGAGTTGCCCAGGATAAAACAGGTTAGAGTGTTATTATTGTTTTTTTTTTTTTCCTGGGTTCATAATTAGGTGAGTGGATGGAAGGGACATTCCTCAAAATGGGGTGAAAGCATTCTGTGAAGATGCTCCAATTCAGAGGATTGTTCAAATGTTTCATGTTCTTAATTTGGAAAGTAATTTCTGGAAGATAATTGTTCTCAGGCATTGGGCCTGCCATGAAGGGTGAGGATCCTCTCCTAACCGTCCGTCCTTACCGCCTCACCACAATATTCTCTGTGCTCTGGGTTATGACGTTGATGTGGTTTGGTTCTGTGTCTCCATCCAAATCTCTCATCCAAGTACTAACCAGGCCTGACCCTGCTTAGGTTCTGAGATCAGACGAGATCAGCCACTTTCAGTGTGGTATTGCCCTAGACACAAACCTCATCTAGAATTGTAATCCCCGTGTATCAGGGGAGGGACCTGATGGGAGGTGATTGGATCATGGGGGTGGATTTTCCCCATGCTCTTCTCATGACAGGGAGTGAGTTATCATGAGATCTGATGGTTTAAAAGTGTGGCACGTCTCCACTTGCTCCCTCTCTCTCCTGCCGCCATGTAAGACGTGCCTTGCTTCTCATTCAGCTTCTGCCATGATTGTAAGTTTCCTGAGGTATTCCCAAGCAATGCAGAACTGTGAGTCAATTAAACCTCTTTTCTTTATAAATTACCCCGTCTCAGGTAGTTCTTTATAGTAGTGTGAAAACAGACTAATACAATGGTTTTACAGTTATCTTATTATTATCATTTCCTCTGGCCACCAGTTCAACCCCTAACACACATATACATATACAACATATGCATACAAATATCTGTTACAAATGAATTACATCTTCATAATTTTACACTCAACACTCCTTATCCATAAATGACATTTTCAGAGCTGTTGAATTCATTAAAACATTAGTGTGGATGATTCTAAATATTTCATATTTTCCTCAAACCTCTCTCAACCACAAAGAAATTGTTGGGTTTGCATACCAACCAACCCCTTTCCCAGTCCAGCCTCCCCGATTCAACCTTGTTTCTGCTACTCCCACAAAAAATTTTAAGAGAAAACAAAACAATTAAATGTTTAGCTACACTCCATTTTCTTTTTCTTTGAGTTATTACTGTAACAGTCACAACAAATCATTGATTTCTTTTGAAAAACCAACCAGGTAATAACTATTTCTGCTCTGGAATAGCTTCCTTGTTAAAAGAAAAAGGTGTTGCCCCTCTGAATTTCCTATTTTGTCATAAATTTGAGCTGCATTTTACTCATCTTTAAAATAAAAATAAAGGTCAGGTACACTGGCTCACACCTGTAATCCCAGCAGTTTAGGAGGCCAACATGGGAAGATCGCTTGAGGCCAAGATTTGGAAACCAGCCTGGGCAATATACTGAGACCCCCTCTCTACAATAAAATACAACAATTAGCCAGTTGAAGTTGTTCATGCCTGTAGTCCCAGCTACTTGGGAGGCTGAGGAGGGAGAATCACCTGAGCCCAAAGATTTTGAGGCTGCAGTGAGCTGTGATTGTACCAAGGCACTCCAGCATGGGCAACAGAGTGAGACCCTGTCTTAAAAAATAAATAAATAAAATAAAAATAATTATGCTTCCTTGTTGTCTTGTAACATGTAGCAAGAATTAACTGCATCCTTAAAATATATAGCACTCCTTAGTACCTTATAAGTAAATATAATAAATACCAAACATATTATTACTATAACATTGGTAAGAGATTTTTCTCTTTATGGCTTGCTGGAAGGCACTATGTATTGTAGTTTGCATTCTTAATAAAACTTCTTTTATAGAATTTTAAGACTTTTATTTCATATTTTTAGGAGTACTTTCATATGAAAAAATTATAATTTGAAATTAGCTACAACTACTGCTTTTGCTAAATAACACAACTTTCAAAAACAGACTTTTAAATTTAGAGGTGTCTATTGTTCCAACTTCCTACCCATGGCAGGCCTCATCTCTATAACCAGCCTGATAAATTGTCTTCTAAATCCTACTTGATTTTTCCCTGGGGACTACTGGAAGAGCAATGCATTGCATTTTTAAAATTAAAAATAAACATGCAGTGGACATGAAAAGCCAGAAGTTGGTTATGAAAAAGATCTTATAAAATTGGCATACCTCTTGCAAGACTATTAAGAATTTAAAAAAGAAGATAGAAATAAGATGGATTTGGAATTAAAAAATGCAACATAATTACAGCTTTTTTAGGCTAAAACAGGATGTTTAAAACTTCAACTAATTAATTTAAAACCAACTTTAGATCAGAATAAAGGATATAAGATTCTTCTACATGATTCTAATGTATACTTTTTTCTCAGCTAAGATTTTTCTACTCTTAAAATGACTTTAATTATTTACTAGGAACATAGATATACTTTTTTTTTTTTTTTAGATGGAGTCTTGCTTTGTCATTCAGGATTCAGGCTGGAATGCAGTGGTGTGATCTTGGCTCACTGCAACCTCTGCTTCCTGGGTTCAAGTGATTCTCCTGCCTCAGCCTCCCAAGTAGCTGGGATTACAGGCACACGCCACCACACCTGGCTAATTTTTGTGTTTTTAGTATAGACGGTGTTTTGCTATGTTGGCCAGGCTGGTCTTGAACTCCTGACCTCAGGTGATCTGCCTGCCTCAGCCTCCCAAAGTTCTGGGATTACAGGCGTGAGCCATGATGCCTGGCCCATACCTCATTTATTGTGTTTCCCTTTATCACGCTTCGCAAATATTGCATTTTTTACAAATTGAAGATTTCTGGCAACTCTTGTCAGGCAAGTCTATTGGGACCATTTTTCCAACAATGTACTCATTTTATGTGTCTATGTCACACTTTGGTAATTCTCCCAATATTTCAAACTTTTTCATTATTATTATATTTATTATGGTGATCTATGATCAGTAATCATTGATATTAATTACTACTGCAATTGTTTGGGGGCACCACAAATTGCACTTATATAAGATGGCAAGCTTAATCAGTCAATGCTGTGTGTGTTCTAACTGCTCCAATGACCAACTATTCCTGGTCACTGACTGATTAAGTTCGCCATCTTATTGATTAGGTTTGCCACATCTCTCTCCCTCCCTTTGAGCCTCCCTAGTTTTTTAGACACAACAGTATTGAAATTAGGCCAATTATTAACCCTACAATGGCCTTTAAGTTTTCCAGTAAAAGGAAGAGTCACACGATGCTCACTTTAAATCAAAAGCTAGAAATGATTAAGCTTAGTAAGGAAGGTATATCAAAAGCTGAATAAGGCTAAAAGTTAGGCTATTTGCACCAGTCAGCCAAGTTGTGAATGCGAAGGAAAGATCTTAAAGGAAGTTAAAACTGCTACTCTAGTGAATAAACAAATGATTTTTAAAAATTCAAAATGATCACAATGCTGATAGAAAGTTTTAGTGGTCTGGATAGAAGATCAAACCAGCCACAACATTCCTGTAAGACAAAGCCTAAGCCGGAGCAAGGTCCTAACTCTCTTCAATTATATGAAGGCTGAGAGAAATGAGCAAGCTGCAGAGGAAAAGTTGAAAGCTAACAGAGTTCGGAGGAAAGAAACCATCTCTAACATAAAACTGCAAGGTAAAGCAGCAAGTGCTGATGCAGAAGCTGCAGCAAGATATCCAAATCTAGCTGAAATCATTGATGAAGGTGGCTGCACTAGGCAATAAATATTCAATGTAGATGAAATAGCTTTATATTGGAAGAAGATACCATCTAGGACTTTCATAGCCAGAGAGAAGTCAACGCATGGCTTCAAAACTTCAAAGGACAGGCTGACTCTTGCTAGGGGCTAATGCAGCTGGTGACTTTAAGTTGAAGCCAACAATCACTCACCATTCCAAAAATCCTAGGGTCCTTAAGAATTATGCTAAATCTACTCTGTCTATGCTTTATGAATGGAAAAACAAAGCCTGGATGATAGCATATCTGTTTACAGTATGGTATACTGAATATTTTAAGCCTACTGTTGAGAGCTACTACTCACAGAAGAGATTCCTTTCAAAATGCTACTGTTCAATGACAGTGCACCACATCACTCAAGAGCTCTGGTGGAGATGTACAAAATAATTAATGTTGTTTTCATGCCTATTAACAGATCCATTTTACAGTCCATGAATCAGGGAGTACTTTTGACTTTCAAGTCTTATTTAAGAAACAGATTTCATAAGGCTATTCCTGACATATATAGTGATTCCTCTGAGGGCTCTGTGCAAATTAAATTTAATGCCTTCTGGAAAAATTCACCATTCTAGAGGCCATTAAGAACATTTGTGATTCATAGGAGGAGTTCGAAATATTAACATTAACAGGAATTTGGGAAAAGTTGATTACCATTCTTGTGGATGACTGAGGCATTCAGTAGATAAAATAACTACAGTAGATAACATTCAATAGATAAAATAATGACAGATGTGGTAAAAATAACCAGACATGGAGAGATAGAAGTGAAGCTTGATGATATGACTAAATTGTTGCAATTTCATAATCAAACTTGAACCAATAAGAAGTTACTTCTTATGGATTATCAAAGGAAGTGGTTTCTCAAGATGGGCTCTCTCCTGGTAAAGTTGCCATGAACATTTTTGAAATGACAACAAATGATTTAGAATATATATGTGTGTGTGTGTATATATATATATATTTTTTTTTTTTTTTTTTTTTTTTTTTTGAGATGGAGTTTCACTCTTGTTGCCCAGGCTGGAGTGCAATGGCATGATCTCGGCTCACCGCAACCTCCACTTCTGGGTTCAAGTGATTCTCCTGCCTCAGCATCCCAAGTAGCTGGGATTACAGGCATGCGCCACCATGCCTGGCTATTTTTGTACTTTAGTAGAAATGGGGTTTCTCCATGTTGGTCAGGATGGTCTTGAACTCCTGACTTCAGGTGTTCTGGCAGCCTCAGCCTCCCAAACTACTGGGGTTACAGGCGTGAGCCCCCGTGCCCTGCCATGATTTAGAATGTTATAAAAACTTGGTTGATTAAGTAGCAGTAGGGTTTGAGAGGATTGATTCCAATTTTGAAAGAATTTCTACTGTGGGTAAAATGTTGCCAAACAGGATCACATACCACAGAGAAATCTTTCATGAAAGGGAAAGTCAATTGATACAGCAAACTTCATTGTTGTCTTATTTTAAGAAATTACCACAGCCACCCAACCTTTAGCAACCATCACCCTGATCAGTCAGCAACTATCAACATCAAGGTAAGACACTCCACCCGCAAAAAGATTACAACTCACTGAAGACTCAGATGATAAGTAGTATTTCTTAGCAATAAAATACTTTTAAATTAAGATATGTACATTGTTTTTAGACATAATACTATTGCACACTTAAACTACGATATAATGTAAACATGATTTTCATATGCACTGGGAAACCAAAAAAATTATGTGACTCATTTTATTTCAATATTTGCTCCATTACAGTGGTCTGGAATGGAACCTGCAATATTTCCAAGGTATGCTTGTATTCAGAAAACATGCCTTAAGGAAGAACTGCTATTCAGCTCTGGTTAACAATGGTTACCAATTGAGGAGCTACAAAAAAGCTTCAAAAGTTTTCATCTTAAATTATTAGATTTTTTCAGTTTCTTGTGAAACTATGATCATAAAATATGGTTATTTTCTTTTACTAAAACATGCTACTATATAACTTTGTCAACTGTAGGAGTGATCTGTAAACTCTGTAATTGTTCAGTTTTTATTCCTGCACTGGCATATAATTAGGTATATGCCCTTTGAAAACAATGATCATATCCCATGAGACGTGAAACTGTAAAACTCCTAGAGGAAAACAGAAGAAAGTCTCCTTGACATTCGTCTTGGCAATGATTTTTTGATTCGCATGCCATAAGCACAGGCAACAAAAGCAAAAATAAACAACTGTGGCTACATAAAACTAATAAGCTTCTGCATAGCAAATGAAACAATCAACAAAATGAGAAGGCAGCCTACAATTGAGAGAAAGTAGCTGCAAACCATATATCTGATAAGGGGTTAATATTCAAAATATATGAGTACTTCACACAGCTCGACAGCAAAAAAGATGAATAACCTGATTGAAAAATGAGAAAAGGCCCTGAATAGACATTTCTCCAAAGAAGAAACAAAAAATTGCCAATAAGTATGTAAAAAGGTGTTCAATATCATTAATCATCAGGGGAATGCACATCAAAACTATAGTAAAATATCATTTCACACCTGTTAGGTTATCAAGAAATTATTATCAACAATAACAAGCGGCCAGGTGTGGTGGCTCATGTCTGTAATCCCAGCCTGGGTAATATGGTGAAACCCCATCTTTACCAAAAACAACAACAACAGCAGTAACAACAAACAAAAAATTAGCAGGGCACAGTGATTCATGCCTGTAATTCTGGCACTTTGGAAGGCTGAGGCAGAGGGATGACTTAAGCTCACAAGTGTGAGACCAGCTTGGCCAACATGGTGAAACCCTTTTCGTACAAAAATTACAAAAATTAGCCGGATGTGGTGGTATGTGCCTGTGGTCCCAGCTTCTTGGGAGGCTGAAGTGGGAGGATTGCTTGAGCCCAGAAGTTCAAGGCTGCAGTGAGCCATGATTGTGCCACTTTTCTCCAGCCTGGGCAACAGAGTGAGAGACCCTGTCCCCCCCCAAAAAAAAGGAAAAATAAGAAATAAAAAGCACTGGTCAGGGTGAGGAGAAAGGGAACCCTCGCACACTCTGTTGGGAATGTAGATGGATGTAGCCACTGTGGAAAACAGTATGGTGGTTCCTAAACAAATCAAAAATAGAACAACCATATGATCCAGTAATCCCTATTCTGGGTTTATACCCAAAGGAAATGAAATCACCACCTTATAAAGCTATCTGCACACCTATGTTTATTGCAGCATTAGTCACAGTAGCCAAGATGTGGAAAGAACCAAAGTGTCCATTGATGGATAAATGGATAAAGGAAACACTGTGTGTGTGTGTGTGTGTGTGTGTGTGTGTAAATGGATTATTCAGCCTCCAAAAAGAAGATCCTACTTGAGGTCAGGGGTTTCAGGCCAGCCTGGCCAACATGACGAAACACCATCTCTACTAAAAATACAAAAATTAGCCAGGTGTGGTGGCGTGTGCCTATAGTCCCAGCTACTCAGGAGGCTGAAGCAGGAGAATCGCTTGAACCTGCTAGGAGGAGGCTGCAGTGAGCTGAGATCTCACCACTGCACTCCAGCCTGCACAATTGAGTGAGACTTTGTCTCAAAAAAAAAAAAAAAAAAAAAGAAGAAGAAGAAGAAAAAAAGATCCTGCCATTTGCAACACCATGGGTGGACCCAGAGCACATTATGCTAAGTGAAATAAGCAAGACACACAAAGAGAATTGCTGCATGCTCTCTTATATGTGCGATCTTTTTTAAAAAATTGAATATATAGAAACAGAGAGTAGGATGATAGTTACCAGAGTTGGGGGATGTGGGATTGGGGTTGAGGGTAGAAAATGGGTGAAAGGCTCCAAAGTTACAGTCATATAGGATGAATAAGTCTAGAGATTTAATGTACAAAATACAGTCAAAGAAGTGAACAAAAGGAATTATGATACTTCTACAGGGAGGGTCAGCAGGTAAAATGCAAGATATTCAGTTAAATTCAAATTTAAGATAGATAACAAATAACTATTTATAACAGGCAAATATTGCAGGTGACATACTTATGCCAAAAACTTATCTACTGTTTATCTGAAATTCAAATTTAACTGGTTATCCTGTATTTTTATTTACTAAATCTGGTTATCTTATTTATAAACTTCAGTTTTCTAATATATGTAATGAATAGTTTGAGCACATGTTTATCTAAAGTCTTTTTCAGGTTTAATGTTGTATAATTTCTGTTACAATCAGATATTTTTTATAGAGCACAGTCATTTGCCATACTTATTCATAATTCATACCCTGCAACACAGATGATGATACTGTTGTATCGCCATTTTATTGATAAAGAAACTAAAAATTACAAAATTATTTTTAAAAATATTTTTCAGATATGGGATTTTGCATTTCCACTAATGAAACTATGATAATTGCAGAATGCCTAGCTTCAGTGAATTGACTTGATTTTGATATTTAAAATACATATTAATTCTGAAATAACTTAGGTAATTCATTGGTTTTGCTAGACAGCATGCTATGACTGATTTCAACTGAAGCACAGAACTCACAAACAAAAAGACTGTATTCTAACACCACCACTAGCATGCTCCACCAATTTCTCACATTCTTCAACTTCCTCAAACCTTTTTTCTTTGACTGGCATATTTCAGAAAGAACTGGAAGAAAGTTCTTCGATGTTGAAATAGTGTTAATCATAGCTCAGCTTGTTCTGTAGTATTGACAGATCACAAAATTTATAACATACATAAGAATCACACCTGGAGTAATGAGGCAATACTTCATTTAAATCAAAATATGTAGAGAAGAAAGGAGTCTTATATTTGCCAGATGTAAAACTATATTTTAATAGCATTCTATGTAAAAGGTCACTGATTATCACAAATAGTCCCTATGTAGTAGGAGATTGAGAAGTTAAAACTGATATGGTAGTTTTGAAGTCTGGGTATTTAAAAAAAAAAAAAGTAAAAAGAAAAAATGGCATGGTTTCCTTTAACACGGTCAGAAAAAAAAATCTTAATCCGATTTTTGTTTTTCATTCCAAAAACAATTATTTATTTACTTAGTACATTCCTAGTCCTCTGAATGAAAATGTTTGTTCTTTGTTGATCAAAATTATGCACTCTATTTATTACAACAGAAAATTGTAAAGATCTAGAAAATATGTATCACTATCCCTGAAATATACACTATAGCCCTTGTAAATATGCAACCATATAAAAATACATCAAACAAGAAAATCTCCTTATTTAAGTAAGCTTGTCTTGCTACTTACTTGCATTATGATAGCTGATAAATACTGTAAGCCCAGGAGAAAATAATTCAGCCAGAGATCTGCAACACTCTTTCCATTACCTTGTTAATTGCAGACTCATACCTGTATGCCAGGGATGCCTGAGTGCCCTCTATAGGCTAGGCATTCAGCTAAGTCTGTTAACTGTGTTCTCTCATTTAATTTTCTCAACAATCTCATGGAATAGCTATTATTTTCCCAAGTTACTAGATGAGCTAAACAATAAAACCCAAAGTTCACACACTTACATATATCTAATAAGTTATGCCATTCTTTTCTGCTTTTCTATCATTTTTCAATTTCTGCTGCAGTTACCAAGGAAAAAAAGTAGCCGATAATGAATGTTTAAAACATTAAAAAATCATACCTTATATGTGCTAGAAACAGTAATTTCAACATATTAGGTGGACTTTTGGCAGTGTGTTCTTCCCATCATACTATTTGTAATCCAAATATTCATTTTGTGTTATTTTCCATGTCAGGCTGCCTTTGATTTTCCTAGATTGTTGTTGTTGTTGTTGTTAGTAGAGGAAAATATACAGTGTCATTAATTCTGCTGCAAGTCTCTCATGGGGTGGACCGTGTTAGGAGTACAGAATGATCTGATTCAATTTCACCCTGTTCTGTACAGTTTTCAATGTCTTGGGTGGATCCCACGTAGAACATGAACGAATAATAACAAGACTTCACATTTTTATAGAGTTTTTGTTCTTGGTATGGTCAAGGGTGCTCATTCCAGAATGCGTCTGAATTTCTGATCATCTCTCAGTTTTTCCTCTCTATATTTTGCCTTCCTGATCTTCATATTCCTTAAATGAAAATGGATATGTCTACAAGCTTAAACTCTCCCCAGACTGAAGTGTGTCCTTTGGGACAAGGCAGGTTCAGGTAGGCAGTACCTTTGAAGCTGGCCTAGGAGATAGGAGAAGATATTCAGCATGCTGCTCACACAATAATATTTATTTGCTCTGGGATAACTTTTTAAATCTGCTATGATTGCAACGAGGTAACTGTAATGCTACTGCAAAATAAAAACCAGAAGAAATAACTTTTGATTCTAGTTTTTCTACTTTACTAGTATCAAGGCTTTGGGCAAGTCTTTGCTTCAGTTTCCAGAACAGTGAAATAAGAATATGAATGTCAATCTCTGCAAGCCCTTAAGTGGCTCAAACAAGATTCAATAAGTGAGAGTGCTTTGCAAGGGGCTGTATGTGACATCTTGTTATTAATAGTCCATATATATGAATTCAATAGTTTTTAACACAATGAGCTTGATTACTCAACATAGATAGTGAGAAAACTCAGAGATCACAGAATATTTATAGATTGATTATAGAGATAAGGAAATTGAAGATCTCACAGTTAAGTGATTTACCCAAGGTCACTATAGAGCAAGAAGCCAGAGCTCTCAGCTTGGAGGAGGAAATTTTCTGCTTTACAGATGGTGGCTTACAGAGACACAGCTGGCTCCCATTTGTAACATTTGTTTAATAAGGGTCTCCATTACCCTCACTGGACACTTACTCTTTGCCAGGAACAGTAAATTTCCTAATGTCACCCAGATAGTAAGAATCAAATCCCGGGATGTAAACTCAAATCTGTCTGGCTCCAGAGCCTGAGCTCTTAACCACTGTGGTACTTAGTTAACCGCACACACATTCAGCCTCCCAGAAGACAAGGCACAGGAGGGGTAAGGAACCCTGCCAGGATGAAATATGCTGAGACTTGTTAGGTTTTATGCCTGGAAAGCCAAATCAGTGGCTACCTGGCTCAAAGCTGTACATTTTGAAATACATGGAAACTGACAAGCAGTTAAGGCTTTAGGAAGCTCTTAAAGACAGAAAGGGAGCGATGCAGCTTCCAGTTATAGTTAGAATTGAATAGGCAATGTAAAATCCTAAATACCAAGATTTAGTTAATTGTGTCATATAAAATAGATAAAAGTTGACTTTTTTTGTCCTTTTCCTTTTTTTTTAAAGAAACACCCATATTTGAATGGTATTTGAATTTTAAATTACCAAGGTACTTTGAACAAAACTGATACTTTAATATGATAAAAGGGCTTATTTACTTCCAATGAGTAAGAAAATTACTGCCAACAGAATTACGGAATCCAGAAACAGAAATTTATTTGACAAAAGGATATCTTAAAGAGGGAAATGAGAAAGTAGATTTTAGTTAACTTTGTGTTGATGGGGGAGAATCTGAACTTGAAATTTGAATGGGCACTGAAAACTCTGCCCTCTTTCATGCTCATAGCACAAAATTACACGTCTGCACGCTCGTGCATGTTTCCCCAGGCCTCACCTCTATTCTGGAATGTGTACATATTAATAAAGAGTCTCTTTTTAGCATTGAATATGATAATATAGAAATATAGCACCATTTTAAGAGATAGCATACCAAACTCAGGCATTTCTTCTTCTGATACTTAGGACTGAAAAATTATTTATCTTTTGGGAGAGCAGTAAAAGGCCCTACACTGATTATTGACCAATTTCCTTAAGATTTTAAATTGATTGAGAGTCACAAAAATAGTACTGATGAGCCCAATGGTCCGTGAGCCCCTCAAGGGCAAAGGCAATATCTTTGTGATCCTTGTTTTCCTAGCCCAATTCTTGGTATAGCAGATATCCAATAAAATTCTCCTTTTATTGAAATAAAATTTAATTCATGAATATATAATCTTCTTGGAAGTTCTATTCTAAAAAATGTTCAGTGATTTTTCATGTTTCAAAATATAAAATCTGATGAGTTAAAAACTCATTAAAATGGACAACAAAGCACATCTATTTTGGTTCTTTCAGTCTCTAGAAGGCTTGTTTGTAAATGACCCTCCAGAATAGAAAAGGTATAACAAAATACCTCTGTAATTCCAAATATAGGACCATGAACAGTGTAATTCATATTTTCCCTTTAAAAATAGTATTGTACTTATTTTCTTCAAACTTTGATATCAAAGTAAATACTAAACTTCATACAGGAAAAACAGGGATTTATTTACATTTTAGGAATAAATTAGCCAAATATTTTTATTTCTTCTGTTAAACAATATAAAATAACTGGATAAAAATATCTCCCACACTCAATTACTCTACAAAAAATATTTGTTATCTCTAGTACTTAAAGAAGGGGGCATGCATTAAACTTGAAAGTATGAATAAATGTATTACCACTTCATTTGAGTATGTCATTTAACTCACATACTAAAATAGATATGATGAGAGTTAAAATGGCTACAATTACTATGGTTATTAAAAACTACATAAACAATACAGCCTTTAGCTATTATATTTCACTTTAAAATGTTTAACAGTTGGCTTTAGTTCCAATGGACAAAACTAATTCTGTCAGTTTTTATTATAATTGCACACATTGGACATCAAAGTAAAGATTTACTCATTTAAGAGTTGTTGACAATTTTTCATATTTTCCTTTGTATATTTCTAACTTCAGCGCAATGAAGAAAAAAGTTCTCAATGAAACAAAATCAAAATTTTTTTTTCATGAATAGACATTTCTGTGTTAAGGAAACTATAATATTTCAACAAACATATCTGTTGAGTTTATTCTTACCTACTAATTGTTGGTCAGTTTGAAAAAAAAGGCATTAAAATAAGATTATAAATTGGAATAAGAGGGAAGGGAAAAGGAGATATACCCGTGATAAAGACAGCAGTGGCTAATTACAAAACCTGGCCCAGGATTCCTGACAGCCAAAGAAAATATTTTTGGTATTTTGGGATAAAGCTCTCATGAAGCATTTATATGGGGAACATCAAATTCTAACAACACTTTCTATGTGTTAATACATGTAGGAATACTCTAAATTATGAAAGCACTACACAGAGATGAAAGGATAATGAACTATTATGCATATATTACTGAATTGAGAATAAAGCTACAATTCTGACTTTCAGTTCCCTGTTTTCATCAACAAAGTCTTATGCAAAAATAACATAACATATTGTCTGAGATTGGGCAATTTCTATGAAATACAAAGTTTGAAATAAGACTTTTATTAAAATTGAAATGTAACAACCCTGACCTTGTTATATAAAACCACAAACACACACGCATACACAATCTAAGAAGACATAAAATAAACACTTCTTTTAGGTTGTAATATGCAAAGGTGAAATGCATAGAAAGATATTAACCACCTTTTAAGTGTAATTTTTCAGTTTTAAATAAAGCTTTTCAAGTGGTACTTATAGTGGAATAAAAACATACTTAAAATAAGCATTTAAAAATGTTTTCATTATTCCAAATAGTTTACAAAAATCTTAGGCAAACTCCAACCATTATGGCCCACTTTAACATGCCTGTCTGCTTTTTAGATAAGTACACAGGTATTTATTAAGCATGTAAACCTCCTTTCCATTTATTACTATTCAGCAGGAATCTGAAACCTAGATTATTATTCAGAGAGATATATAGCTAAGTGGACCTTCATTTAGCTTCGTTCTACCCATTGATTTTGGTACTAACCCCCTCAAGTAACCAAATGAAGAATAAGTCTTCTTTCTCTAGTAAGACAAACTCACCTTCCATGTGTTCCATTTAAAATGGCCTACCAGCCCCTTTGAGTTGAAGTCTTTCCCTGAATCAAGTTCCTTTTAGGATTCTTCTGAGGAGGGAAGGCCTGAAGGTTTCCTTCATTCCTTTATTCAGTGCACAAATATTGGTGGAGCGTCTCCTGTGTTCTGGGCTGTGCTTTCAGGAGACAAAGAATAAGACGTGGTCCTTTAAAAATAGGCTGGGCACTGTGGCTCACGCTTATAATCCCAGCACTTTGGGAGGCCGAGGCAGGCGGATCACGAGGTCAGGAGCTCAAGACCAGCCTGGCCAACATGGTGAAACCCCATCTCTACTAAAAATATAAAAAATTAGCCGGGCATGTGGCACACGCCTGTAGTCCCAGCTATTCGGGAGGCTGAGGCAGGAGAATCACTTGAACCCGGGTGGCGGTGGTTACAGTGAGCCAAAATCGTGCCACTGCAGTCCAGCCTGGGTGACAGCGAGACTCCATCTCAAAAAAAAAAAAAAAAAGAGAATAAACCCCTCCAACTCTGCATTATGTAAATGAATAACTGAAACAAAGTGTCATGGGGCCTTGCCGTACCTAACAGAACCTACTGGGGGCCAAGAAAGGGAAGGGCTACTTCTATCTCTGCAATGACGGAAGTATTCCTGAGGGGATAATACCTATGCTTAGGCACTTAAAATGATCGGCTGCGTGGTGAAGTGAGGGGGAGATTCGCAAACGGGGAAATTGAGCACAATCTTGGAAACGTGGGCAATTTTGAAACAGCTCTGCATAACTAGAAAGATTGGAAAACAGCAGTTTTCTCCTGTTATGTGAAAAGATTTATAGCAGCCAGGCATGGTGGCTCACGCCTGTAATTCCAGCACTTTGGGAGGCCTAGGTGGGCAGATCACCTGAGGTCAGGAGTTCGAGACCAGCCTGGCCAACATGGTGAAACCTTGTCTCTACTAAAAATATAAAAATTAGCCAGGCATGGTGGCGGCCACCTGTAATCCCAGCTACTCGGGAGGCTGAGGCAGGAGAATCACTTGAACCCCAGAGATGGAGGTTGCAGTGAGCCAAGATCGCGTCACTGCACTCCAGCCTGGGCAAAAGGAACAAGACTCCTTCTCCAAAAAAAAAAAAAAAAAAAAAGATTTATAGCAACTGTGATTATTATTTTGCTAATCACTGGCTACAGTGAGGATAGCTTAGTACCATTATGTGAAGACCACCAAGCTTGGTGGTGCTCTTAAGTGGTTTTGCCCAACATGAACTTATTTCTTGCTTATGTGGATTCTGTTGTAGGTCCTGGGACTCTCCAGGGCAGCTGTGCTCTGGGTAATAGTTTAGCATTCCAGTCTTGTGTCACCTTCATTTTAATACATGCTTTCATGATTGCAGCAGCAAAGGAAGGGAACATAGAGACTCAAACACTGGCTTAAGTAATTTCACCAGGAAATAAAGCATTTCATGTCTGTTCACATTTCCACTTATCAAAGTCACAGGGTCATACCTAATTTCCATGGGGTGGAGCATATAGTTCTCCCTAGTACCAGAAGGAGGACAGCAAAAAGTGGTAAGCACTGAAAATGCCTTCAGCGGTTACGAAATGTTATGAATGTTTTATGACTAAGATTAGCCTAATCTTACTAGTATTAGGGTCCATAATATTACTAGTATGTCATAAATTAAGGCTGAAACTAATTAAAGATTTAATCTTGTCTTGTGATTGAAAGTTATGGACTTTCAAGTAGTTTCACTGTTACTCAATATTTGCATCATTGTCTGTGCAAGCAACTGTAAAAGCTTGCACAGCTCCGTATTCAGAGGCATAAATGATTCATGAAATTGTTTAACCAGAGTTATTGTTTAAAGACTAAAACCCAGAGGTATTTAAATAAATTGCTTTACTCTTAGTTAAAATCTCTAAAAGCAACTTTTTCTAATATGGTTCCAGTATTGTAATCCAAATGAGCCACGTGTTTTTTTCTTTTCATATTTAAGATGCACTGAAAGGACATTATGCACTGAAAGAAATAAATACCAATGCCTACATGTGATAGACAAATGGCACATTGCTAGGCATTTAGTTCAGCAATCTTTTTTGTTGCTGCAATGGATAAACAACTAAAGGAGCATTAATATCAATTTAATTGTAATACCTGCCAAATGTTATTCTATCAGTGGCTAACACAGGTTTATTACTTGATGTTAGTGCTACAACAGAAGTCCCCTGCAGGATGTTCCTTCCTGTAAGATCTCTCCATCAGTTTAATCCAAATATGTTTTTAAAACTGTAATTTTAAGTTCATTTCTTAATGTCACGTTGTTTTCTGAAAACACATTTTTGGGCCCATCAGAATGGCGCGCGTCTTAAAACAATTGGCGCTTACGAAAAATATAAAATATGTAAATATATTAGGGTGGTGCAAAAGTAATTGTGGTTTTGTCATTACTTTTAAAAATGGCAAAAACCGCAGTTACTTTTGCATCAACCTAGTACCTGTCTGTCAGGTGTAAAGAATCATCTAAAGGGCATGCACGTGGATACTAAAACGTACAAACAAGCACACAGCTGTGTCTCATTCCTTTACCCTTGTAAAACTTCCAATAAGTGAATACAATCTATTACTTAATTCTTAGTTTATAGACTGTCATCAGACATACTGTTGTCCAGTTCTCATGTCAGAGCTGTTATAGGCTTTTACAAAAAATGCCTCTGAAGACAGGGCAAGCTTAAACCTGCCACCAATGAGAAAGATCTGTGTCACAGGTGCACTTTTAAACGAATGGCAATCTTAAAGGTCAAGTTAAAAACACAAATTAAAAAAAAACAATCCTGGACGTCGAAGGTCAGACTCTAGGGAGGGCAAGCTGCAGGCCCCACTCTGCGAGTTTCTGTCCGCATTCCGCGGAGGCCCCAATCCTCCCCGCGGATCCTGGCAAGGCAGGTAACCTCCCTTCCCCCGCACCTGTCCGGCTCGGGCGCACCAGCCTTCCCGAAGCGCAGCCCTAGCGGTGGGAATGGGAACACCTCGTCTGGGAGTTTTCTTTCGGTTCAGCTTCCCCAGCCGGACCCCAAAGACCCGAAGCCCTGGGGGAAGGAAATTCCAACTCGCTCGCGGCCCACCCCCCGCCCCGTTCCTCTCTCCGGCTCGCTGCTTCCCTCGCTCCAATGCCGCCGAGCTGGTCCCCACTTATGTGCGGCCGTGCTGCAGAGGCGGCGGCGAGCTCCCGGACTCCGGGCAGGGAAATGGGGCAGGGTGAGTGAGAGCGGACTCCAGCGAGGCCCCCAGCGCCCAGCCAGCGCCCGCACCCCGCCCGCGGGACAGGGGAGGCGCTGAGTCGGCCCTGCCCGCCCTGGGCTGAGCCTCGCAGGGGTTGCCGCTTCTCCATTCAAGTCCTGGCTTGAGAGCCGAGCGGCAGGAGCGCGGGCCGGGGAAGGGAAGAGTAGGAGAGGAAGCCGCGAGGGAGAACAGGCGAGCTACTGTCTCCTTTGGAAAAGAACGTAGGAGCCTTGGGTGGGAAAAGAGAGATCAGCCCTCCCAACTTCTCTTCGGGAAAAGTTTTCCTAGGGCGTTTTGTTTGTGTAAACTCGGCCGGAGGAGCCTGGGAGTGCGCTGCCGGCGTGGCAGCGGTGCCCGTGCGCCCGGCCCCGCTCCTCCTCCTCTTCCAGCCCGGGCAGCTCCTCTCCCTCCCCGAGAGGCGCCAAATGGCTACCCAGTAAACCCCACGGGGCGGGGGCTGCAGCGCCGCCGCCTCCTCCGCCGTGCTCTGGGCGCCCGCTAGACCTTGTAGCGACGGCGGCGGCGCCCGCGGGCTGGGAGCCGGGGCCCGCAGGTGGAAGCGCACCCGGGAGGCGGGCCGGCCGGGGCTGGGGCGGCTCGGGCGGGCTCTTGACGCTCAGCCAGCTTCGCTCCGGCCTCGGGAAGGCGCGCGTCCCGCCCTGACCCGCCGGCCTCTCCCACCCCAGCAGTGACGCGCCGCCTGGGAGCTGGAGCCCGCGCAGCGCCCCGCAGGGCGATGGACGGCCGAACCCCGCGCCCGCAGGACGCCCCAGCAGGGTAAGCCCAGAGCGCCGCGCCGCCTCTCACCGGGGAGGGCGAGGCCGGCGAGGACAGCGAGGCCTCGGCCGTTTCACCTGGCTGGCAACTCGCTGCCCTGCCGGCGGCCTGACTGTCTTCCACGCGGCCGGGGACGCTGCTTCCTCCCGGCCTTCTCGGAGGCCGTCGGGGCGGAGGGCTCGGGTCGTTTTTGGTTGCCTTCCTACCGGGGCTGCCCTGGGTTGCTGAAGGCCAGCTGAATGCCAGGAATTGGGTGAGGAGTCCGGGAGCAAAAATTGTAACAAAGGGACCCTTGTTTGGGCTCTGGGGGAGCGGTGGACGATACCTGTAAGTGAGCTCCTGGGGAGGGAGGGCAAAAGTTTCCTTGGTCATGGGCTGAGGCCCAGGCAGGTGAGCAATGTCAAGGTGACTGTAAGGAGTGGGCTTTTTGCAGGCGGGTGGAGGGCGACAGGAGGGTGTGCCAGCTGTCAGCCCGCATGACAGTTCCGGGAGCGAGCGGGGTGCGCGCCTCTGTTTGGGGGTGTGTGTGCCTGTGGCCAATTGCTGGTGCCAAAACCCAGCGCAAATCAGATTGCAAACAACTCTACTTTTCTTTTTATCCTCACATGTTTGAGAAGAGAGGAAGGGGGCTGTCACATGGTGAGTTAATATTAAATGAGGCATGTCTTCCTGCCAGATATGCTAATAGTCACCTTGCTAAGCGTTTGAGTAAACAGTAATGAGAACAGGTAGTTCTGCAAGAGATGAAGAAAACCTGAAAATAACCTTGGTCTTGGTAAATAGTTCAGGAGTAACCTGGATGCTAGTTGAGTTTCTCAAGTGTGAAACTCGTTTGATGTAGTACAACTTTTTCCCCCCAGCATAAGTGTTCCTCCAACATAGTTTATTTTCTTAGTTAATCTGAACGCAGAAATGCCCTAATGAGAATACAAGCATTCCAGAAATAGAAACGTTAAGGAAAAATCGAAGTTGTCACTAATGAATGAGACTTGTACAGTTTTCCTGATTTAAGAGTGTAGAAGTCATTTTTCCCTGGAACATGACAGGCGTTTCCTTAGAAGCAAGTCACAGCATGTTTATTCATCAGAGACCATGCGAACATTGGCAGCTGTCTGGAGGAAACATGGAAAAGTCTCAAAGCAACATGACTAATCTAAAAGATATTTAGTATAATTTTTACATAGAGGAAACATGTAGTGTATTAATTATTTCATTTTGCTCAAATTAACTTTCTCCTTTCTGCAAATATTCCTCTCACTGTTGACTTTCATTTCTTTTCTTTCCCCAAGTTTTTCATTGCTTAAATATTTTCATATATCCTTACATATATTCTCACATTAGGATGAGTAAAGAAATATATTGGTAGAAAGATATTGAGCATACAAGCAAGGTTCCTAAGTGGAGCTGCAGAATTATGTGAATTGAAGATGAGACAGCTGTCAGGATACTGAAATGTATTCAGGGATTGCAAAATAAGATAGAATTAAGTTGGATTTGGAAATGGATTAGGTTAAGGTACTTTAAAAAACAAAAAAGAAAAACATACCTGCTTTCACAAAATACACCCATGGGTGTTCAGAAGTCACTGGGGACTTTTAAGTGAAATAGGTGAGGTCAGATGGCTCTGTGTTGAAGAAACAGAAGAACACTTTTTGCTGGCAAGCATAACTGTAGTAAGAACCTTCAGACTTTACTCTTGATATTTTATTTTAATGTAGAGACAAGGTCTTGCTATGTTGCCTAGGCTGATCTGAAACCCCAGGCTTCAAGCAATCCTCTCACCTTGGCTTCCCAAAGTGTTGGGTTTACCAGTATGAGCCAGTGCGCCCAGCCACTTTTGAGAATTTAAATGTTAAACTGATAAGTTATTTGCTTAAAAAGAAAGTACAAAAGAGCTTTATCTAATTTGTCAAACATTTGTAAAGGACTTTTGCCCTCCCCTTTTCAAATTTAAGTAGGGAAAATGTGTCAACACCTTATCTAAAATAACACAGTAGTTCTATCATTTTACCTTACATTATTCTACTCAGAGAAGTTATCACTACCTGAAAAATATCAACATGAAAAAATTACCTCTCTACTTCATTTGTCTTCTTTCACTTGTCTAACTTGTCCTTTGGCATATTCCGAATGCCTGTCATATAAGATTTGTTGAATATTTAATATTCAGTATTGCTTCTGTTCTTGTCTAACTTGTCCTTTGGCATATTCCGAATGCCTGTCATATAAGATTTGTTGAATATTTAATATTCAGTATTGCTTCTGTTCTTTCTTAAAAACCCAGAATATAAAAGGTTTAAACTGGGGGAAAAATATCTAGATAAGGGTATTTGGGAGGTGGCAGGCAGAAATCTTAATATGTTATAATTGTTAGGTTTTGGAGATAAATTTCTTGCTATAAAATTGACTAATTATATCATAACTCATTACTTTAATAGACAATGAAGCCTAGTTTAGGCTTTATCCTTGGATATTACTGTTGGAAAGAATTCCTCTGTAATTTTCCAAGTTTTACATTGTTGTAACATGTCATTTTAACATAGCACCAAGTTTTGTTCTCCACATTTTATAAATGAGAATCTGAAGCTCAGAAACACTGAGTGAGTGTGTTGAAGTCCCAGCAAATTAGTAGTAAAACCAGAAGAAAAACTCCAAGTGCCTAGTTCATTTTGTTAATTGCTTTTAATCTTTTCTTGACCGTGGTATGATATAACATACCATAACGTTATACATTTTAACGGATAACTTATATTTAACCATTAACTCTGTAATATTTTAATACATTTCAGGAAAAATGTAGTTGATATCCTTATCTTCACTTTTATTAATTCTATGATAAATTAGCCCATTCGGGGAATGACTATTTTAGGAAAATAAAATTGTTTTATGGCCTCTCAGCTGCTGCTTTTTCTTCGAAACATTCTAAATAATAATTGTAACATCAAAAGGGGTAGTTTGAAGTTTGGTGCCTTCACACATTTAACTCGCATTTAGCATTCTACGACATTGTGAATTATATGGTTGGGTGTCATTTTCTTCTCAGTGGGAGCAACGGTGCACAGAAATAATGGCTGCCGTAGGGTCTGTGCTGGTGAAGTCCCTGCCTTAAAAGGGTCTGATCCTGTGGTCATCTTGAAGGTCTTTCATTTTGGCCTCCACTGTACTGCTTTAATCCCTTACCATTCTAGATTAGATCCCTTTCTTTTGAGACAGGGTGGAGTCTTGCTATGTTGCCCAGGCTGACCTTGACCTCTTGGGCCCAAGTGATCCTACCACCTCAGCCTCCTGCGTAGCTGAGACTACAGTCACAAGCCACTGTGCCTGGCTTTAGATCACTTTCTTAGTATCATGCAGAAGTATCCACTATATATGTGTTGTTCTGTATCTTATGGGCATCTTTTTGGAATTTGTTATGAGGCTAAGAGTTTAAATGTCAAAAGACATTGAGTCACAACAGCTTCGGTTTTCCTTTGAGAAAAAAGTTTGCATGCAACTTTATATATATTCAAATGTAATATGTACATTCATATATAATATATTTACATATTTTATGTATACTATATATATGCATACATATATACTCCCATCTAATTCATGTATATAAGTTTTCATATGTATGTGAAAGTTGACTGGTTTAACTTACATAGTGATCTAGATGAAAAATGATAAATCATTTTTATATTTGTTTCTACGAAGTGAAAATCCTTGGTTGGTTTGCGTTTTTTTTTTGCAGAGAGCAACACTGTTGGAGACACTGGTTGGAAAATTGAAATGCTGCATTGGAGAAGAGAGTGATAGTCAAAAGTGATTTCCTTCTCTAACGTGGATATCCAATTAGTAAATTTATTTAAGTTTTCTATATTAGTACTTAGTAAAGTGACATTAATCACTTAGAAAAAGCAACATGATTGCTGATGTCAACTTGGGTGCTTATCTTTGGAACTAGTGCTTATGTTCTTTACTTGCCCAGATAGGCTTTAAAAAAAAAAAAAAAAAAACCTTCGAAATTTAAATGTCAAAAGCTTAATTGATCTTGCTCTGAGGGATCTTAATATTTTGATTCTGAAGCACATTTTCAGGAATGTACAGAGGGGACAAAAGCTCTCTTTATCATTTTGCAGCTTTGGAGCTATGGAGTTAATTGAAGGCATATGAAAAATTAAAGAATGATTTAACAGCTGCTTTCTTAAGCTTTTGTTGAGGAGCGTTATTGGTTCTAAAGTTTCACTGATTGTATGAACTGAGTTCTTGAATACTTGAAGTTGAGTGACTTCTCTGAGGTTTCAACATGAGAGTCATCTGGGGGTACTTTCACGCTAATTCTTGGGCTCTCACGCCCCCACCCATTCTGATTTTAATTCTCTTGGTCTGGGACCAGGGGATGGCTAGTTTTAAAATGCTGCTCAGATGATTGTAGTGTGTGACCAGATCTGAGAATCATTGATTAAGTAGATATCAATAGCTGACATGGAGCTGATGCCAAAAAGAGAATAGAGGCTGTTACTAATCATTTGCAGGGAACTCGAGATTGTAACTTTAGCATTATTTTGCCTTTTGTGGGTAGCTGTTTTACAATATTATTTTTAAAGCTTTTGCTACTTCTTTTTGAATAAGTATATTAACTTCATTTTACAGTGAATGAAACTGAGGATCAGCGAGCTTAATTAACACATTGAAGGTCATACAACTCTAAGGAATGGAAGAGTATTAGAAACAAGCTCTGATTCCAAACTTATGCTTTTCATAGTGCTATGTTTGCTACCATGGATTATACTAAATGGCTAAAAATGATTTTTATTTAAAGTGGCCTTATAAAAGCATTATCTTGATTCTTTTTAAAATCATGTTTACATTTTATATTTAAAAACTATAAATTTCAATGCATATAAAATATCTAGCATTTAAAAGGAGATTAATTATTTGGGTTATGTCTTCAAAGTAATGTGTAACATATTCTTGTGTATGGTATGATGTAATTTAACTCATAGTAAACTGGCAGTTTTTTTCATCATATGACAAAGTCTATACTTAGTTTTTGATATTAGGCAGCTATTAAATGTATAACAATATTTCAAAAGTAGGAGTTTTGATTATCGAATAACAAAAATGAAATTATTTATTAAAAATGCTATACTTGCCCTTCAAAATCAATTATCTCTACATGAGTTAGAGGATATTGAATAACAATATTATGACCTTATATTTGTACTGAAATGCCAGATGTGTTAATATAATAATAAATGCCAAACTTCATGTTATTAAGACAACTACTTTTAATTAATCAGTCAAAAACTCCTGAACCCTTACTTTATATAAAACATATTTTTCTAGGCACTGGGAAATAGGCTTCTAATCTTAAGGACTTCACTACAGAAATTATATGTATCTGTAGGAATAAAATGAACATGATGTTAGTGTATAAATGGTACTTTGTTGCTGGCTTAAAACATTAGTCTATGCTTAGAATTTAAAATGCAACAGCCTAACTTATGGGTCAGCAAACCAAACTATGGTCCAGCAAACTATGTCCTGAAAGTCAAAACAGCCCTCTACCTGCTTTTTTCCCCCCTTTTTCTCCATTGTGGTAAAATATGCATAGCATAAAATTTACCATCTTAACCATTTTTAACTGCATGGTTCAGTGGTGTTAAGCACATTCATACTGTTGAAGCATCACCACCATCCATCATTATAACTCCTTCCATCTGGCAGAACTGAAACCCTATACCCATTAAACAATAACTTCCCCATTCCACTTTCTCCAGCCCCTGAAGACCACCATTCTACTTTGTCTCTATGATTTTGACTACTCTAGGTACCTCTTACAAGTGAGATCAAAGTCTGTCTTTTTTTGACTGGCTTATTTCACATAATGTCATACATGTTGTAGTACATATCAGTACTTTATTTCTTTTTATAGCTGAATAATATTCCATTGTATGTATAGACCACATTTTGCTTATCTATTCATCCATCAGTGGATACTTAGGTTGTGTTCACATTTTAGTTATTGTGAATAGCGCTGTTGCTATGAACATGGGTGTACAAATACCTCTTGAAGACCCTACTTTCAGTTCTTTTGGGTATGTTGTTAGAAATAGAAAGGCTGGATCATATAGAAGTTTTATTTATTTATTTATTTTTTTTAGGAACTGCCATACTGTTTTTTGTTTGTTCTTTTTTTTTTTTTTTTTTTTTTTACAGTGGTTGTACCATTTTACATTCTCACCAAAAGTACATGAGATTCCAATTCTCTTCACCAACTTTTATGTTATAGAGCCCCCTTCCCTGTAGCAGCTATCCTAATGGGTATGTGGTAGTATCTCATTGCATGTTTGATTCCTGTTTCCCTAATGCGTAGTGATTTTGAGTACCTTTTCATTGGCCATTTGTAAATCATCTTTGGAGAAATGTCTGTTCAAGTCTTTTGTTTTTTAATCTGTTTGTTTTAATTCTGTATATATTGTGGATGTTAATCTGTTATCCTCCACCTGTATTTATAGAGTTTTACTGGCAAACAGCCACCCATGCTCATTTGCATATTATCCTTCAACTGCTTTCACATTATAGTTGAGTAGTCCAGATAAAGACCATATGGCCTGCAAAGCTAAAAATATTTGCCCTCTGGCTCTACACAAAGTTTGCTGACCCACTGGCCTAATTTATAAGATCAGTAAATAAACTAGTAATTGTTTAATTAAAAATTTATTGCATACAGGAGACTTCTAAGTATGAACTGAAATGTCAGTTAAAACGAAATTATTATCTGTATGAAGTGAAATATATCTATACTAGGGGATTTTGCAGAATGGAGATTGGTGATTGATTTCTTTTTCAAGTAAAAACTAGACTTGGCTGTTGGCAAACATTTTAGACTTTTAACATGTATAAGATATTAGAATATATTTTAAAGAGAATTCCAGACTTCTGTGCCAGAGACACTTTAGAAAAAATGACTGATATAATTAAGAAGATATTTAGAAACAAATGTGCCTAGGAGGAAATGGACCAAAGGTGAAAGGAGTTCTTATCCAGTTTTTTGAGTCTAAAAGTCAAAATGTCTTTATAATTTCCAGCAAGTATTTTTATTGTTGTTGTTCAAGATACTCATATACTCAAGCTTTTGGTGTTCTAATATTAGTATGATAGTTGTTATGAGACTTTTTTTTTTTATGACTTTGCTTTGCTAAATTTTTTCCCCATCTGCTACAGTAAAAACAAACTAAAGTATGAGAGAAGGAAGTTTCCCATGACTATTTATAAAAGGCCAAATGTCTTCAGTTTTGCATACAAACTTCTTATCTGAGGAAAGAATCCTTTGGAAAAGATTCTCAAAGATTGGCTAGTCTTTAGAAAAATGATAGAGTGAGCATGGGTAATTTATTTCATTTAATTTAAGTTCACTGTACTGTTTATAAATTTAAATATTTTAAAACTGTTTACTTTAGATGTAAGAAATCTGTGGATTGAATTTTGGAGCATTTTGGCGAAGTGCTTTAATTGGAATTGTCGGCTGGGTGTGGTGGCTCACGCCTGTAATCCCAGCACTTTGGAAGGCCGAGGCGGTTGGATCATGAGGTCAGGAGATCGAGACCATCCTGGCTAACACGGTGAAACCCGTCTCTACTAAAAATACAAAAAATTAGCCAGGCGTGGTGGCGGGCGCCTGTCATCCCAGCTACTTGGGAGGCTGAGGCAGGAGAATGGCGTGAACCCGGCAGGCAGAGCTTGCAGTGAGCCGGGATAGCGCCACTTCAGTCCGGCCTGGGCGAAAGAGTGAGACTCCGTCTCAAAAAAAAAAAAAAGAATGTCAAGGCAGGAGAAATGGCCTATTTAGCTCAACTCATAGAAAGTTGAAAACTTAGTTCTATTTGTAGCTTGCAGCTATTTATTTATTTATTTTTGAGACAGGGTCTTGCTCTGTGGCCCAGGCTGGAGTGCAGTGGCACAATCTCGGCTCATTGCAACCTCTGCCTTCTGGGCTGAAGTGATCCTCTCGCCTCAACCTCCCGAGTAACTGGGATTACAGGCATGTGCCACTAAGCCCAGCTAATTTTTGTACTTTTTGGAGAGATGTTGTCCAGCTGGTCTCAAACTCCTGGCCTCAAGAGATCCTCTCGCCTCACTCGCCTCAGCCTCCTAAAGTGCTAGGATTACAGGCATGAGCCACCGTGCCGGGTTTGTAGTGTTTTTTTGTTTTTTTGTTTTTTTTGAGATGGAGTTTCACTCTTGTTGACCAGGCTGGAGTGCAATGGCGCGATCTCGGCTTACCGCAACCTCCGTCTCCCGGTTTCAAGCAATTCTCCTACCTCAACCTCTCGAGTAGCTGGGATTACAGGCGTGCGCCACCACACCTGGCTAATTTTGTATTTTTAGTAGAGACGGGGTTTCTCCTTGTTGGTCAGGCTGGTCTGAAACTCCCGTCCTCAGGTGATCCGCCCGCCTCGGCCTGTCAAAGTGCTGGGATTACAGGTGTGAGCCACCGCACCCGGCCATTTGTTGGGCCATTTGTAGTTTTTGATTCCTCAATTGAAATCAGAGCTGCAGGAGTAATATAAACTATTATTATTTTTTTGAAGTATGGTTTAATAGGACAGAGGTTTTCTTTTGTAATGACCTCAGACTTGTAGAAAATTCCTTTGGACATAAAGGTGTAAAAATACCACATATTCGAAAATAGCCAAAATGTTTCAGAAGCAAGCCTCTGAAATGTGGTTGAATAAGAAGCTGAGTTATAGTAGTTTGGGTTCAAAATATGGCTGTACTTATAAAATCTGATTTTTTAAAATACGATGTGTAGGTTGACTTTAAATAGGATTGAATGCTAAGGCGTCAGAATATGTCTTTAATATTAATCATTAGAAAAATTACATTGTTTCTCAGTGTGATTAATTTGAGGGATTAACACCAAGTAATTGGTAGGTATTCTGGTATATTTTTTTAAATTAAATACACCATTTTACCTTATAGCCTAAAGTAAAGCTTTACATCATAGCTTCTGTAATTACAACAACATATATTTGTAAGGAAGTAGAGTTAAGATGCTCAAATCTAGGTGAGACATTTATCGACAGTCCTTGAGAATTCCATCTCTCGAATCTGCCTTCATGCACATGCATATGTACTATTTCTGGAGAAATGGAAGCAAGGAAGTATTAGATGAGCCCAAGGGGAGTAGCGGGGGCTGAAGCCAAAGTTTTAATAGCTACTACAGTTGTGTATTGATTGAGATGTGCTGGAAAAACAGGAAATTGAGCTGCTAAACAGGAAAATGACTACTATCCTACCATTCTCAGACCTGATTGGATGTGCCACAGTTTCTAGGCCAGTTAAGTGTAATCAAGATAATTACAGGAGTCATTGAATTCATTTTCTCCTTTGTGCTAAGATGAATGCAAGTTACACACAAAATGGAAGTGTCCGAGGGTAGAGCAACTCTTTCTCTTTTTTTTATGCCTGATAGTCACTTGCTGTATCACTGCTTTAACAGAATTAGGAAAGAGACAAGGTCACTGTCTTATAGGACAATATCTGTATTTCCTGGTCTATGGCAGCTCCCATAATTCTCAGGTATCCGTGATTCAGTTATTGGTGGCAAATTCCTGAGCAAACTGTCCTGCCACACTGTGGGAGTGGGTTCTTCCTGTCTCTTTCTCCTACATAAAATATGTTGTTCCCCATTTCCAGATGGCAGCTAGGTGCTTTAACTTAAAGTAAAAAAAAAAATACTTTTTCTGTGCTTCAGGAGAGCAAAGCTGAAAGTGGTAGAAACAAACATCAGCAGGTGAAAAGAATATTTGAATATTATTTAAATATTTATTTATTCTACTAGATAACTTAAGTAAAATTTAAATGATCCCTACCAGATAATTTAAATAAAATTTAAAATAAAATTTAATAAAATTTTAAATGTTAAAATTTATTTTTATTTTTATTATTATTTTTTGAGACAGAGTCTCACTCTGTTGCCCAGGCTGAAGTGCAGTGGCTTGATCTCAGTTCACTGTAACCTCTGCCTCCCAGGTTCAGGTGATTCTCCTGTCTCAACCTCCCGAGTAGCTGGGACTACAGGCATGCGCCACCATGCCTGGCTAATTTTTGTATTTTTAGTAGAGACAGTGTTTCACATGTTGGCCAGGCTAATCTCGAACTCCTGACCTTGGGTGATCCACCCGCCTTGGCCTCCCAAAATGCTGGGATTACAGGCATGAGCCACTGTGCCCTGCCAAAAATAAAACAAAATTTTAAATGCTTGTGATCCTATGATATCAGTCTTTTCAGTTTCCTCTTTCTCTGAAAGTGGGTAAGCTTTATTGTGCTTATTACCTATGAACTTTGTTCCTCCCTTTAGGAAAGTGAGATTTGTCTTCGATTGAATGAAAAATATTTAATGCTAGTAATCTGAAAAGAGGAAATATACTCATTTTTCCTCTCACATTTGAATTGGGATGAATTTTATATCTAGAATCTATTCCACCTTCTAGTTTACTTCACTTTACCATACATCATTTTGAAATACAATCTGATCTGAAACGAACAATATTCCAGAGTAATTCATGCTGTATGTCTGTGATTCTGTGTAGAAATATGTAGTAAATTCACTCTTAGATGACGCTAAGAAAATATAGTCCTGAAGTTTGTGCTGGTATTCATGTGAAATCTAGAAATATATTTCCAACACTAATTTAGTTACACGGTTATAGGTAGTATAATCTTAAATTTAGGAGAATTTTTATAGCTTTCTAAGCAAATTCAAGATTCGTATGTATATATGGGGTGCAACACTTTGAGATTTTCATTTTTTGTGTATCATTTAGGACACTAAGGTTATGCATGTTTGAATTAGTGGCAGTTCTAAAAATTATCTGAGGATTTTGAATATTTACTACAATTTTTGATCACCCAAATCCATTCTTTTTTGCTGATAGCAATGGGGGATTTGAATGTCTTGGATTTGGGACATTCACAGTTTCCGTATATTACTGTAAAGCGTAGGTAAGGTAGAGACCGACTTTCTGGCATCCCATGGATATTTGGAAGGGTTTGAACACAAAGGTACCACAAATACAATGGTATTAAAGGAATAGTCTTGGGGCACCAAGAAATACAGTTTAGGAAGCAGGGAGTGAGCAGTACAGTGAAATGATTTAATTCCATGGTCAGCATCTTTTACTACTACTTTTACTGAGGAACTTGTCTCTGCTTAGTTGCCACTCAGTGGCTGAACCATTGTGGATAGTTTTGCACCCGTTATCACCGTGGCCCTAGGACTCTCTTTTTTTCAGAATGTGGATCTATGTCACACCAATATGGACCTATGTCACACATTCTTATGGAAGTGGAAGGAGTGCAAGAAAAGGAGGAGACCATTTAGGATTTGAGAAGTGAGATGCCTTTATTCTTAAACCTTACGGAACCAGCCAGCTTCTGAAATTTGACACTGCTAATTAAATAGTTTTCATTGTATATGCATCTGAAGCTCTATAATTGGCTATCTCAAGAAAAAAATTTTAAAGTATTTATATTCAAAATAAAACTGGAAAATCTGGGAGATTTGGGGTAATACCCCATTCATATACAATTTGATATTTCATTTGTATTTAAATATATTATTTTTCAGTTGTATATATGATATATATTTCCTTCTTTTCCCTTTGCCCTGTGTGATCTGCTTATGTATTTACACTACTGCTTCATGGAAAAAAATTTAATTGCATGGAGTTCTCTTCAAGGGGAGAATTTTATTTTTGTTTTTTTGCTTTAGTTAGCTAAGTAGATGCATGCTTTGCTAAATGGAAATGTAAGAATAATTGTGTTTTTATTTGGGGATGTGGATGAAGATGAAAGAAGAAAACCAGCAAAATATATTTAGTGAGTGGGAAAATAAAAGCAGAACAGTTTCTGATGGTAGAAGAAGAGGCAGCTGTGTTAATGCTGGACTGTATTGCCACTAAACAAGCAGTTTGAAGGCTGTGATTGCTTGTATTCACTTTGTAACTCGGGTACTGTTTGTGGAACACTTCCGTGATCTTAGGTTATTATGAAGTGTTTTCTGCCAAAGACTATATATAACCCCTTCAAAAGTACCATATCTGATTGTGGGGGAAAATATTTCATCCAAAATTAAATTGATGGTTGTGCCAATGACAGTTCTTTTTAGTGGTATTTATGGGTCATGTTATTTATTCGTTATTTTTCTAATAGGCAACATATTCAAGTGTCACAAAAAGCAAAAAAGAAAAATGACAAAACGGTGAGACATCTCCTTCTAGCATCTTGATTCCTGTCACCCACTTCCTTTACAGAGGCAATCAGTTATGAGTTCTTTTGAATCCTGGTAGCGTTCTAAACTAGCACTGTCCAATGGAAATATAAGCCACAAATGCAATTTTAAATATTTTAGGAGCCACATTAAAAAAATTAATGTAAGTAACATATTACATGACACGTGGTTATATGATTCTAGGTCTTTCGAAACAATAAAGTTGTCTTTAACGAAAAAAATTTTATACCAAGTCAGATTTCAAATGTAAATTAATTCCATTAAAATGTCAGTTTCTTAGTCACACTAGCCACATCTCAGTTGCTCAAGAGCCTGATGTGCGTAGTGGCTACTGTATGGTTAGTGCATCTCCTTATATTCATGAGCAAGTGTGTGTACGTATATAGTTTCTCCCTTTTTTATACACAGTGAGTGCTGCTTCATACATTGCTTTTTTACTTAACAATCTACTTTGTAATTATTCCATTTTATTACATAAAGAGCTTTATTTTTTTTCTAGGTATGTATTATATCTTGTAGGGATGAATTTTAATTTATATAGCCAGTCTCCTATTGATGGATATTTAGGTTTATTCCCCTCACTCACCCTTTGCTATTGAGTTGTCATTTTAATAACCTTTATGCAGTTTTACAATTTGTCGTGAAACCCTAAAAGGAAAAGGCCATATTCTTTATTCCTTCTTTTGTGTAACTTGCAGGGTTTAGTATCATTTCCACATATACCTAGAAACAATGATCAGTTATTGGATAGGTGGTATTTGAGTTTGTGTGAACTCAAGCAAAAAGTCAGTGTTGGAGATGGGGACAAATCACTTGTCCATTGGAACGATAGGAGCTCAGTTATGCAGAGTATTGAACCGAATATTTAATATTCACTTTTATAGCCATTAACCAACGAATTGTTAAGACATCATTAAATGCCACACCATTAAAATTACTGTTTTATACCTATCAGCACTCTATTATAAAATTCCATTCTTGGTTTGAGCTTCTCATTTAGGATTATTCCCTGCCGTAGTATTTTTGAAAGAAATGTGCATTTCATTAAGAGTACTATATCAGTGAAAATTCTGAATAACACTTTAATTTTATATCTAGAGAAAACAAAAACTTTGTCCATCATGGGCAAGGTTGTTTAACAAGACATAAAGGGTATATTATTTTTTACAACCTAAATATCCCCATTTGAGTAACTACAGCACAGTGCTATTTTATTTATAGAACAGGTGGTATGTTTGAGAGTGAAATAGTCATTAATTGTGTGACTAATTAGTACATAAGAATTCATACTCATTTGTGTCAACACTCTGAAATCTAAATTGTCAATTGCCTTGCTATTTTGATTCCAGACATCAGTTGGTAGAGGACATTAGTCTTTTGATGTGAACAATAATGAGCTGAAGAATAAGACCAAATAATAGAGGGTGTTTTCTTCTAGCTCATGAAAGAAAAGATGAGAATTTAGAGGTCTCAGAAATGCAAGAAATCCAGTTGTCATGTGGGCACATAGGAAAGAAAAACAAGTATGAGTATTCTTTTATTCTTTCTTCCCGGTGGCTTTTGAGTGTTACTCTTCAAAATGGTTACAAAACGGCAAATATTATGGTAGAAATCATATTTGTCCTTTTTAAAAAAAATAAATGTTTTTGGCAACAAATCGACATTTTACATTATTCCCAAATAAGATGAAATTCTAAGCCTGAATTTACCATGAAAAAAACCTTAAAGAAATGGGCCGGGCATGATGGCTTATTCCTGCAATCCCAGCACTTTGGGAGGCCGAGGTGGGTGGATCACTTGAGGTCAGGAGTTCGAGACCAGCCTGGCCAACATGGGGAATCCCTGTCTCTACTAAAAATACAAAATAGCCAGGCATGGTAGTGCGTGCCTGTAATCTCAGCTACTCTGGAGGCTGGGGAGCAAGAATCTCTTGAACCCGGGAGGTGGAGGTTGCAGTGAGCTGAAATCATGCCACTGCACTGTAGCCTGGGTGATAGAGTGAGACCCTGTCTCAAACAAACAAACAAACAAACAAAAAACAAAAAACCCACAAAAACAAAACAAAAAAAAAGAAACAAAAAAAAGAAAGACAAAAAACTTTAAAGAAACGATCATTTAATGGGATCAAGTATTCCATAAAACATTTTAAGTAAGCCTAATACTCTACATTTAACTCTGCCAGCTGCCTTACAGTTGTCTGATGCAATGAAACAGTGCACTTGGCACTCTGGCATTTAACAGCATTAGTTTTGGTTTCAAATAAAACTGGTCCAGCAAGAAGTCAGATAGCACTTGGCAGGCAGCTACTGTAGAGTGAGCTTGGAGACAGGACCTGGACCTCCATCTGTGCTCTGCCACTTGCTGGCTGTAGGCACTTTGTTTCCCCTCTCGAACCCACAGTTTCTTCCATTGTGGAAGAGGATAGTAATACAGAATGAAAGTGTGAAAATAATACCAGTATATGCCAGGCGTTTGATTTATGTTTGTAAAATCTTAAATATTATCTACATTGCTAGAAAACAGGCGATTGTGATGTGGGCATCATTATT
This sequence comes from Pongo abelii, assembly GCF_028885655.2. Taxonomy (NCBI): domain Eukaryota; kingdom Metazoa; phylum Chordata; class Mammalia; order Primates; family Hominidae; genus Pongo; species Pongo abelii. Next base: position 67,369,828 of record NC_071996.2, on the reverse strand, counting down.
GTACTATTTTGAAACCAGTGAAGGACAGTACACTCCCTGTTCTCATTTGCCTCTCCCAGGAAGTGGAGGATGAAGTTGGTTAGAAAGTTCATAAGTCCACTGTGAAACTTCTTGTGCCAGATGCAGGGAACTTGTTCTTGGCATATTGAATGCAAAATGTGTACTGATCTCAATGAAAATCACATTCCCTTTTAGAGGAGAAAAATGCCCCCGCTGAGATTAGGAATATGCTACCAAGGTGATTGTAATTCTGATTCATTCCTCGCTTCACCATTCTGGGAATTGCCTTACCTCTTAATATTTCACTTTTCTCTTATGTAAGATGAAAGTAACTCTAACTGCATTTCTTTGATTTTGTTAAGACTGATATGCAGTGATTGAAAATTTTCTATGGTAAAGTCATACACGAGCATCATTACTCAAAGAGAAGGTAGGAACTTGAGACACCCATTCTAATCATAGGTTATCATGTATTGAATATACTTTTTTTTTACACATGGATTAAAATCAGATTTTCTACCTCCTGTAAACAAGAAATTGAGGTATTATACTTTACCACAAATGCTGTGAAACTGTCAAGAAGCTAACTTCAGTTATTGAAAAGAGCAAGAGGAATCTATAACTTCTGGCTCCTCCATCTCTCAGGATGACTGCAACCACATCACTTAGTACAGGGGATAAGAGTGGGTGGCATTTGTTTCAGGTTGTTTAAAGCTGTAACTCTTTCAGCTATGGTGGCAGCATAATGGCATAGTCTGAAAATTAGCCTCACGCACCCTTGACTAAAAGTTTTTCATAGAGTAAGTGCAGTCAAATAGATTTATTGATTTGTATTTTTTTTCTGGATTCGCTTCTTGTTGTAATACAGAAACTTTAAAAAATTTTCTTGCAGGTTAAGTTTTGATGTAAGAAGAAAGTGATTTTGTTCTATAATTTCCATGTAGTGTACAGCAATATTTTCAATGCAATTGGCTGCTATCAAAATCTCAACATAATTAAGATCTATTTTTTTCCTAAGTAAACATAATGGAAATTTTCAGGTAGAATAAATTATAACCATGCGTAAACTCTGCACTTGGAAAGTTTCTTAAGCATCAGGGTGCTCCTGGTAAATTTACCTTATAATAAATATGTTTCACAAGTAGTATATAAAATAATATGGAGCCTTAATTGCTTTAGAGATTGAATGAATATTTGTAAATTTATTCAAATTTCCACTAATTAAAAGTATCAGAGTCACAGTAATTTAAGAACAGTGACCAGTGGCTTGCAGGACTCCGGTTATGCAAGTAATGAGCATTTATGATTCACCAGGTACTGTGCTAAATGCATGACATGTTGCTATATTTAATGGTCACATCCAACCCACATCCAGTAGGTGTAGATGTTATCCAGATTGTACAGAAGAGGAAACTGCAGCTTAAGTTATGACTTGTCTGGGGTCATGTGGCCAGGCAGTGGTAGATATGAGCCTGGAATCCAGATGTCATTGGGAATCTATTTGCTTGACCACTTTGCTTTTTGACAACTTATAGACAACTTGTAGACTGGCTTTACTGACAAAGCCAGTAAGATAAGTAATAGCAAGAGTGATCTGAAATGGAACTGAACACTTTTTTTTTGTATTTTTAATATTTTTCCGATTACAAAATAAACATGCTTGTCACAGAATGTTTGAAAGCAATAGGAATATGTAAAGAAAAATAATTTTGCAAGCCACCTAGGGATAAATAACACAATTGACTTGCATTTCAGCCTTTCTTAAGATGTATTCTGATTTATAATTTAACATGCTTTCTGTAAAAACAACTCCCATGGTCACATAACTTTGGGAAAGTGTAGGTTTTAAAAAGTTAAAAAGTTAAAACTCTTAAACTGTTTTCTTCTCTCCAGATTTTCCCAGAGATTTTAATATGTGAATGTGCATAATGGACTTTCAAAATGGAAACAATAAGTAACGCTTTCCCAATTTATTTATCCAAAATAAATATCTTGAAATCATTGTTTTTTTCAGATATATTTTAGACAATGCTATGGATAGATTGCATCCTTTTAGACTTTTTTTTTTTCCTTTTTTGGGACAGAGTCTCACTCTGTTGCCCAGGCTGGAGTGCAATGGCGAGATCTCGGCTTACTGCAACCTCCACCTCCCAGGTTCAAGCAATTCTCCTGTCTCAGCCTCCCAAGTAGCTGGGATTACAGGCATACACCACCACGCCCAGCTAATTTTGTATTTTTAATAGAGACGTGGTTTCTGCATGTTGATCAGGCTGGTCTCGAACTCCTGACCTCAGGTGATCCACCAGCCTCGGCCTCCCAAAGTGCTGGGATTACAGGCATGAGCCACTGCGCCTGGCCCTAGACTATTTAATAAGCATTTAGGCTTTTAACTGTGTATACTATTTATATATTCCTTTTTCTTCAGGATTATATTATAGGCTATTTCAATTATTTGAAACTCATTTAAAAATGTGTTTTGAAATATTTGCATAGCAAACCGTGTGTGTATGTGTGTTCTGCATTTTTTTCAACCTTTCACCTGTTGAACATTTCTGCAGTTTCCAATGAAATCATTAGATGTGAAAGTTTTCCGTTTGGGTGAAGGTGATTCCAGAACTGAAAGGTTACAGATCCTGCAGCAGTGAGGATACCAACCCCAGGGATTTTTACACAGCTAGAAACTGCAAAAGCCATCACAAATTTTTGAGAAATCTGTATAAGATATATAAGATCCCCTGTGATTGGCAATCATGGGAGAGACATGCCAGAGAAGGGACATTCTCAGGGGAAAAAACGAGAAGTCATCTATGAGAATGAGTTGGTAAGTTAGGTGTCTGCGTGTATAATTACACACTTAATTCAGGGGTATGCAATTATTCAAGTATAGCCTTGGTGCTCACCAGGCTGTACTGGAGAAGCTTGGACACATGAGGAGTTCTGGTTATTAATCTTTGCTGTGGTGAAGGAAGGTAAGAGGTTTGGAAGTTTGCAGTCTCCTTAAAGGGTGAAGACACTCGGCCTGTGGACAGGGATTGATTTAACAGGGAGAGTTAGATTAGTTGTAGAGGATTGGGTTTGAAGCCATTTAATCAATAACCCATTCTAAGAAGAAAAAGAAGTCTTGAATCAACAGTTTGTTGATTTTCAGTAAGTATTTGTTAAATAAACAATGTGTCAGATACTGTGCTGGGCACTAGCAGCCAATTGTATTGAAAATATTACTATACAGTATATGGAAATTATACTTACGGAGTAATATAACTGCTTGTAATGAAAACATGATTGAATCTTATTAAAAATACACATCTTTGAACAACCACCAGGGCAGTGTAAACAATACTCTCACTGTTTTAAAATAAGGAAAGTCCAAATCTCTGAAATGCCACTTATTATGCAATTTCAAATACTTTTTTTTGTTGTTCCTTGGATGAATTTATGTTTGGTTCATAAGATCTCTTAATAAAACTTTTCACCAGCCTGGCCAACATGGCAAAATTCCGTCTCTCCTAAATATACAAAAATTAGCCAGGTGTGGTGCTGCATGCCTGTAATCCCAGTACTTGGGAGGCTGAGGCACGAGAATCGCTTCAACCTGGGAGGTGGAGGTTGCAAGTGAACTGAGATTGCACCACTGCACTGCAGCCTGGGCAACAGGGTGAGACTCTGTCTCCAAAATAATAATAATAATAATAGTAATAATAATAATCTTTTCAGAGAGCTTACGTGACTATGGAGCATGTAAACGTGTATATACCTTGTCTCTACCCATATTGAAATTTTCCCTGAGATTAGTTCATCTCATTAGACTTTGGGAAGTTAATGTCGACTTCTCTTGACCAGAGCCAAGTTTCAAACCTGACCTTCCCAGCTTGAGATAATTAATGGCAAGACTTGGAGAATACTACCTTCGTCAGGGGCAGTGGATTGCAAGGGCCTGTGAGATGCCAAAGGGAAAATTCCCAAAGGGAATAGCCAACAACCCAGAAGGCATATGGGGATCATTGCTGAGGCAGCAAGAGGTGGTTGGCTTTGGTCGATCCCTTCCCTGCCTGGGGCTCCCAGGGCCCCCAGCTCAGCAGACACAGGGGGCAGAGCTGCCAGTTTGACATCAGACAGCAGTGGATTTTATTCTTCATCTGACCAGACTCTAGCAGTTACCTTTGTTGCCTTAAACGTGTGACTTATTATGAACAGTGACAATTAGGAGACACTGGAAATAGTCCAAGGGACACTGGTGTGTCATTTTAGGGAGACCTGTGGTTGAATCTTGGCTCAGACATTCAACAGTTATGAGATTTTGGACAAATAAATGTCTTTGACTCTGTGTTTTTGTTTTCCATCTGAAATTGAGGATTACTTATCTATTACATAGGCTCGTGGGTATTAATTGGAAGCATTTATATGTAAAGCCATGAAATATTGACAAAGTAATAAACCTCATGGACCATGATTTTCATTTAGTGATTAAATCTCTGTAGCTAAGTTATTAATGTTTTTGGACATCAGCCACAGGAAAAGTTAACAAGATTGGTTAACTCACCACTCTCAGTTTCTATTCAGTAAGTTAGTAGTTGATACTTGGTTTAGGATCATTATTTTCCAAATATAAATAAGGTAGTTTTGTAACTCATGAATTCATGGAATGTGATTCTCGGTAAGCAGGTTTTTCAGCCCTTAATCATTAGAAAAGGTTCTACTAGGTAAGATGCAGAGATAGTGAGCAAACAATGTGTATGTTATAATAATTCCTTTTCCTGTAGGAAATAAAATAACCAACTAGCCAGATATGTTCTTTCCCTAAACTTTATTGTTGGCGGTGGTTCCTAATGAAAAGGCCTTGTCTCTGAGCCTGTAAGACAGTCCTCTTGTGTAAGAAGATAGTTTTAATTTTGTTCCTCCCGTATCTATGGCTTGGGTTTTATCTCTTTTACACAGACTGGGAACACTCACTGTGCTGTCTTCCAGTAATCACATAATTTCCACATCTCCACATCTGTAAACTAGAAATAGTCCCTTTACATTATAAACAATGTGTAAGATTGTTGATAATACGTGTCTTGAATAGGTTATGCATTTCCTTTCTGTGTTTTTGACGAGGTTAGTTCTCTTGACAGCACAAATTCCCTTGGGTGTGGAGAGTGGGATGGCATTTGTGGGAAGGTGTTCTCTCTCAAAGTTCTTTGAGCTTTGTGGTGCCATCTTCATGTCAGGTCACATTCATTTTGACATGGATACTCATCTAATTAAAAATTGTCCATGGCTGGGCACAGTGGCTCACGCCTGTAATCCCAGCACTTTGGGAGGCCGAGGCGAGTGGATCATGAGGTCAGGAGATTGAGACCATCCTGGCCAACATGGTGAAACCCCATCTCTACTAAAAATTAAAAAAATTAGCTGGGCGTGGTGGTGCATGCCTGTAATCCCAGCTACTCGGGAGGCTGAGGCAGGAGAATCGCTTGAACCTGGGAGGCCGAGGTTGCATTGAGCCAAGATCACGCCACTGCACTCCAGTCTGGGCGACAGAGCGAGACTCCATCTCAAGGAAAAAAAAAATTGTCCATGTCATTTCTGAAACAAGGCAGATTATTATTTTAATCATAAAGCACACAGTTGCACTTTTTCTTATTTAAGGAATCCTAACCAGGTTACCACTGCTCATAAACTGCTGAAAATTGGTGAGAACCTCAAAGTCGTGGAGGAAGAAGGTGTGATCATGCAAGAGGGTAGCCCACTAGAGTGTGCTCACATTTTGAACTTATGTGTTTTCTGATAAATGCAGGTATTCTTACCGAAGCTAGCTGAACAGTATGAATACATTACTATTTTGTTATTTCAGAGAACTAGATAATTTTAAAGATTTGTAAAGTGTTATTGTTTCCTGACAGTACTTGTGTATTATGAAATTAACAGCAGGCCTGGCGCAGTGACTCATGCCTGTAATCCCAGCACTTTGGGAGGCCAAGGTGGGCAGATCACCGAAGCCCAGGATTTCAAGACCACCCTGGGCAACATGGCAAAACCCCAAATCTATAACAAATACAGAAAATTATCCAGGTGTGGTGACATTTTCTTGTAGTCCCAGCTACTCAGGAGGCTGAGGTGGAAGGATCAATTTAGCCTGAGAGGTAGAGGCTGAAGTGAGATGTGATTCTTCTACTGCATACTAGCCTGGGCAACAGAGTGAGACCTTGTCTCAAAACAAAAGTGGGGGTAAGGAAATGACAGCATTTTGCTCACTCCAATAAACTGTTCTGAATAGAGAAAGATTTTAGGGTTTATCAAGTTAAAAAACCCAGTGGTGGCTGGGCACAGTGGCCCACACCTGTAATCCCAGCACTTTGGGAGGCCAAGGCGGGCAGATCACGTGAGGTCAGGAGTTCGAGACCAGCCTGGCCAACATGGTGAAACTCCATCTCTACTAAAAATTAAAAAAAAAAAAAAAAAGCCGGGTATGGTGGCAGGTGCCTGTAATTCCAGCTACTTGGGAGGCTGAGGCACGAGAATTGCTTGAACCCAGGGGGCAGAGGTTGCAGTGAACCACAATGGCGCCATTGTACTCCAGCCTGGACAACAGAGTGAGACTCTGTCTCAAAAACAAACAAACAAAACAAAAAAACAAAACAGTGGCAAAAAAAAACCTAGATGTTCTTTTTTATCCTGTGGAAATAACTAAACAAAAACTCATTTTAAAAATCTCCCAGCTTTTAAAGCTAAGGGCATATTTTAAATGAAAGTCAGTGAAAACCTGGACCCAAGATTATAAACAGTAGAAACACAAGTTTCTGAACAATTGTTTCTTTCCCTACCTGAAATTCACTTGATGTTTGACACTTTGGCACGTTTCCTGACATCTCTGAGCTTTCATTGCATTTTCTCATTTTTCAGTTTGATTAAAAAAAAATTTTTTTTTACGTTGTCAAACTTTGGTGGTTTCCAATATGATCAGAGTAAATATCTGATTATTTGAAGTTTGTATTTTTTAGGTATTTGACAAACTCTTAAAATATTCTTAACATTTGAGAAACTCTTACAATATTTAATTTTAATTTTTCCCTTATAAATTCACTTCCTATGCTTTATCTCTTTTATGTTTGTGTGTCCATTCTTCTCTTGTTGACTTTATAAAAGCTCTTAATATGTAAAAGTTATTGATGCTTTACGACCTATGTTCTAAATATTTTGCTAGTTTTATCATTTATTATGCAGCTTTGTTTATACAAACACTTTTAGCATTTTAGTTTGATTATTATTATAGAGACAATTCTGTTTATTTTTCCTTTTCTTGGAAGGAAATGCTTACACTTTATAAGTCTTTAAAATATTACTTTAAGTTTATGATAGATTAAATATTTGACAGAAACAGGCCAGGCATGGTGGCCCACACCTGTAGTCCCAGCACTTTGAGAGGCTGAGGCAGGAGGATCCCTTGAGGCCACAAGTTCAAGATCAGTCTGGATAACATGATGAAACACTGTCTCTACCAAAAAATTTTTTAAAAGCCGGGCTTGGTGGCATGCACCTGTAGTCTCAGCTGCTTAGTAGGCTGAGGTTGGGAGGATTGTTTGAGCCCGGTAGGTCAAGGCTGCAGTGAACTATGATTGCACCACAGCACTGAGTGACAGAGCAAGATCTCGAAAAAAAATTATATATATATATGTTTACATATGTACATATATACACTATGTATGTTTGCATATATACTATATATGTTTACATATATACACATATATGTAAATATGTATATATGTATACATGTATACATTGTAAATATACATACATGTATACATTGTAAATATGTATACATGCATACATGTACATATATGTATAACGTACATATGCATGTACATATATGTATACATGCACATATACATGTACATATGTGTATACATGTACATATATGTACATGCACACACGTACATATACATATATACATATGTGTATATGTACATGGATACACACATATATACACATATATGTATATATGTATATATACGTATTATATATACGTGTACATATACATATACATGTACATATATGTACATGCCCACATATGTATATATGTGTGAATATACATATATACATGATATACATATATGTATGTTTTCCAGTGGAATAAGGATTGATATCTTCATTTGGTAAAGATTAATATGAAAAAGTAAATACACAAAGCCTTATTTGTGATTGAGAAACTGGAAAAATTAAATGATGTAATTTCTTCAACATATTGATAAATTATACCAGAAACTGGGCTAAGTGAACTTAAAAGGATGATCAGCATTTAGATGTGGCTCATGAGCATTTTATAATTGGGAGGTAGAAATAGCCCAGTGATATGATATTACCTATGGCAAGGCCAGTAATAAAGGAAAAACAAGCATGACTGTGGAAGCCACCAGGTGGCTTCCCTTCCTAGAAGAGGGAACTGTTGCGCTGACCTTGAAGAATAAATAGATCCTATCCCAGGAGAGGTATGTAGAATATACTGTAGGAACTCATTCAGTGATTAGTTCTGCCTGAGGCCACTGGGGTCTTACAGTGATGGTGAAGGATATAATGGGAGTTGCCAAGCCAGACAAGGAAGAGATATTCTAAATGATGCATAAATGTTGGAGATTGAGGAGTAACATAGCCTGAGGAGAACGTACAGGCTTGGCAGGTGAGGCTACAGGTGAAACTGTGCAAGTTCTTCAGATATTGTGGTTGACTGAAGAGACTTTTGTTTAATATTTATCTTATTTTTAGACAAACAGTATTTTTATCTCTGTTGTTCTAAGTCCTTCTTTTTTTTTAATATGTACCATTACACTCAGATAAGGGAATTTAGGTTAGAAGTTCAGGAAAACTTTCATATTACAAGTTCACATTCATACATCCCAATTTTAGTTTGGGTTCTATTTAGTCTTTTTCAGCCTTGAAGGCTTTCAACTGTGGGTTCAAAAGTTGGTTGGTTAATCCAGACAAAGCCTCTTCCACCAGTAGCTGTGGCTATGAGTTATTCTTGCTACCTGCAACGCTGTTGCTCAGTAAGTTCTCGTCATTCATGTTCCAGTTTCTACAGTGTTCCCCACTGAGCCTATGGATATTTGCGTATACCTCACTGGAGTCCTGACTTAACTTCAGTTCATATAGCTGGGTTCTGACTCCCTGGCTAGCTTTTGCTAACCTTTTCCTGACCTTTTCCTCTTGGGGCCTTGATCTTGAATTCTGTGGCCCCCATAACCAGCTGTAAGCCTGCTATGAATCAGAGAGATCCATTGGGAACCTTGGCTAAATCCCATCCTGACTTCTACACATGGTACAAAGTGCCTTGAGACCTTGGCTGTTGTGTTTCATCCACCAGATGATATCTGTTTAGTAGAGTGTAGATAACCCCTCATAACTAATATTGAACCTCTACTTAGCAACTCTTGGGGTTCTTTTGACTATTGGTCATGCATGTTGATAAGTCCCCCTTGTCTTAGTCCCACACAGCCAACCACTGACTTTTATCCTGAATGAAAGATATATATTTTTATATTATAAGGATTAGAAATTGCTAAATTCTGTGGATTCTTACAATATAATATCCTTTAAAATAAAATTTCTAATTTAGGCCTGAGCTATTTTGGTAACCTCTTCTTGCCCTCAGCTTTTAAAAACTTAATACACTACAGGGTTATTTCCAAACTACGGATCAATTCCTATCAAGCTTTCCTTCTCTTCCCAAAAGTCTTTGCTGTCTGTACAGTAAAGGCCAGATTCTGTAGAAGGCATTGAGAATGCGGGGTGTCTGGTCCTAACTTTCCTTTGTGGCTTATCTCTCACACTGTCCTTTCACCCACATTCTTTTCAGACTTAGAGGGCCCACTGTAGCTTCTAAAGACTGGGGCGTTTCACACCTCCTTGCCTTTGCCTGCTATTTCTTCAGTGTGGAATTCTACTGGCTCAATTCACTTCCCAGAGGAATCCACACATTTTTCAAGACCCACTTCCAAATTCCACCTTCTCCTTGAAGCTTTCACAGATCCTCAAACCAAATGCATTTCTTCTCTTTTTCTTTCATGATACTTTAACTCTATCAGAGTATATATTACCTTCTGTCTTCTATGTTTTTGTGTACAAGCTTGCTTTTACACAAAATTATAAACTTCTTAGTGCAAGATTTCTCTTTTTATCTACATTAGCACTTGCTCACATTGTTTTGTCCCTACTGGGTTTTCAAAAATTGTTTTTTCCATAATTAGGATTTTGATGGTCTAAGAAATTTTACTTTTTGCAAAGAAGGGTACAGTGGAGGAATTTGAGTCTTTCAAATAGTTGTCTGTTTTTTCTAACCCCTTCCCTTTCTCTTGTGCGTGTCAGGTAGAGGAATCTGGGTGAGTGCTTGAGGCTGTCTTAGAATGAATAATATGGTTTGGGGAGGAACAATTCCCATGGATCTTTAACCAATTAGGATAATGGTAATACTTTGTTTGAAAATTGTTTAAAAATAGATCATAATCCTAATGATTTATTGATATTCTTAATACCAAGTACTGGGGCAGCACTTTCACATCCTCCTGCAACAACCCCATAGGGTTCATGTTTTATCCCTTTTTATACAGGAGGAAACTAGGCTTATATAATTTTCTTAACTGAGTTTAAGTACGAGATGGAGTCAGGTTTTCATGTCAGATCTGTCTGATTTCAAAGCCTGTGTTCTGTATCACTGTGCTTTCTTGCCTTAAGCATTTGGAAAGTATGCATTTCTGTGAATCTTTTTTTTTTTTTTTTGAGATACAGTATCACTCTGCCCCCCAGGCTGGAGTGTAGTAGCATGACCTCGGCTCACTGCAACCTCTGCCTCCTGGGTTCAAGGAATTCTCGTGCCTTAGCCACCCAAGGATCTGGGATTCCAGGTGTGCACCACCACACCCAGCTACTTTTTGTATTTTTAGTAGACATGAGTTTCACCACATTGGCCAGGCTGGTCTCAAACTCCTGACCTCAAGTGCCCTGCCCACCCCGGCCTCCCAGAATGCTGGGATTACAGGCATGAGCCACTGTGTCTGGCCTGGAAAGTATGCATTTCTGACCTCACTTTCCTGCTATGAAGATCAAATCAAGTTCACCAGCTCACGGTAGAAACTAGTGATTTCAGTGTCTGCCCTTCTCCAAATTAGCTCATTAGCTCAAGCGGTCAACACGGTAAGTTAACTTATCAAATTGAGTAATAGATAAGAGAAAGAGACTAAAATGCTGAGACACTTATGTCAAATATAGTCATTTTTGGCTCCTCCTTTGTTGCATATAATTAGATGACAGGTAATTAAGAGAACTTGGAGGGTGGAGGAAGGTTTAGAGGATAGTGAGAATTTATACATTTTTTCTAAAGTTGAGGTATAGTTTACTTTTAATGGAGGAAAGACTGAATTGAGGTATTTTGTATGTACATGTCTACCTGTTTTTCTTTATATGATATATGCAAATTCTGTCTTTTTCCCCCTCTTTCTCTTTAGCCAAGTAGGACTTCCTATGGAGATACTGTGTCCTCAGAAAACTTGAATCAACGAATTATTGTGGGAAAAAAGACAGATTAGCAGAAGGAATACCTTATTGTTTTACTCTCCATTAGTATACATACATTGAGATAAACATATATGGAAAATTTTAGTTGATTTATTCAATGACTATTTATTAAACATCTATGTGTCAAACTCCATCAGGATGAGAGATAAGACACACCCAATGCCTTCCTCAGAGAAGATTGCTTAATTGATCACCTAACAGAAAGTAAAGACTTTAATTTTATATATAAGAATAAAAGTAATAATACAAAAATCAATTGTTTATTAAGACCTTATTAGATGCTAGGTCTAACGTTAGGTATGTTGAATATATTAATATTATAGCATTTTATCCTTATAGTGAGAGATACTACTATCTTTGTCCCAGTTTATCAGATGGGGAAGGGTAGAGGGGAACCAAAGAGACAATGAGAAATGAAGTAGCTTCTACAAAGTAATTCATTCTTGCTACCTTATTACTCTGATTCCTCTATTTAAATTATATATTATTTTAGTGTATACTGTGTGAAGGATTTTTAGAGATTACTTTTCCAAAATTTGTAAAAGTAGCATTCCTTGTGCCTGTTCTGACCTTGTTACACAGACATGGGTCTGAATGAAGGATGTGCCATTTTTTTATTGGGTAACCTTGAGAAAGTTACTTGATTCTCACAGCCTTTGTCCCCTAGCTTATAAAATGTAGATTACGACCCATTTTGCATAGCTGTGTAAAGCACATGTTGGTAAGACCTTAAAATTTTATTTCCCAGTCATTTTCGTCTTATGCATTTCCATAAAATAGCCCAAAATAATCATGTGATCATATAAAAAAGATTTTGCTGAAATTTTCAGCTTGACTACAAACAGTTTTCTTGTAAATTCCTTGTGGTGTTCCAGCAGCCCAGTAAGTTCAGTTGTGATGTTGGAGAGTAAACATTGGAGTTGAAATTGGTAGCCCTGTATTTATTTTGCTACTTTGTTGTTCATTTCTTATTTTAAGAGACATGGAGATGCTTTCATTTAATAATTAGCTTATGAGTTTTTACTACTTGTTGATGCTTGAAAGGGCCACCAACTCAGCAGTCAGGTGGAGAAATAACCAACACCCCTGATGTTCCATTTGGATGATGGTAGCTGGTTACATAATGAAAGTAATGCTGTTTCTATCTGTTTAGCTAAAAAAGCAACCATGATTCAAGATAAAAAGTCTTTCCTGAGAAGCTTCTTGAATGCCCAGTTTGACTTTATACATTTAGTACCATTGATTACCCCTGTGAGGTCTTTCAAGGGGTACATGGTTGTTCGTCTCGTGGTTAAAATAAGTGCATTACTAAGAGATCTTTGTTGATTAAACCAAAATTTCATATGACAATGTAGATTCACATTAGCATATTGTTCTGTTGTGGTTTAAAATACTTAAAGTAGTAACTGAATGTAGTGAAGATGTATTTATTCAATATTTTTGCATATATCTATCCATTTGATGATAGGCCTGTGAGAATTAGAAGTGTGTGTCACTTTCTAAAATCTAATTGTAGAAAAGTTGTTTAGAAATCAGTTGTGGTTTTTAAAAAAAATTTGGAAATTTAATTTTTGGTCTTATATGTACTGAAAAAAGTTGTTGTTTAGAAGAATCAGTGGTAAAATCTTTGAGGTGAATAATCAAGACCTAATTTATTTGAATTTGTATGAATGAATTTGGTTATGCCATACTTATGGGGAAAGTACAAAACTAAGTTATTTCTATTTTAGTATACAGTAGGGTGCAACTGCATAATGCTTATTTAAACAATGACTTTTTTTACAAAGTCTTTTTAAAACTAAAATAAATCAGGGTTATAATTTTTAATACAAGAATCAACTAACAATTATCAAATGCGTACTCTAATATATGCTAGGCATTGTACCAAGGGCTTAGCATGTATTTTATTTTTATGGCAACTCAGAGACGGGTGCTAAGATACTTGTTTCATATTTGGAGAAATCTAGGCAGGGAAGGGTGAACTCTTGCCAGAGTTACAGGAGATTTGGAAGGTCGTGGGAGGAACAGTGTGAAACCATTCACATTCACTTAACCATTAGTCTGTTGTTGCCTCTATAGTGTCACAAAAAGGCTGTTTGCTCACCTTTTTATGAAGACTTTTTTTCTAGAAATTTAATGTTTCTAGAATATAAATTGATAAATAACAGACAGGAACTAAGTAGTTTATAAAAATCTTAGGAGGACAGGGACAATGCATGCCTTATTTACTTCACTATGTACCTAGCACACATGGTAGGCCAGTTAATTCATTTTTGTAAAATGAATCAGTTAAAATGTTGTTGTAGAATAGTGATATTAAAAAATCCTATATACATCATGATTTTAATTTTGTGTGTAAAACCAACATTCAAGTGTTCTTGACTGGCTGACCTAGTTTCGTACATAATACAGTGTCAGAAATTAAAATGGTTTTGTTCTTTTATTTGTGTTTCTAGATGTTGATGAAAATAGCATAAGTCTTAAAATATCTTCAGCTAATTGTGATGTCAGAAAAAAGTGTTTTTTTTCAGAGCCTTAGTTTGAAATGGGTTGTCATGGTTACTACAAATTGGAATCTAATCAAGAAGAGTCTCAGGAGAAATCAAGACCATGCTGCAGGTATTTTAGTTTTGGAATGAAAGGAAACAGGTCTTGACATCTCAATCTATGTGAACTGTTGAACCTCAGCAAAAATGCTACCACAGAGGATTATGAATTTAGGTTGATAGTTCCAAGTGTAGATGCTTCTCGCGTTCAATTTGGAGAATATAAAAACTTTTTTTTTTCTTTTTTGGTGAACTTTTGCAGACTGTTGCTCAGGTTCTTTATGTATTTCTAGTCTTGATAACAGAAACATGGATATACTTTTTTGGGTGTTCCATTTTTTCAGTTATGTCTTGTTGATGCTTTCACTAAATGTCTTTCAGATAGAGGTTTGAAAAATGTACTTTGACTTTTCTGGAAGTCAGAATACCATTTTAAAATAAGTAATCTTAGAGCCCAGAAATTGAGAGAGATACTGGAACCCAATATAGAATGCTGGTCACAGATGATGGAATTCTAGCTCTTTAACTAGAGTCAATCTTTAGATACATGGTATTCCATTGAATCTAGGATGACATCAAATCTTAGATTCACCATTATGTATATTTCACTGAAAGACAATCACGGCCAATTAAACTGATACAGTGTTTACAATTTTTAATTAATGCACAATTTGCATATGGTAAAATTACCTATAGTTCTGCCAGTTTTGATAAACACATGCAGTCATAATGGCACTATCACAACTGAAATCTAGAACAATTCCAAACACCATGCATTATTGCTTAGTTTTATATTTAATGATACTGAAAGATTTTAAATTAATTTTTCCTATTTTCATCATATCCTGTAAAATCATGAGAAGAAACATGTAAACAAAATAGTTTTAAGGTGTGTCTTAAACTTCTTCAGATTCAGATCTGACTCTTCTTTTGAACTCTCAGTTGTCAATGACTGTTATTTCACTTATCTTGTTCTTTATGCAATGAATTGCATC
Organism: Pongo abelii; assembly: GCF_028885655.2. NCBI lineage: Eukaryota > Metazoa > Chordata > Mammalia > Primates > Hominidae > Pongo > Pongo abelii. The sequence goes on along the minus strand of NC_071996.2, from coordinate 67,354,740 downwards.
ACTAATTCAATACTTCTGTAATCAGAAATGCTCTTCTGTTGTCCCTGGGGCTTTCTTTCAAGTGGATTATATCTATTATGCAAGTTTTGGCCACCATTTGCTTATTTGACTAACTCTAGGTTTTGTTTATTCCTCAGTTGAGTAACATGTCACTTGAAGTTAAGCAATTTCTGTTCAAAGTCAGTAAGAATGTTTTGACAAATTAGTGCTTGAAGCATGCTTCATGTATTTATTTTCATATATTTCAACATGCCTTTCATATATTTTGTTATTTTTCTTCTTTTCAAATAACTTTTGTTTTGGATAGTTTTTTTTAAAGCTTCCACTGTGAACCATATCTCTGATATCTGAATTCCCTTTAGAGAACTTGAATAAAATTCAATAGTAAAAATTTTGAGCTTTAGTGATTTGGAGAATTATAAATTATTAAAATATGTTCATGACATATATAACAATTAACTTCAATGTTACCGTACCAAAAGAATCAACTCTTTTGATTTTAGGGTGTTTCCTTTGTTTTAAAAATTTGGATCCTATAATTTTATGACAATTATGAATACTTCTATATTGCTATAACAATCAACATTTTAATATCTATATTAAATTTCATTGCTATGTCATTCATTTAGTTTTTATATGGCATATGCTTATATAATTACTTTTGGATTTTTATATAATTTGGATTTTTACAATAAAAATTTTAAAAATAAATTTTCTGATAAATATAAAATCTGTATATGAGACAGATTTATATTTCTAGAACATACCTCTCCAGCCCCAAATCCAATTTTCAAATCTCTTCTTTTAGAAAAAAAATTCATAAATATATCCCAAATACCAGAAAGGAAAATTGTCCATAGTCTAGAATCAAAAGATGTTTCTTTTTACTAGAATTATAGGTAATGAAAAAATCATATGATTATAAGATGATGTCTATTTGGGTTGAGATCTAGAGAAGTGAATGATTTTTTTGTATTAAATCCTTTTTCTCTCATACATATGCCAGTATATCTGATATTTGTTTTATTTTTTCTAAAGTAAAATTTTCTAAACATCTCAAAGTAAAATAAGATAGATGATTTTTTAAAGCACTCTTTTGGCATTTATTTAAAAGAGGGCTTTTTTGTTAAAATTGTTACTAAACAGTTTAAATAATTACCAGAATTGTGTGGTTCTTTATATATAAAATTCTAGTTCTATTATATGATGTTAATGTCATGTGAATATCTTGCATAAAATTTTGAGCTTAAATGTGTACAGTGCTTGTATTTGAGAAATTATATATCATGATCAGGGCAACTCAGATTATTAAAAGATGCTGACTCCAGGTGTTTCAAAACAAATTATTTTATAGTCTGTTTAATGGAAATGACTAATAGTCACTTTAATTCGACAGCTTATTTAGATACTTTAAAAATAGTTTTTGTAAAGTCAGTTCTTTAGAGGTTAAATATCTTCTTGTCATTGTTGTCTTTGGATTGTCCTTAATACCCTGAGAGTTGGCTATTTGTTCTTGAAAGACCAATTCTATAATTTTGAGCTATTTGTCATTTAGCTTAGGCAATGAATCATACAGAATTTTAGACCCCCAAATATTTTTTGTGTTAATATCCTGATTTTATGGATGATAAATAGCAATCCCCAGAATGTCCTCAGAAACAGGGATTTTCCTGGCTAGGGACATTTTGTTACATGTAGGAATAAGAGTTCATTATGTTTGGTACTTAATAATGAATATTTATTTCCTTTGTAGTTGGACATTTTTAAAGTGGCTTTTATGGATGCTATCAGGCATACCTACCAGAATATTAAAATATATAAACTGCACATACCTTTCAACTGTGATTTCTATTGAAGGGCGAGAACAGATTGCTGAAGTTTCTTTAATTAAAATTCAAATATAAATCTTATTCATACCTAATTTAAATGATAGAATTTATCCTCTAAGTCAAAAAAACACTGTTGTAGTCAAGAATGGGAATATTTCAGCTACTTGATATATATTGACATTTTTTTGAGGATGACAGTCTGGTGATTAATGAATTCCAAGTGTTGCTCTAGTACTGCTCTCCAGCGTACTTTGAGAGTATTTAGTGAATGCTGTAGAAAGTACCACATTGTTTGGCTATAAAAAGAAACATTGTTCTTACTTTTTAAGAATATGTGAGTGGGGCAACAAACCAGCTATTTCTGGTTGAAGCAACTTCACTTAGTGATAGTTTCTTTCGAATGCAGTGAGATATGAAAGATTGTAAAACACTGTGGACTTTTATGTTATTTACTTAAAATTTTAAAGTTTTTTAAAAAGTAATAGTGTATTTTTTTAAAGGGCTTAAATGCTTAAAAAATCTAGTTAAACTTAAACTCTTCCTTGGAAAACTGAACTTTAAAACAAAGAAGTAAGGAAATAATGTCAGACTAGCTAAAGGAAGTACCACAAAATTCAAGTATGTTTCTTAAAAGACACTAACAGATTTTTGTTCATGCCTTATCAATTTTTATTTAACATTTAATCCTAACATGTAGCTATTTGGTTTCAAAACCAAAGGCAGATGGTAGAAATGGTGATTTAGAATGGTGGAAGATAGACTGCTATAAATGTGTTGGACTAACAGTAAGCACTGATGATGAAAACAAAAGGAGACAGAAAAACCATTAGAACTAGACTCAAAAATTGTAAACCTTACCACGAGGGCCTATATATATCAGTAAGTCCCTAAGCTATTGTATAATCCAGCAAAGACATAGTATTAAAATTATTTACCAAGTCAAAAGACCATAAAGCATCAAACTGAGGTAACGTGTGCTTATTAAGGAAGGTTGTAAAACTAATTACAGATTGGGCCAGAAGGAAAATCTAGTTCATTTACACAAATATGAATTGTACACAGACATTCTTGGACCCAAAGATGTTATTTAAAATAAAGCTCAGGCCAGGCACGGTGGTTCATGGCTGTAATCCCAGCACTTTGGGAGGCTGAGGTGGGCAGATCACTTGAGATCAGGAGTTTAAGACCAGCCTGGTGAACATGGTGAAACCCCAACTCTACTAAAAGTACAAAAATTAGCTGGGCATGGTGGTGCATGCCTATAGTCCCAGCTACTCGGGAGGCTGAGGCACAAGAATTGCTTGAACCTGGGAGGCAGAGGTTGCAGTGAGCTGAGATCTTGCCACTGCACTCCAGCCTAGGAGACAGCGAGACTCTGTCACAAAATGAAATAAAATAAAATAAAATAAAATAAAGCTCAAACAAAAATGAACTCAACCACTTGGAAATAATAATTAAATTATCCTAAATGCTTAGAGGATAAACTAATAGGAGAATAATTAAATTATTCTAAATGCAAAGGATAAATAGAAACAAGTATAAACAGTAAAAACAATGCTAATACTATTAATAGGCTATACTCAGATGCAAATAAGTATCTGTACTGTATTTACATTATTAAAGTGGAAAATGAGAACATGAATAAGAAATTCAACTCATGATACTAAAACAGCAAAACAAATATATAGAGAGGATGTAAATAATACACATATAAGTAGTAATTAATGATTTGACAAATGTAGAATTGAAAAACTGTGTAGCTTTTTTTTTTTTTTTTTTTTTTTTTTGAGACGAAGTCTGACTCTGTCGCCCAGGCTGGAGTGCAGTGGCACAATCTTGGCTCACTGCAGCCTCTGCCTCTCAAGTTCAAGTGATTCTCCTGCCTCAGCCTCCTGAGTAGCCCACTGTCACGCCTGGCTAATTTTTTTTTTTTTTTTTTGAATTTTTAGTAGAGATGGGGTTTCACCATGTTGGTCAGGCTGGTCTTGAACTCCTGACCTCAGGTGATATACCCACCTTGGTCTCCCAAAGTGCTGGGATTACAGGTGTGAGCCACCATGCCTGGCCCTATGTAGCCATTTTTTAGGGGAAGGTCAAAATAGACTTCTTGAAAATTTAATGAAAAAGAGAACAATAATGTTGTAATGGCTTTCCAGAGTTAGATATAACTTGTGGTAATGGGTTAGAAATTGCAGATGAAATGGATGAGTTTCTAGAAGAAATATAGGCCAGCCATGGTGGCTCACGCTATAATCCCAGCACTTTGGAAAGCTAAGGCAGGATAGCCTGAGCCCAGGAACTTGAGACCAGCCTAGGCAACTAGTGAGACACTGTTTCTGTTTCTACAAAAAAATAGAAAAATTAGCTGAGTGTGGCAGCACATGCCTGTAGACCCCGCTACTCAGGAGGCTGGGGTAGGAGGATGGCTTGAACTCGAGAGGTAGAGGCCACAATTAGCTGTGATTTTGCCACTGTACCACAGGTTGGGTGACAGAGTGGGACCCTGTCTCAAAAGAAAAGAAAAATAAATAAATTGAATCAAGAATTAGAGCTGTTGGATCTATCAATAATAGAATGAAAATTATGAAGAAAGTTATCAAAGGTCTACCCTCTAAAGGCTCTGGGGTCATTCATAGAAACAAGCTTATTAAAGTCATCTAAGGAAGGCATTACACACTCTTTATAGCTTTACAGAGCATAAAAGAAGCCAGGAAGCTTGAGTTTATTTTACATAGTGAGTACATTTCTACTAACATTTTACAATGAAATTGCACAAAATGAAAAAGAAGCCATCCTCTCTTATGAGTATGGTTGTAAAATCCAAAATTAAATTGCTGTTACTAAGTGGGATTATTGCAGGAGTTCAAGAATGGCTTAGTTAGTAGAAAATTATTCATATCATATTAATTAAGGAAAAATCATTCTTAAAGTTATATAGATTGTACGTGGCAGAACTAGGTATCAAACTCAGTTTTGTGGTACACAGATAGTCACTGTATATTCCTTGGGAAGTTACTGCTATAGAAGAAATGGCAGCACAAATTTCAAAGGAGTGACGTTGGAGTTTTTTTTTTTTTCTTCTTCCCTTTTTCTTCCTTTTATTTTTTGTAAACAAGACCCCTAACGGTAACTAAGAGAATCAAAGGAAACCTTTCATTTAAAACCAATAAAAACATTTAAGAAATTGTCTGGATATAAAAAATATGTAAACACCTATTAAAATGGCTAAAATGTAAGACATGGACAACACCAAATGCTGGAGAGAATGTAGAGCAACAGGAACTCTCATTCATTGCTGATGAGAATGGCACAGCCACTTGGGAAGACAGTATGGTAGTTTCTTACAAAACTAAACATGTTCTTACCATATGATCCAGCAATCATATTCCTTAGTAGTTACCCGAATGAACTGAAAACTTAAGTCCACACGGAAACCTGCACACAGATGTTTATGGCAGCTTTATTCATAATTGCCAAAACTTGGAAGCAAACAGGATGTCCTTCAATAGGTAAATGGATACACAAACTGTTGTATACCCATGCAATGAAATATTCATGATAAAAGAAAATAAACTATCAAGCCATGAACAGACATGGAGCAACCTTAAATGCATATTACTCAGTGAAAGAAGCCTAACTGAAAAGGCTACATACTATATTATTCCAACTATATAACATAAACTATGGTGACAGCAAAAAGATGAATTGCTAGGGATTTGAGATGGGGAAGGAGGAACAAATAAATAGATAGATCATGGGATTTTTAGGGCAGTAAAACCATGATGTGTGATATAGTAATAAGGGGCACATTATACATTTTTTCAAAACCAATAAAAAAGCGTGAACCCTAATGTAAACTATGAACTTTAGTTTTTTATATATATATATATATATATATATATATAGAGAGAGAGAGAGAGAGAGAGAGAGAGAGAGAGAGAGAATAATGTATCAGTATTGGTTCATTAGTTGTAACAAAATTACCACACTGATACAAGTTGTGTATAATAGAGACAACTGTATGTGTGTGCTAGGGAGGAGATGAAAGGAGTATGTTTGTACTTTTTTATCAATTTTTTGTAAACTTAAAATTACTCCAAAAATTTATGAATCAAAAATTAATATGGAAAAATCTCCATCTTTTCCCTTAGCTGTTTGAGGCCATCATCATTTGTCTTCTAAATCAGTTGAATTTTCAGAGAGAGGAGACATATAAAATGACTTACTGGCATGAGAAAGAAAGCACTAGAACTTCTATTAATATGTAATTTAAAAATCAGAAATTTTGCTTTACTAATAAAACATAGGTAGGCACTAGAATGTTACTCAGTTTGTGGGTCAGAGAGTCCATGTGTGGTGTTGGAGTTGGGCTGTGGGAGGAGAGGTCGATTTGAGCTGCACTAGGAGATGCCTTGTTGGCCTTGTGTAGTTAGCATCTTTCAGTATAATGCAGGTTACATAAACCAGGTAAGTGTTCTACACATTATAGTATTTATTAACTAATATTCATGATGGACAGGTGAATATGTTTGCAAAGAAGCTGTACATTGAATACAGTGAAAATGCAAGCACCAGTGAACCACAAGAAAGTAGCAAAGTTGACGGTTATCCTTTGTATCAACGTTTTGTCAGCCACGTTACAAGAACGATCAGATCTGAAAAGAATTGAACTTCCAAAAGAAGTTATCAGACTATTTGAAATAAAGATTTATATTCACCTTTAATAAAAATGTACCATTAATAACACATATTACGTTTGTTTTATATAATATGAAACAGACATTTCATATTATAGACTTGTTTTCATAAGTAAACTTTTATTATTCTTTTCGTTTTCATTTTTTAAAAAAGCACCCATGAATACAGCAGCACATGTTATTTATAAGTTGTGTTAATTCTTTTTCTTTTACTCATAGAGTTGTGTGATCCAATACGTCTGGAGATTGTAGGTCTGAATGACTCCAACAGTTTCCCAGCTGGTTTTCCTGTCTCTGGTCTTACTTTCCTCCAAACCATTTTTCATATTACCACCAAGAAAAGCACCCCAAAATTCAACTGAGATTCTGTCATTTTCTTGCTTAAAACACGTACTTTTTTTTTTTTTTTTTTTTTTCGCTAAGGCCTAACATTGGTCATGTAAGACACTGATAGGGGCCTGGTCCTCCTCCCTAGCCTTATCTCCTGCTATCCCTGTTCCTGAAAGATACTTCTCTGCCTCTCACGAGTATCTAGAGGAATTTCATCACCCTCTTCATTAGCCTGTGTCTGTCTCATTATTTGAGTATGTTGAGCCCTCACTTCCTTCAAGAAGGTGTTTTCTGCCTCTAACTTGGGTGTGATGTGTCCTTAAATAGCTTCCTGCCTAGTCTGCTGGGCCTGGACTATTGGTATTTGCTTGTCACCACTGTGACAAACTTCAAGTACCTCTAGGGCTTACTACCTTGGCTGTCTTCGTGTTTATAATACATATTTATGATTAGACAAATTGATTAAAGCCATATTTTAGAAGGAAGGTGATATTTTGTACAATGTTAGTTGACAAAAGATATTGTAAGCCTACTTATCTAAAAATAGATGAAGGATTATAAGCAATGCTAGTTTTGTTTGTCAAACTTCGTTTTTTAAATCTTGTATGATTAACACTTCTAAAGATATCACATATTACTAATACATTTATTGAGAGGAAGATAAATATGCAAAAATTTAAACTGACATACATAAAATAGTTGAAGTAAAAGTTACTTTCTAACATTCTCCAAATATTTTGGTTCTTATCCTTTGACCAAGTTTACATTCCAGAAGATCACTAAGGCTTTATAATAGTGGAAAATTTTTTATTATACTTGAGGAAATACTTGTCATAAAAACTGAATTAAAAATCTATATATTGTAATCTATAATCTTTGAAGTGGCAATTTCTGTTCTTCAGAAAGAGAAAGACCATTTAGCACTGATTATGTCACCTGATTATTTAGTTTTGGAAAACTTCTATTCATGTCTTCCTTTAATTATTCATTTTTCAGTTTTCCTCCCTCCCCTTCCTTCCTCCCTCTCTTTCCCTCCTTTAAGCGTGAGTTTTAGTTTAAAATGTTATTCCCAACTTGTAAATCTAATGGGGTGTTATTCAGGGAATTTTATAGACTTTCAAAAAATAGTTATGTATCAAAATACTGATACTTTGAAGACTAAAAACTCTCAGAATTAAAATAAACTATCTCAGACTTTTAATTTGTTACAGATTTTCTATATCTAAAACCTGAGCATATGTATGTTCTAACTTTATCAGATCACCCAATGGACCTTATCTGGAAAGTCAACACTGTCTAATGAGTGCGGCAATGGAAGCTGTGCACACAATCTTCTCTTGATTTCAGCAAAATCCCTCTCTCCCTTCAATCCTGTGCTTTTTCCTGCTGTACTGGGCCAAGTAAACTCAGTTTTTCCATATTTCCATCATCTCTTGCCTTCAGATATATTACTGGCAAATACACGTGCACATTTGGATGTATGAATTGTTCAATCTTAGCCTACATTATAGAGGTGCAGGTTTGATCTGTGGACTTTTCTGTTTAAAGCTATTGTCAGAGGACCCATTATTGAAATTATGATGGATGCTTACCATGTGCCAGATATTGTGCCAAATGTTGTGAGGTTTACAAAAGTAGAAACGTTTTACTTTTTCTTTCAGTTTCTTAACAATTTTAATTTCTCTACAAATACACTTTTCTTTTGTCACTAGCAATTATTTATGAATCTTAATCTGCTATCTAATTTGAGAGTTGACTGTAAACAAATATAAAACATGCTAAGTATTTTACAACTTTTTTGCTTAAACTTTGTTGTAATTTTTAAACTCTAGGTTCTAAGCTAAAATGAAATTTCATATTTACTTCAAATGCAGCTACAAAGAATTAGAAAATACATTTTCTTTTTCTCCTTTTGAATGCTCAAGAAATAGGACATGCAATTCAAATGACTAGTTCTGTCTGGAGGAGCTTGCACTGTAGCCCAGTCTTCTTTCAGCTTCTGGATGCCATTATTCTGCTAGAAATATACAGCATATTCACAGATAATAGACATAAATGTACTGTTTACTCGTGTGATTTCTTTCTCCTGTCATGGATACTTTTACTTTAAAATGGAGGTGGGACAAGAACAAATAGAAAACTGTGTGGCAGCCTGGATATCAATTAAAGCTATTAAAACTTTGGACAAATTAACATGCAGTAAAATTGACTTTTGTTGGGTGTGTACTTCTAGGAATTTATTAAATTAAAAAAAAATTGAGATAGGGTCTTGCTCTTTCTCTCAGGCTGGTGTGCAGTGGTGTGATCATAGCTTAGTGTAACCTCACATTTCCGGGCTCAAGCAATCCACCTCAGCCTCCCAAGAAGCTAGGACTACAGGTGTGTTGCCACCACACTTAGCTAAGCTTTTTAATTTTTTTGTAGTGATGAGATCTCACTGTGTTCCCCAAGCTGGTCTTGAACTCCTGGCCTCAAGCAATCTGCCCTCCATATTTTCCCAGAGTTGGGATTCCAGGTGTGAGCCGCTGCACCCAGCTCCAGTGCTAGGAGTTTTAACCCATGCACATGTTTATAAAATTCCCACCACTATCAGGACATAGACTGGTTCCATCCCTCCAGAAAAATCCCTTTTGCTGTTACTTTATAATGAGACCCTCCCTATCAATAACACCTGGTGACCACTGATCTATTCTCTGTCACTGTAGTTTGAATTTTTATGAATGTCTTAAAAATAGAACCATACAGTATGCAACCTTTTGAGACTTTTTTTTCACTTGGTATAATGCCTTTGAGATTCATCTAACTCTTACGTGTGTTGATGGTTCCTCTTTATAGCTAAGTGTAGTATTTTGTAGTATGGATGTACTGCAGTTTCTTTATCCATTCACCCATTGAATACCACTTAGATTGTTTCCAGTTTGGGGTCATTATGAATAGAACATTCAAGTACAGTATTTTCATTTCAAGTACAAAATTTTCATTTCTTTTGTGTGCTGCCTAGGAGAGAGATTGCTGGGTCATGGTAAGTGTATATTTAATAAGAAACTTCTAGACCATTGTCTAGAGTAGTTTTACCATTTTGCATTCTACGAAGAGTGCATGAGAATTTTATTTGATCTGCATCCTCACCAACATAATATCGTTGGTATTTATGTTAGCCATTCCAATACATGTGTCATGAGATCTCATTTTGTTCTTAATCTACATTTTCATAAAGGCACTTGATGTTGAAAAGCTTTTCATGTGCTTATTTGCCATTTGTATATCCTTTTTTGAGAGAACTGTTTAAGTCCCTGGCCAATTTTTAATTTGGGCTGTTTTCCTACTGCAGAATATTCTAAGTTCTTTATATATTCTGGATACCAGTTATTTGTCTGATACGTGATTTGGAAATATTTTCTCCTAGACTGTTGCTTGTCTTTTTTATTCTCTTAATTGTGTATTTTTAGAGCAAAAGTTTTTAATTTTGATAAAATCCAATTTACCAATTCTTAAAAATGTACTATGCTTTGGTGTCTTAAGAACTTGTTGCCTAAATCCAGATCATGAATGTATTTTTGTTTTTTAAAGTTTTACAGCTTTCCATTTTGTATTTAGATGTATTAATCATTTTGAGTTAATTTTTGTTAAAGGTATAAGCTTTAGGTCTGGATTCATTTTTTTAGCATACAGTCCAATTATTCCAATATTATTTGTTGAAAGGACTATCCTTTCTCTAATGAATTGCCTTTGAACCTTTGTCAAAAGCAAGTTGTTCATGTTTGTGTGGCTCTATTTCTAGATTCTCTATTTTGTTCCATTGATCTATGTGTCTATTTGTCAATATCACATTGTTTTGATTACTGTAGCTTTCTTTATAATAAGTCTTGAAATTGAATTGTATCAGTTCTCCAGCTTGCTATTCTTTTTTGCCTTTTTAAAAATTCTAGTTCCTTTATTATACTGTATATTTTAATATCTGCTTGTCTATATCTACAGAAATCCCACTGGAGTTTTGACTGGAATTGTGTTAAAAATACAGATCAATTTGAAAAGAATCTTCACTGTACTGTCTTCTAATCCATGAACAGGATATGTGTCTGAATTTAGTTAGGTCATCTTTGATTTCCTTCATCTATGTTATGTAGTTTTCAAAATACAATCCTCTACACATTTTGATGGAGTTACCATCAAGTATTTTCGTTTTGGGGTCTTAAAAATCGTTCATTGCTATTATATGGAAATATTTGTGGCTTTCAATCAATAAAAACAGGGCAACTCCCTCTGTGCATTAGGAAACCCCTTCTCTTTCCTTGGCCTTGAGCTATACAGCATCTCCTTGTATTCCTTCTAATCCTTTGCTTCTGAGTTTAGGCTGCATTGAGTCCAAGCTGGGGTATACTGGAAGGGAAAAGTAGTTATTCAGCTGCTTTTCAATTTACTTTTCACATTCTTCAAATTGTTGCTTTATGGATTCTGTCTGGGTTTTACAGCTGCATTCTGTTAAGGTAGAGTAAGCAACCACTTGCTTACCCCCTTTTTTTTTTTTTTTTTTTTTTTTTTTTTTTTTTTTTTTTTTTGAGACAGAGTCTTGCTCTGTCGCCCAGCTGGGGTGCAGTGGCGCGATCTTGGCTCACTGCAAGCTCTGCCTCCCGGGTTCACGCCATTCTCCTGCCTCAGCCTCCCGAGTAGCTGGGACTACAGGCGTGCGCCACCTCGCCCAGCTAATTTTTTGTATTGTTAGTAGAGACGGGGTTTCACCGTGTTAGCCAGGGTGGTCTCGATCTCCTGACCTCGTGATCCGCCTGCCTCGGCCTCCCAAACTGCTGGGATTACAGGCGTGAGCCACCGCGCCCGGCCTGCTTACCCCTTCTTAACTGAAACTTGAAGCAAGACCAGTTTCTTTTGCTGTGAATAGAACTAAATAATTTGAAAAACATTGTAAATATGTTTTGTTAGCAGATAGTCCCCCTAAGTATTGAGATCTTGCAGCATTCTTCCCTTGTCCGCTCCCTCTCAAGAAAATGACAGTACAACTCCTTTCCCAGCCCTGAATACTCAGCTCTTATTTATGATCTCACGTAAGTATTGATTAGGGAAAGATAACCTTTTTTGGCTTGAATAGTTGTAATTGAGTATGTAATGTCCGAGTAATCTCTTTGTGACAATTTTTCTTGAAGAAGAGAAGTCATAGTGTTGTATCTACATAACTAGGTTTGAGTTATTTAAGACTGTGTCTGCTGGCAGCCTTGGCAAACTCTGGGGAGAAGTGGAGGATTGATATTTAGAAAATTAATGTGTGTATGAGGAATTTGATATTTCGCAATTAAAACTTTTATATAACAAAGTAAATGATGAGATGTGAAGGCAGATATTTTAAAGAAGGAACAAACTCCCTCAATTTACATAAGAGCCTTAGATTTTTTTTTAAATTCACTGCTTTAAAAGCTGATGTATCTAGCCAGAATTCTGCAGTGAGAGTATTGAAAGCTTTTGTGTTGTAACTGGTGCAAATACATTTTCTTTTACATTTGTTGGCCACTTTGTTTCAGGTTTGTGTTAGGTATTCCAAGCACAAGCCAGTATAACCATGGATTTCTGAACCGATCTCCTGTAATAATTGATCCTTTCAATGTAAGTTTTAATTATGTTCTGGCTTAGTATAATGATATAGAGATAGTGTTATATAGTTTCAGTTCCAATCTGGTTTTCCCTAAAACGGAAGATATTTAGTAACATTTGTATCTGCTATTACTTGTTCTTGTATAAGAAAAAGGAAGTAAAGAAATGGTTAATTTTGTGTTTGCAATGGAGGAAGAAGGTGTTCACTTGCTTTTTCAAAAGTGGGAGAAAAGTACTCTATATTCCCTTTTGCTTTTCTTGGAAGAAATATGTACTTAGAAAGAAAAAACACCATAATTAGAACTTTTTGAAAAAACAAGCTGGTATTTCAGTTATACCTCATTTTGATGAACGTTGGGTGTCTGGAAGCAGGACTGGGTACATGGTCATGAGGAATTGAAAAAGTGTAGACTTTAAGGTCAGAGAGATATGAGTTTGAATCTAAGCTCTGTCATTAAAATGGTGGATATATTGTTTAATAACCCTAAGGGTTTTTTTTTCTGTCTTATGTACAGTTGATTTACCTACTTAATTCAGAGGCTTGTTTAGTGAATTTAACAAGAACATTTGTAAAGGGATCCAAAACTATGCCTGTCGTATAGAGGCATAAGAAATAGTGCCGTCATTATACAATAGTTAGAGCGAAAAAGTAAGTAGTTTAATAGCTTAGAACTTTCTGAAAAAAATCACATGATGAGTAGCAAGGAAACTGATTAGCTTATTTAACATGGGCAGATTCCAGCCATCAGGGAAGCCCAACATTGCCTAGTGTGGTAATGCAGGCACATGAGAGGACTTTGAGTTACATTGGCATTCTACCTGTAACTTATGACATCAACAAAGGTCCCAGAAATAATACGTCATTTTCCTTCTAGCCTTGTGAATAGCATTGACTTTTAGCAACTTTATAGGCAATACCAAATGTGAAATTGTTTCAATTAATATTTTTTGTCAGATAATTTTATTGACACTAAATCCATTTCTCTTCTCTCTAAAAATTTTTTTAGAGGCAGGGTCTCATTCTGTTGTCCAGGCTGAAGTGCAGTGGTGCAATTATAGCTCACAGTAACCTTGAACTCCTGGTTTCAGGCAATCCTCCTGCCTCAGCCTCCCTAATAGCTAGGACTACAGGTGTGCTTCATCACATCTTGCTGATTTGTAAATATTTTGTAGAGATGAGAGTCTTAATATGTTGCCCAGGCTGATCTCAAACTCCTGGCCTCAGCAATCCTTCCCCCTTGACCTTCCGTCTCCTTTTTTTTTTTTTTTGGAAGGCCAGCTACTTTGTCTGTCATCACCTACCATAAAATTTTATAAGAGCTTGGTTGCCTGAACAGGTTTTTAAAGTTTTTATTAATTATAGTAAATTTATATTAAAAATACTTTATTATAAACAATATCCATTGTAGAAAGTTTGAAGATATTAATATGCATAAGTAAAATAAAGCAAACTTCTCTAGAGTTTATTCCTATTTTCTTCAATGTATAGAATTCTAGATTGTTTATTTCTGTATGCATTTGTTTATACCAAAATGAAATGCTGTTTTTATTATCCTTATTTGTCAACTGATTTTTCTCTGCTAATGCTCTTCACTTTTTCATGTTAATTCGTTTTCATCTTAGTTATGTCCATTCTCACATCCTCATATATACCCAGTCCATCCTTACATTGACTCAAATGCCCCTAAAACATGTACAGGTACTTTGTCCTAATTAGGGTCTAATCTGGGACTTTGCTTTGCATTTGGTTATGCCCTGTAACCTTCAAGTAATGTCCACTATGACTCTTTTTTTGAGGGGATCAAGATAATTGCCCTACAAAATATTGTGCCATCTGAATCTTTCTGGTTTCTTCTTTGTGGTGGTGTTAACTTGTTCTTAAATCCTTGTACATGGAAAAGCAAGATCTAGGCAACATAGATTTAAGTTAAGTAGATTTCAACTAGAACATATTGTAGGTGGGGTCCTGTGTGCCACCACGCGTCCCACCAGGAGACACAGTGTCTAGAGGGGCCACTGTTCATGGGGCACACTCTTCAGACCACAGTTATCAGTTCTGCTTTCTAAGTCTGACATGCTTCTGCTTCTTATGTTTGATTCACTATATATCAAAGAATCATAATTTTTTAGTCTAATAAAAACTTTATGCATTTTTTAAAAGTTAATTTTAAGTGTAACTTTGAAAGAACTCAGTTTTTAAAGAAAATGTATATTTTAAGATTGTTGATCACACTATTATCAGGGCTTTCTCTAAGACTAGGGATGTATTATTTTAGGTTTCCTAATGTGGTGCCTTTAGTCTCAAGAAAACAGTAAAACACCTTAGATATTGTAGATGTATGTTCTGTATGATTAAAAAAAAAAATTACATGTAGACTTTTAAAGCCTGTAAGAAGTTGTGATGAAGACATAGCTTATAATCCTGGAGAGAAATAATTTAACTGGGAGCTGGTCATTGGTCAGTCTAGCTACTCTGGGAGTAAGAAAGATTTAGAAGATATTTGCAATGGTTAATTTAATAAAATATAATGAATTAATAGAAATGATTAACAATGCCATGAAACATGTTTTTAATTGACATTTAATTCATTTTAACTTACTAAACTTTGAGGGAATTCCATATTTGTATCAAAAGTAAAAAGGTATTATTTTGCCATGTAATATCTCTCCTCTCTCACTCTCCTCATATATGTGCATAATATTCTTCTGTCAAATAATTTTCAGTTTATACCCCCTTAGTCTTGTGAGTGCTTCAAAATACTGTATTGCTTCTTAAAAAACATTATTTCTAAAAGCTGTCCTTTAGAACATTATTATAAAGGAGTACCTTTAAAGAGACATTTAGGGTAGTTTCCCTTTCAAAATAAGCATATTTGATTACTTGATATGTGGAACCAACTTTCCCTAGAGACGAAGATGAAAAGAGTCCTCGAAGGAAGTGGGCTTAGTGAAGAATGGTCATTGTGATAAGTATTTCTCACAATTCACTTTTGTTTTTATTGGCTCTTGCTCTTGGCATTGATTTAGAAGGTTTACAAATTCATTTTCTTTGCTTTTCTTAATACTACGTCTTAAACATTAGTACTTGTTGTGTGGGGTAAAGATTTGTGAATTCAACAATGTCTTTTGCTCTTACATGTAAATGATGTTAATAGAAGAACACGAGGGCATTCTGGGGCAAGAGGGTCTGTGTCTGTGAACCATCAGTCTTCATGTGGGGGGTTGAAATTGCCTTGTGATTCCTGGGGAATTCAAGTACTTATGCTGCATATGTACCGAGCCCCAGTAAGTCTTATTCTTTCTCTTTCCTTTTCCTGTCACTGCCTTGTTCAGGAGTGTGCACTTGACTGAACAACTGGAATAAAATTTGCTAGGCCATCCCTGTGCCTAGTAGAGGGTCACTGAAATGTCAGAATTCTAAATATAGTCTTGTATGACTCTTCAGAGGTGTGTCTGTATTTTCCCTAATCTGATTTTTTTTCTTCCCTACCCTCCTTACTCCATCCTGCTGCCCTTCCCCTCTGCAGTAACCTGAGATGAACTTTTATCTGTATACTTCTGACAGTTTTTACCAGGACCTTCCCTAGGTGTAACATACCTCCCAAACTCAAAGACATTCTTTTTATACTTAACACAGAGCATTTAGACAAATGCAGTTTTCTTTTACCTTGCATCTATGGAATGATTTATGGTATGCATAATTTAAGCCTTACAGTAACACTGTAAGAATAGGTACTGCTATCACCAGGATACAGATCAGAAGGCTGTGGTTCAACTTCCACCCCTTCAGTTTTGAGGTCTGGATTTTTCTTTTCAAAGGAATTGGCACCTTAAATGGGTAGAAAATTCTTTTTCTTAACAAAGAGAGCTCTGCTGTGAACTTCCTTCAAATTTACTCTGCCATTTCTAAGTAAGTGTGACCTTCTGTTTGTATTAATAAATAGGAGACCACATGGAGGGGGTTCTAATTATGATGAATAATTTATGTAAAAAGCTATTTTAACCATCTGATAAAACTTTCTATAACATTACTTTTACAATTTTAAAACACATACACATTCCTAATCTGTAATTGAAAATTACTTTTCTAATAGATGATGCTAATAATTTCCATACTCCGTCACAGTTTATGAAGGAATACACTTATAGTCTTATCAATCTGCTATAAAGCAGGCTTGGTTTTGAACTGTTAAATGGTTCCTCATGCAAATGTCTTTTATATTCCATGACATACTAGGATGATTTTTCTTTTCTTTGCATTTTTTTTCCTTGTCCCATGGGGACCTGTTAATATTGGAAAGGAATTTCACAAGGAACTTAACATGGAAGCTATAACAACAAAAGTCTCTGAAAGTAGAACATATTTTCAGATCACCAGTGATTTTAGTCATTTAGTTTTCTGAAGATAGCAAAAAGGATCTAACATAAGAATATAGATAAATTAGGGCATAATATTATCATAATCTCTCATTTGTTTTCCTTTAGTATTTTTCAGCATAGTAAAATGTATGTCAAAATAACATGAAAATATCTGAAATGAAGTTTTGTTGAAGAATTAAATTTATGCGATTTGTGTAAAAGGTTCAGTTTTGGTAGTGCTGTAAATATAAGATGGCACAAACTCCTTTTAAAAAAACTTTTGTTTTTGTTTTGTTTTTGTTTTGTTTTTTAAGAAAAGCTTGAAACCTTTCTTTAAAAAGGTTTACAAACCACTATCATGTTTTGTTCTAGCTAAACAAATTTCTGTTTGACAACTTGAATAGTGCAGAAGTCACTCCACAAGGAATAAATTGGGTGTTACACAGGTTTGAGTTACATTCTACTGCGGGGTCTGGCCCATAGCATGAATTTAGGAGTTTCTGCCTTTTGTAGGATTCCAAAGGCTGATTATCTCAGGCCTGTTTTTCAAAAGTAAGAAGTAGAAGATAAGCGTGTGGCTCTTTCTTTCTCAGACTGGGTGGTGATACTTCATTGGGAGTTGAATGAAGTTTTGGGGTAGGAATTTTTATGGGGAGGAACTGTAGGGTGTGTCTGCCAGTAGAATGTTCATTCCAAGGAGAGATTCCAGGATATAGTCGGCCTAGGAATGGAATTAATCCTGAGGTGGAGCAGAGTACGTTACTTAATCTTCCTGCATACTGATTACAGGACAGGCGTGTTTGAGGAGTAACATCTCCAGGCGAAAGATTAAATGCTCAAAAGTGTTCTTTCTAGATGTAAAGCATACATACAAAATTGATGTTACAAATACTTGAAAGGGACAATTATGTCTTTTTCCTCTAAAGACATTTAATGTTTACTGCACGTTACTTGTATAATTTAATCTAAACACTATTTGATTGGTACTACTCAATTTGAAAGTTGAAGAAATTAAGGCTTGGAGGTTAAGTAATTTACCTAAGGTTACATAATGAATAATGGAGTCTAAATTTGGCCCTACATCTTTTGAACTTGAGTTATTTCTTAGTCATGATCCTATTGTGAAAAGGAGGCTGTTTCTAATTATGTGATGGCTGAACCCCAAGGAGAGCCAAGAGCCAAGGGGGTCCAGTGGAGTTGGACCTTCTGTAATCCCAGCACTTTGGGAGGCCGAGGCAGGTGGATGGCTTGAGCCCAGAAATTTGAGACCAGCCTGGGCAACATAGTGAGACCCCATCTATACAAAAAATAAAAATAAAAAAATTAGCCAGGTGTGGTGGTGCACACCTGTAGTTCCAGCTACAAGGGGGGCTGAGGTGGGAGGATTGCTTGAGTTCAGGAGGTGGAGGTTGCAGTGAGCTGAGTTTGTACCTCTGTACTCCAGCCTGGGCCACAGAGTGAGACTCTGTTTCAAAATAATAATAATAATAAATAAATAAATAAATAAATAAATAAAAAAGAATAGAAAGAAAAACAGCCAATGGGGATTGGTTCAGGAAGTGTATCTACTCTCTACTTAAAGCAGCGTCTCTTATGTGTTTACCAAAAGAGGCTGTGGATTTAAAAAATTAAAATAATTGAGCACTTATCTGACCCACTTTGATATTGAAATACAAATGTGTATGATCAGTCAGTTTTTAGTTTCAGAAAACAGGAAAAGCCAGCTGCTTTTTTTTAAAAAAAGCAACAAAAACCAGGGAATTTGATACGTATATAAAGGTTGGCAGTTTGGAGCAGCAGAACCTCACCTGTGCCTTCAGGTCTGGCGACACCATTTGTCTGGCCTGCCAGAGGTACTGTTACCTCTGCTACCATCAGGAAGGTGGAGAAGTTACTCCTCAAGCTTAGTTGTGATCCAGGAGTCACAAGGTCAACACTATACGTGGTGGCATATCTAATTAACAGATGTCTGGATGTAAGGGAGCCTGAGAAGAGAAGTATTTAGGATTTTGGCCTCTGCAATTCAGGCAGGCACGCAGGAAGACAGTTGGTATGGAGGTTACCCACCATATTAAAACAAATGTATGTATGTATGTATGTGTGTGTGTGTATGTATGTATCTATCTATCTATCTGTCTGTCTATCTATCTGTCTGTCTGTCTGTCTATCTATCTGATAGCAATGGGATAAGACCTTGCTTTGTCTCCATGTCTACATTTCCTGAGCTCCCTCACTCCCAGCTGTCATTAAAATGTGACTTTTGTCTTTCTGGTCATGTGTTTTTGTTTTGTTTTGTTTTGTTTAACCATGTCATTAAAGGCTTTCTCAGTGAATAAATAATTTAAAAATAAATATTTGATTAATATATGTAGGTAACTTTTTAAAAAGTATTTTGAGAAGTTATTTTGGCTAGTAAGACAAGGGGTGCTAGAGCTGAACTCTAGCTCTCAATTCCAAAATACCAGCAAAAAATAATTAGCAGATATAACACTAGGAGAGTGTTCTGAGTCTATTATATTTCTGGCAGAGTATTCTGCACTTTTTCAAAGATAGGCTGCAGAGAATCAAGTATGTGTATAGAATACATTGTTATATGTATGTATTTATATACGTAACTTTTCAGAATGGAAAGTAATTTAGATGCAGACTTTACTGGAGACTTCTGATAGGAGTTATCTTTTGGAGAGCACATTATAATATGATATTTCAAGTTATGCAGAAGTGTGCAAAGGATTGTTCTTAGCTCAGGTGCCTAAACTCAAAAGTTTAATTAGTTTCTAGAGAGAGGTGGAGAGTCTTCCAAAGCATTTTCCCCTCAGCGATCAATGATGTATTACGTAAACCATGTTTTCTTTTCTGGAGTTCCTTGTGGAGTCTTACAACTTTCTTTCTTTACTTCTTAAACCTTTTATATGTAGCAGGCAAATGTGAAATACCAGTGTGTAAGTTAAGAGAAACAATTCAGTACAGAGGCTCTTTGTTGCTGTTTAATTTTAGACATTTAATTTTAGACATCAGATTTTTTATGTATACAGTTAAGTCCTCAGTGTTGTCACTGGGTTCATGGAAACTGCAACTTTAAGTAAAATGATGTGTAAGGAAACCAGTTTTACTATAGGTTAATTGATGTAAACAAGACTGCCCATGACATTTCTGGTCACAAAAGCGTCACCAAACTTTTAAATAAAAACCAAAACTGTCACATTATTAAACATTAAAATAAATGTGAGCTATACATACATTTAAGAAAGGTTAACAAATCATGTGGGATAATAATTTACCTATTTATTCCAGTTTAGGGTCATGGGTGGCCAGAGCATATTCCAACAGCTCAGGGTACAAGGCAGGAAGCCGTCCTAGATAGGATGCCGTCCCATGGCAGGGTGCAGTCACACACACCCACACTCACATACACTGGGACAATGTAGACACTCCAGTGAACCTGACGTGCACATCTTTGGGAAGTGAAAGGAAGCCAGTCATTCTGAAGAAAACCCATGCAGACATGAGGAGTAAGTGCAAACTCCACACAGATGGTGGCCCCACCCAGCGTGAATTGATTTCTATTCTCATTAATATTATAATGAAACAACATTGAATGAAACAACATTATTCAAAAATCTGAAGTTATGTATTTTTCCCCTTCATCTGTTTTCCCTAAATGTATTTGAATATAGGGAGGAAAAAACAAATGGTAAACTTTAAAAACAAACAAACCAAAATCAGCTGGCTGTTTTGGAAGTATTCACGTTTTTGTAATCAGTCCAATGTGTGTAAAATATCTATCAATTTAAGGGCAAAAAAATAAGCAGTAGCCTTAGCTGAGAATTACCCAGCTGCTCAATTACTTCATTTTCAAAATGTCTGTTAAAGGGGGTAATAGCAGAGAGAATGTCTGCAATTACCATGTAAGTTTTGATATGAGAAATAGGCTTGCTGATGATTGGGTTTCAAGTAGAGAGTTAAGTAGTCCTTAAATCTCATATTCTCACCTATTCTAAATCTGAATAGAAATAATGCAAATGCTAAAAATATAAGCTTTTGATGGAATAGCTAAGTATTCTAACATAACCTCTGAGCTCCCCCTCTATGCCAAACAACTTAAACTTCACACTTCCCTCTCCTTCCCCACACATTCTTATTCCTCAAAAACGTTGCACTTCCTTTGAAGATATTCACTCTCCTTAGCACAGAGGTAATATTGGCTTTTCTCAAGCCCCATTTTTGCTTCATATTCTATCAGCCTTGTAAGACAGGATATGTACGACAAAAATTCTGACTACTTTGGATACCATCTGGCTAAACACACGTGACCACTCTCTTGTCCTCCATCTACCAGCCAGGTCATTTCTTCCCCATTTCTACCACCTCACTCCCTTCTAACCTTCTATCCTCATGATATCTATTAAAATAGGGTGTATGACCAATCTAATACCCTATCTTAATGTGTTTTTGTTTTGTTTTGAGACAAGATCTTGCTTGTTTTTTGAGTCCAGGTCTTGTCCAGGCTGGATTTGAACTCCTATGCTTAAGTGATCCTCTCACTTCAGCCTCCCAAGTAGCTGGGACTACAGGCATGCACCACTGCATCGTGTGTGTGTGTGTGTGTGTGTGTGTGTGTGTGTGTGCGCTTAAACCTCTACTCCTACAGTTAATCTCCTTTGTTACTAACTAGAATGACCATACCTCTGAAATTCGGAAATTCCACTCACTTTACAAGTTGTTGTTCTCTTACCTTTCCAACTAACCCTTTTCTACTACTCTGTACATCTCTTGAACTTTTTATTCTAGTTATCTGGCTGTTTTTTGGTTAAACATAGAGATGGGGTCTCACTATTTTGACCAGGCTGGTCTTGGTCTTGAACTCTTGGCCTTAAGTGATCTTCCTGCCTTGGCCTGCCAGAGTGCTGGGATTACAGGTGTGAGCCACTGTGCCTGGCCATTTATCTGATTTTCATGCATTTATTTCTGTATTCTGTGTAAATTCCAACATCAGTCATTTTAACTACTTTCAAAGTTGGCTCAATTTTAGGCTTTTCCTTCTTCCCAGACAAACTTTTACCAAACATGTCACTAACCATAAAATGGAATCAGCCTAAACTATAGTATCTCCTATTTCAGTTGTCCAGCTGATAGGTGTTTCTAGAGGGAGAAAGTGGGCCTTGATAACCCAGTGGAAGACTCTTTGCATGTATCTCATGTAATTTTCATAACCTCCATGAAAGCTATTTTTATCAGCAACTTGTAGATTTTTTTTTTTTTTTAAAGGTACAGAGTTGTGTTTGAACCTAGGCTTTATGATGTGTGGAGCACAATGGATGTAGCAGCTCCAAATGTCACATCTGCACATCAGTCTTTCTTAGAGAAGAAAATCTCTTTCTCTGATTGTCAAACGAGGCTTGTGGCCTCACTCTGAACTAGCTTTAACCGAGTGGCCAAAGCAGTTGCCATGGCCGGAGTAATGTCAACATCTAGCTGGCCTGGGCTTGGGTTTTGGTCAATCATAGTACTAAGTTTGGGAGATCTTTCTACTTGGTTTAGGCCAATCAGTGCCCACTTATGCGAGTAGGTTATGGGAATCAATCCTATCTAGTCACCCGGACTGCTAACCTGTGCAAAAAGTATGAAATGGAGGCCAGGGAAGCATCTGACAAGTGTCTGTTACAGAGATTGATATTTTTATTCAATATAAAGGGCTTCTCACGTTTTCAAATTTGGTTGTAGAAATTTAGAAAACCAAGTCATAAAAGAAGGCACTATGAAATCAGCAATGGAATAATTTTGCAGGGTTTATGTTTTTCGGAAGCTCCTTTGGGAGTAGGGAAGCTATTATTATAGTAAATACAAGTTGGGATGTTATGAGCCGTATAAGCTGGAAGACCAAGGATGCAAAGTAATTGAGGTTGCAGGTGAAAGTGTAGCCCTGGTGTTTCTTCAAGTACTCAATGATGGATGGCATGTAAATGAGGTTAGGGTATTTATTTGAGGGCTCAAGGTCACAGGCAAGGGATGCAGGAGTGGAAAGATATAAGAAGCTATATTCAGAGGATGGATACTTATTTTCCCCCCAGCCTTACTGAGGTATAGTTGCCAAATAAAAATTGTATAGATTTAAGATATAGAATATGTTTTGATATATGTTTACATTGTAAAATGATTACCACTGTTAATTAACGTATTCATCATCTCATATAGTTACCATTTTCTGTGTCTGTGATGAGGACATTTAAGTTCTACTCTATTAGTAAATTTCAGTTGTATCAGTCACCATGCCATGCATTAGATCTGCATAACTTGTATTTGATACATTATAATCATTATATTTGATATGTTTGATTTTTCTGATGTGGAGATGTTTCAGGTAATGACAAGTTCCTAGTGGTAATGGAGTGCAAGTTTGGAAAGGCCAGTGAGCTAGGTAGGATGTTGAATGGTCTATCAATATGGGCACTGAAATTTAGAGAGTGGTGACAGCACTAAGGAAGGATAAGCTTACCATTAGCCAGATGTCCAATTCCTCAGTGTTTGTAGAAGGCAACTCGAAGTGATTAACATGGTTAAAGTGATAGACATGGATGGTGAGACCCTTGGGGGCGAAGGAATGGTTGTTAATGAACTACAGTCATACATTACTGCAGAAGGGATTCAGGAAAATGCTGACTGTTCCCTTTCCCTGGTCTGTGGAGGCAAGCAGAGAATGAACAGAGTCCATTTGAGAAGTGTGTGATGGAGACGGCATAATCAAGAAAAAGACAAGATACATTAAGGCAAGGAAGTAGAGGATGCTGTCATAGAAAATGTTAAGAATTGTGTACCAAGCTTTTTGGGAATTAGCAGTTTAAGAAGTACAATGGAAATCATTAGAATGGTGTGGGTAAGGGTTGGTGACAAAGAATCTGGGAAGGTGACACTGAAGCCATTTTGGGAAGTGATTCTGGATCTCTGTCTCCTGAGGGAGACAGGGCTGTGAGATGAAGACCCTGCATATGGGTTCTTTATGCTGTGATTCCAGACTTTTAAAATTTTTAATTTTTTTAGTGTTATCACTGACTGTTGCTTGAGCTTCTTCTCCTGGATCACCCAAGAAACTGAGCTTCTTGCTGTTTTCCAAACCATTTCCTATTCCTCCTGCTTCTGTTCATACATCTAGTTTCCAGAAATGTCTCAGTTCTACTTCAACATCTCAAGTTCATATCCCATAAGACCATGTCAATGCTCACCTCCTCCAGCATGTGACTCTCCATCCCTCTGCCCAGTTATATGCTGTTTTATTTGGCATGACTTTTAGGACACTTTGTATTCATGTTATTTTGTGTGTATTTGTGGCAGGACTCCATATCTTAGTATAGTTCCTATGCTCTCTAGTAAGGTGCCTCGCACTTTGCATGTATCAAAGTACTGTGTGGAATATGAGCAGTCAGAAAAGACTCCAAACATAGTGTAGGAAAAGCCCTCTGGGTTTGTGAGGTTTTGATCCATGTATGAAAATATTCTTAATTCATTTCTATATGCAGCAAATTCAACTTTGTTAACTAGAATTAGTTTAATATAATACATAGAAACATTGGAAATCAAATTTAAGACATTATTATTCATCTGAAAAATTAGATTTACTGTCTTTTTTAATGTGACTGCTTCATTTCAATTCCTTAATCAAATTAGCTGCCTGTTTTATACCTGCCTGGTATTTAACACCTGGTATTTAAAAAAAAAAAAAAAATTCGGAGGAGGATTTCCTCTAGCTATTTATTTTGAATCAAAGGAGACATCAGCTGTAGCCTATGTCCCTGAATCAGCTTCCTATTTTCTTCTTTGAGAGTAAGCCTCTGATGTCTTTTTTTTTTTTCTTTCTTTCTTTCCTTTCTTGGACTCAAATACCACTGAAAACTCCCAGCAAGGAGAAAGAATAGTTATATGATGACTGGAATATTGGTATAAAGTTTATTTTTGTTGCCATAGCAGCTACTCGGCTACATTGTCTCTCACTTTTGGAACTTCTAGCTCCTATGAAAATATTTTGTGTAACTTCCTGTATTAACCCCTGCTTGAAGTTATGTATCTGTTCCTGGCTCATCATGAAGGGCTTTGCCTATTGTTTTCCTTGCTTTAAAGAAACCAAAACCAAACAGAACTCTTTAAATCTTTGACTACTTCTATTCATTTATGGAATTGGCTGGAAGTTTCTTGTGAATGTCCAGAGCACCCTTCTGGTATAGTCCATTTGTGTGACTATCTGGGACCATCACAAACCAGTCTCACTCTGTTGCTCAGGCTGGGGTGCAGTAGTGCAATCTCTGCTCACTGTAACCTCCACCTCCTGGGTTCAAGTGATTCCTGTGCCTCGGCCTCCCCAGTAGCTGGAGCTACAAGCGAATGCCACTACACCCAGCTAAGTTTTGTATTTTTAGTAAAGATGGGATTTCGCCATGTTTTTCAGGCTGGTCTCAGACTCCAACCCAAATTACCAGACTAGGTTACTTCTAAAGACTAGAAATGTACTTTCTTACAGTTCTGGAGGCTGGGAAGCTCAAGATCAAGGCCTGGACATCTGGCAAGGGCCTTCTTGCTTCATCCTCACATGGCAGAAGGCAGAAGAGCAAGAGAGCCCACCTGCAGCCTCAAGCCCTTTTTACAATAGCATTAATTCATTCATTAGGATGGAGCCCTCGTGACCTAAATATCTCTCATTAGGCCCCACCTCCCAACACGGTCACATTAGAAATTATGTTTCTAACACAACTTAGAAAGGGAGGACACCGTCAAACCATAGCACCTTCATTTTATATGTATTTTAATTGTTTTTAAAAAAACATGTATTGGCTCTAGTACCAGTGGAATCCGAAAATGAAAATAGCAAATTTCCTTCTCTAAGGGAATCTACAGTGTAAAGGGAAACAGATAAATGCATAAGTATCATATAGCACTTTTGCACCCTGATTACCCATGAATGGCCTCCTCTAAGGGCTTAGGGAACAGAAGACAGGGAAGCAGAGTATGCAAACAGAAGGAAGGGAGGAGAGATTAGGATGCCTTCTTAGGGAAATTCACATTAGAGCTGGCCCTTCCAGAGAGAACACAGTGCTGTGGACAATGGGTGGATATGCTCACATCACTCTGGAATTCACCACAGCAGCCGCATGAAATAATTACATATGTGGATCCAGCACTTTCTGTATGTTTTAGCAGTGTGTAAGGAACTTGGAGGACTAAAGAAATATCTACAAATTATTCCTTAAAGAAATGAACTTAAAATTTAGAGATACAAAATGCAGATACAAAAATAGAATAATAAAACGACCTAGGATTATATACAAAAGTACATGTTTATTGAGTGACTTCTGTGTGTGGCCGTATGGTGATACTTCTCCCTTTATGGATCTTAAAGTCTATAAGATATAAAACATATAAAACATGCATAAATGAAAACTTAATGTGAATGAAGTTAGAGCTGAATGCTGTGAACACTTTGAAATGAGAGAATGTACCATGAGACAAGAGAGAAAGGAAGCCTGAGAAGATGACAGTGGTCCACTTGGATCTGCTGCTTCTCCTGCCTGGACTCTGGTCTTGCCACCTCCTTCTCCTGGCCTGGCTCCACACCTCTAGAAAGAATGTGAGAATACCATTTTTATCAGAAGTGTTTGATGGGTTAATTGATTGATTGAGACAGGGTAGCTCTCTGTTGCCCATGCTGGAGTGCAGTGGCATAATCATGGCTTACTGAAGGCTCGATCTCCCAGGCTCAAGCAATCTTCCTGCTTCAGCCTCCTAAATAGCTGGGACCACAGGTATGCACCATCATGCCTGGCTAATTTTTTATATTTTGTAGTGATTGGATCTCGCTATGTTGCCCAGGCTGGTCTCAAACTCCTGGCTCATGCTATCCTCCCTCCTTGGCCTCCTGAAGTGCTGGGATTATAGGTATGAATCACCGTGCCTGGCCAGTGTGATGGTTTTAACTTCATTTTGATCTCTTGCTTATAATATGAAAGTGTCTGAAACCACTACTGCTAATTCTTGGCTGTAATTGAACGTCTGGGATGGAGGAGGAGTTTTTAATGTTTGGGTCTGGCCAGCCCAGCAAGGACATGTGTTTCTGACCACACTGATTCACTGAACTGCTTTCTTCAGAGCCACAGCCCACAACTTGAGAGGCTCTCTTCTCTCCTCTCTGCTCTCCTCTCTCCTCTGTTTTCTTTTCTCTTCCTTTCTTTTCTCTTCTTCTCAACAGGGTCTTACTCTGTGCTCACGCTAGAATGCATGCAGTGGCACAATCACGGCTCACTGCAGCTTTGACCCCCCAGGCTCAAGTGATCCTCCTGCCTCAGCCTCCTGAGTAGCTGGGACCACAAGCACGTGTCACCACACCTGGTTAATTTTTTTTTCTAATTTTTATTTTTAGTAGAGATGAGGTCTCATTATGTTGCCCAGGCTGGTCTGGAATTCCTGGGCTCAACTGATTCTCTCACCTCAGCTTCTCAAAGTGATGGGATTACAGGTGTGAGCCACCATGCCTGTCCTTCATCTTGCCTTTCTGAAAGACCTGTGGGATTTGGGCATTTATTCTTGGAATATTGCTGTAGAAGTCCAAAAAATACATAGTTGTGATAATTGCATACTGAAGGCTTAATCTCCCTTTTATGTAATATATAAAAAAAAATGGGAAAGCAAGGCAAACTACTGAACTATTGAAGTTGTAACATTTTAAGTATAACCATTTAAAATGTATCTTGTGGAAGTTCTGATTTTATAGGTGATAAAATTATACTTGCAGTGGGCTTCTTTGTTATTTTGAACGTTAAACTTTTATTAAACATTTAATGTGATATATTTATAGAATGTTATTTTTATATTTCAGTTGCTATTATGAAGTATAAATCTTTGACCAGAAATCTACTTGTTATATTAATAACAGTCTTAAAATATCTGGCTGTTTTTATTAAAATTGTGGTAAAATACACAAGACAGAATTTACCATTTTAATCATTTTAATGTGTAAGAC
Organism: Pongo abelii; assembly: GCF_028885655.2. Classification (NCBI taxonomy): domain Eukaryota; kingdom Metazoa; phylum Chordata; class Mammalia; order Primates; family Hominidae; genus Pongo; species Pongo abelii. Next base: position 67,326,922 of record NC_071996.2, on the reverse strand, counting down.
ACAGTAACAGTTAGTACATGTACAGTGTTGTCCAACCACCACCACTATCCTAGCCCAGAACCTGTACTCATAAAGCAGTCCCTCCCCATTCCCTTTCTTCCTCAGCCCCTGGCATCTACTAATCTGCTTTTTCTTTTTTTAATGTGAATAATATGATGTCACAGATTGCAAAATAATGGAAAGAAACTGGTTTGATCTTTTTTGCTTAGTTGATATAAAATAATGCTTTTCTATTCAGTTTGTTAGACTAATTTTTCAGTTAGGTGATTTAAAAAACATAATTAACGGTTAATTTAGGGATGAGGAGCTCTACTGTAGAATTTTTTATTAAAACATTAGTAATTTTATTAAAGGAGCAAATGAAACTCACAAAATTAAGAAGAAGTAGTAATAAAGGCCAGGCATTTTCTTAAACTTTCATAATACTAAGAATTAACTGCAGGAATGAAGCCAGCCATCAAGATTTTTCACACTTTTGTAATTTGTGGGAATATAAAATTGCAAACATAAAAGTAAAAGACAATTCAAAGTAACAAGAATTAGAAGTGTTGGCTGAATAAAAAATGTCCTAAGTTATAAGGATAAAGGTTCCTTTTTTTTTTTTAACTGGATAGCCTTCTCTGAGGCTAAAGAAAAAACACTGTTAAAAGAAAGGATAGCTTTATTCCATTTTTAAAAATTCAACAACACATTGATAATGTTTTTAGGGAACAATTTCTCTAAAAAGCAGTAATGAGGTTTGAATACCTTGTTATACTTTGAGATTTGTTGAAAATAGATCTACTTTATTGGTTTTCTCTGTGTATGTGGTTTCTTTATGCTTTGTTTTGTCTTGAGCACCTTCACAGATAAAGCCTTTGAAATAAAGTCAGGGTCGATGTTTTAATTTGGGGCACAATTTCAAATTAAATTTGACTTTTAGTTCAGTGGAAAAGAATGTAGCTCTATAGTCGGACTGCCTAGTCAAGTCCTGCCTCCAACGTGTACTACTGCCTTGACTAATTCGCTAAATAGTTCTTACCCTTATCAGTGAAGTATCTTGTAAAGTATCCATAAAGATATGTGTCTGTGGGTTGTGAGAAAGGGGAAAGAGCACCTCAGCAGCACTTTACAAAGTGTCTGGTCTGCAGTAAGTGTACAGTGAACATGAAAGCTTCTGATTTGACCATGATGATACCAAAGCATTCTTTTATCTAAAAATTAAATATTGGCCCAATGCTTCTCCAACTTGTTAGTAGCAATTTTATTTTTATCAGCCTTTCTGAAAACTGTTCCAACCTCTCACCACAAGTATTCACATACTGTTATCACAGGCATGGGCTATTATTGTGCTATTTTTGTCATATGGATATGAGGTACCTAAAAAATAAAAGGTTTTGGGTTAAAAAAGAAAGTCTAATAACTTAAATCAATGTAAAGAAGAAAAATGATTGTTTTCTCTGTGTAGTATTCATTGTGATGTATGTAAAAGGTATTGAATTTTATTTTTTGTGTTTTTGATTTTGAAGCAGTAAACTTTTATAATTACAGTGCAACATTATGAAACTCAGACTATTACAGAGGGAAATGCGTTACCGCTATTGAAATACTGGAGGGATGTTTGTGTATTTAAAATTCTCCTAAGTATAAGGAAACGCCCAGGAGAAAATATGCACATCACAGGCAAGGTATTCTTAAAGGTGCCTGTTCTAAAGTTGACTTAGTGGAAGAGCAAATTATTGACTGAGAATTACATTTACTCCTTGCCCAGAGACCTCACAAGGCGACAGCAGTCTCCATGAAAACACAGCATTTACACTCGTCTGTCGCCTACCCTGCCTTGTGGATTTCCACTTAGCCCGGCAGATACTCTGGCAGCACCACCCAGGGCAAACATTATTTGGTTTCTAAATAAGACACAAAGCTGAAAACACACAAAAGTGGAATGGTTGTGGAATAAATAGGAGAGCTGCAGCTCTTGTCCATTCTCTGTGATGATAATATCATCTATGTCTTTGAGCTCATAACCCATTATCCTGAGATCCAAGGAAAATAATAATTAGATCTTCAATTAATGTTAAATTATTCATTATTGTCCAAGAGGAAACCACGCTAAAAAGATTACTCTCGAAAAAAGTCATGAAAATCTCAAAACTTTTCCATGTGACTGACTCAGAAGCCTTAAAAAAAAAAGAACATATGTCTTTAAGTTGGCCAATAATTTTTATAAATTTAAAATTTTATAAAAGGGAGGGATTACATGGAATTCCTTTCATTCCCAGAAATGTTTACTACAAAGGCCTCTTATGTTCTCATTTGTGGCATTAGAACCCTCAGTGTCAGCCATTTCTATGTTGTAGGCACTGTGCTGAGAACTTTGGTTACAACAGTCCCCTAAGTGGCGGTTATTACTACCCCATTTTACAGATGTGGATCTAGGAGAATGAGGATAAGTAATTTGCTCCAGGTCACACAGACAGCTTACGGGAATACCAGGAATTGGGTCCAGGTAGTCAGCTCTGTGTTGCTAGACTGCCTCACATTTAGTAAAGTAACACTTTGCTTGAATTGTAGGATAGCAGAGTGACATCATGATTTATCTAAGCTATAAAAGAAATAAAAGTATCATATCATATCTTTAAAATATTTTAAAATTCATGAGGCAAACCTGTTTCTCATTAGGCCTTATCTTGGCCCTGAGTGCAATATGAGAACATTCCCATAGATGGAGGCCTGACCCATGTCTCATACCTGCACATTCCCTACCCTCCCTTTAATGTTCGGTCTAAACTTGCAGAGTGCTATCATCTTAAGTCTTCTCTTTCCCTCTAGGCTCAGTTATTGGGACAGAGGCTGATGAAAAAAGACCTGAAGGAAGGCCCTAGTCTGTGTGGTCTCTGTTTGGAGGAGCTAAAAGGGGACTTTTTGGTCAAGAGACTCAGAGAGAATGTCCCGGCTGTAAGGTGACTGTCCTGCCTGGGCCTGAGAATCTGTGGGAAGCTGGGAAGCGTCCTGTGGAAATAGGCTCTGTGTTCTGGGAAATGGCATGGGTGGGGCAGGGCAGGACAGGTCATTAAGAGCAAGGAGGAAGAACGCTGCATCTCCTGAAGCTTACATGGAATTCTCTGAGGGATTCAAGACCTCATCAGTTTTGGTGAAGTCTCTTTAATATTGTTCTTAAGGCTGAAGGGAGCAAGGAACTTCCCTGGCTTTTCCTGTTGGGAAAATAGAAGACTTGGATAGCCCAGATTCCTTCCAGTTATCAAGAGAGAGCAGGACAGTTCTGATGAAAATTTCCCAGGCAAAGATGGTGACTTTGCCATGATTCATACTGTTTATCCTTTCTCATTAGAGAACCTGTGATCTATGGTAATATTTACATGTTTGGATCACTTTTCCACCTAGAATCTGAGAAAAGACCAAATTTTCCTACCCCTACTTAGGAATAGGAAAGTAATTTGGATAGAAGAAAAACAATTTGGATAGGAAAAAACAAAACAAAACAATAACAACAACAACAAAAAACAAACAATTGATCTCATTTGGAGACTGCAAAATTTAAAGACCATGTTTCCAATATGACTCTCAAATTCAAAAATCCTGAATGACTCATTTCCTGTGAAGTCTTGTCTTCCTCCTGTAATTTCTATCCTAGTTGTGGTTGGTCTCATCATTTACTGAATTATCGTAGTCATACACTGGGATTTCTCCTGGTCTTCCCCTCCCCTTTTGTTAACCTGTGACTCGGTCACTAAATTTTGCTGATCTATCACTTAAATGCCTCCTAAACCTATTTCTTTCCCTCTCTTCCCAGTGCTACCAGGTCTTGGCAATTTTTACCTGGATTATTGATCATTTAATTGGTCTGCTTGTCCCTGGTCTTAACCTTTTAATCAATCCCTTCCATTTTCATTGTAATGATATCTCCATATGCAAATAAGATCATATGACTGCCCTGTTTTACTGATTTTAGATAACCTAAATTCAGTATGGCCTATAAGGCTTTGCTTGGAAAGTTGTCTTTTTTGTCTCACTCACTCTGTCGCCCAGGCTAGAGTGCAGTGGCATGATCTCAGCTCACTGCAACCTCTGCCTCCTGGGTTCAAGCACTTCTCATGCCTCAGCCTCTTGAGTAGCTGGGACTACAGGCGCATGCCACCACCCTGGCTAAGTTTTGTTTTAGTAGAGACATGGTTTTGCCATGTTGGCCAGGCTGCTTTTGAACTCCTGACCTCAAGTGATCTGCCTGCCCCGGCCTCCCAAAGTGTTGGGATTACAGGCATCAGCCACTGTGCTGGGCTGGAAAGTTATTTTCTTTGGAGCATTAAGACTTCTTTTCTCCCCTTGCATTTGCTATTCCTCCCAAGTATAACCGTTTCTGACACACCCATCCTCTGAGCTGGCATTTTATTCCTTCAGTGTCTTGCAATCCTCCATGTCATAAAGGTTCAGTCAATGTTGAGTGAGTTTCCCCTGATCAGTCTGTCTGCTTTTCTCATGTATCTGAGGCTATTCCTATTAGAGCCATCCTATTAGAAGCACCAGAATTATCTTTTTGTGGCTGTTGTTGGCAACTCTCGGCCACTATGCATAGGAACAGATAACAGTGGTGAGATCTAGCCACTGGCTTAGAGTTTACAGTGCCATTCTCCCAAGGCCACATATAATGCTGTGTTTAGCAGGGCAAATTATATGACAACATAGAAAATTTTACATAAAAATTCAGAGTTCTTACGTCTTTTGAAAAACTGGAAAACTTCCTAACACAGATTCTCATTTCCCAGAGTATTAATTAGCTAGATCTGAATAGCCTGTACTATTGCTAGCCTTTTCTCCAGCTGGCTGCAGGTACCCCTATGCCAGTTTCTTTTACACTTGACCCATTTCATTTCTATTGTGCCTGAGTGACACCTGTGTTAAGGAAGTTGTTTTACACTCTTTAAAAGTTGCTTTAGGAAATCAAGCTGATATTAAGCTTATTATTCATGAATGTCATTCATCTTGGTTTAGAAGATTGTGTTCTCATTTTTCCTAAGAAGGATCATTGTGAGCATTCTTGCTGTTATGTACATTCAGATATATAGCAGCATTCCTGTGTCGCTCTCCCTTAATGCTGCCTGGAATCCTCAGGTGCATACGTGCATATACAAAACATTTCAGGAGAAGCTTAGTGCAGGCAGCATCCTTAGGAAGGTATGCAAAGAAAATTTAAAAAAGAATCTTGGATTATACTGTAGTAATCATTCTATCTGTCTTTAACAGTAGTGTGTGTGTGTGTGTGTGTGTGTGTAACTCATGATTTAGTGAAGTTTTGTTTTTTCCTGGCATATTATTTCTTTTATATTGGATCAAATTACTTCTTTTTAAATAAGTTAAGACCAATAGTAAGGTTTGTATATGCCAGATACAGAACTGAGAAGACATTTTGAAAAATAAAAAAAAATCCAAGCTACAATTCAAAATTAAACTTGTACTAAATGCCATATGGTATTCTGGATTAGATCATGGAACATATAAAAGACATTAGTGGACAAACTCTTGAAATCCAAATATAGTCTGGAGTTAATAATCACTAATTTTAGTATTAGTTTTGCCAAAGGTACATTGTTATATAAGATGTTAACATTAAAGGAAACTAGGTAAAGTATATATGGCAACTGTCTTTAGTTACTTTACTACTTTTCTGTAAATCTAAAATTATTCCAAAACAATATGTTTATTTTTAAAAATTAAATATCTATCATAATTATTTTTGTGTTTTTTTCCAAGGGCTAATAGTATTGTCCTTTTTATATATGTTAATCATCATGTTGTTCCAAAGACACTTAATCACAATTTATATAAATAGTTAAGTGATCGAATTAAAAAGAAAAGTGTTCCTCATAACTGATTCACTTATTTGACAGCAAAGACTTAATGATTGCTTGTCAAGTGCCAGTCCCTGTTATAGGCATCAGGAGAAGACTGACAAGGTGTCTCTTCTCAGAGTTTAGATTCTGAGGGGGAACCAGGTTGGCGGTGGAGGGGGGAGGGGGCAGACAGACAAAAGAAATAAAAAGAACATTGATAAATGCTTTGAAGAGAATCAAAATAGGGTGATGGGATAGCAATTGGTATGCTACCATAGACTCGATTAAGAATCTTTATGAGAAGGTAACATTTAAACAGGGATCTGAGTGAGGAAAAGCATTCCAGGTCCAAGGAACAGTCGTGGCAAAGCCTCTAAGACTGGGGGTGCTTGCATATACCAGACCTAGAAAAAGCCATTGTCGCTGGAACACAGTGGGTTGATGAAGGGGCCATGAGAATTAGATAGCGCTGCAGTTTGGGGCTTCCTTTACCAGGATGAGGAGTTTGAGATTTATTCTAAGGGCCATGGGAAGCGTTTGGAAGATTTAAAACAGAGAATGAATTGATAGTTTACATTTTAAAATGGTGACATGGAAGTTTTGTGGAAGAGATTGGAATGCTGCCTGAGAGCAGAGGCAGGGAGATTGTCAGGGTGGAGTGGGAGAGGACCCGGGGTTGAATTGGACCGGGGGTGTTTGTTGAAGTGGAGACGAAGTACATTAATTCAGCATCTTTTTTGGATTGAAAATGGAAGTGAGGGAAAGAGAGGAATGAACCAAGGTAAATTCTTAGATTTTGGACTGTATTAGGGCTGTTATTGAGGTGGGGGAAACTAAGGGAGGAGGGGTGAAAAGTTCACTTTTGTCATTGTCAAGTTTGAGATGACAAATGGGCAGCCAAGAGATTTTAAAATATGGGTAGTAAGACCCCCAAGTAGGGTGATCCCTTATAACTGATTATACAACTTGGGGTATCTTTGAGGGCATAGGAGGAGGGAGCGCTTGGGCACTAAAGACTACCACCAGGGGCCAGGTGCAGTGGCTCACGCCTGTAATCTCAGCACTTTGGTAGGCCAAGGCTGGCGGATCACTTGAGGTCGGGAGTTCGAGGCCAACATGGTGAAACCCTGCCTCTACTAAAAATACAAAAATTAGCTGGGCCTGGTGGCACACACCTGTAATCCCAGCTACTCAGGAAGCTGAGGCAGGAGAATTACTTGAACCTGGGAGGCGGAGGTTGCAGTGACCCAAAGTCACACCACTGCACTCCAGCCTGGGTGACAGAGTGAGACCCTGTTTTAAAAACAAAACGAAACTACCAGCAGGACAACAGAGACAAAACAGAATGTATTGCACGTAGGAGTCTGTTTTCAGGGAAAGATTTCAGGATTGGCAACATCAAATGTTTAGAGTGCCATGATGAAATCAAGCAAGATAAGATTACAGAAGAATCCTGTTCTTCAATATCTGTAGCAGCATGAGGGGCATTGGTGTTAATGAAGATATAGGACAGTCTGGGTGGGGTTGGGGGTGGTAGCAAGATGGAAGTAGGCTCATGAGAGGCTATGAGGTAAAGAAGTAGAAACTATGAATGCATTTTTTTTTTAAGAGGCAGGGTCTCTTCCTGTTGCCGAGGCTGGAGTACAGTGGCACAGTCTCAGCTCACTGCAACCTCAAACTGCTGGGCTTAAGCAATTTTCCTACCTCAGCCTCCCCAGTAGCTAGAACTACAGCATGTACTGCCGTGCTAACCTGAACATCTTGTTTTTTGAAGTTATTATTGTATATATTTAAGGTATACAACATGGATGTTATGATAAACATATACATATTGAGGTGATTACTGCAGTCAAGCAGATTAAAATATGTATCTCCTCGCATAGTTACCTTTTTTTTTTTTTTGAAAAAAGTGGTACAGGCACCTGAAAACTACTCTTAGCAAATTTCCAGTTTCCACTATACAGTACAATATTATTAGCCACAATCCTCATGCTATGCATTAAAGCTCTAGACTCATGAACACCTTCTTAAAAATGTTTTGTTGTGGAGAGAGATGTAGGTACAAAGTACGTAGAGCTGTATAAGAGACAGTCAAGGCTAAAAAGCAAGTGCCAGTGACAGTTCTTGTGATATTTTGAGCTATAACCTTATCAATCAGTATTGTACACATGGAAGAAGAAATAATGCTTCTTAGTAATGGGACATGTAATTTTGTATCAAAGTTTCTGTCACATATTAGAATAGTCTGCATTTGATTTTGAACATTCTGGAAAAATCGGAATTGTTGCAAAGATGCACTTTGATTTAGAAGAGGACTGAGTATAAAATCTAGCTGTTTAAATTCTTCTCCTTTCACATCAGGACCTTCATAGTAGAATGTTAGTAGAAGTGAAGCCATGAAACGGAAATACCAGCTTCCATTGGCCGTATTGAGGCTTCCGTGGTAGAAAATTATGTTTGCCCTGGACCCATTGGGTGACATTTTAGGGCATCTGCCAGGAAGTTTACCTGGTTCTTTTTTTCTTTTTACAAAATTAAATGCCTGCTTTTTTCTCTGAATTTTATTTTTATATACTCAGCTTTCTTCAAACTATCATCCTATAAGTAATTTTAAGGCTTTAAAAAATATTATACAGATGTGCTTCTTAGTAATAAGATCAAACGATGAATTAAGATAGTTAAAGATTTTGTATATGTTGAGAATCTGCATTTATAACTTTATAAAGGAAACAAAAAATTGGATTCTCCAATTTTAAAATTGCTTGATAAGCTGCTTTTTATTTTTGTAATTTTTATTGCATAAAACACATTCTCTTTAGAAAAAGAGCCTGTGAAAGTGTTAACATGATTATTCCCAGAATGATTGGATAAAACCAGTGAATTCCTTCTTTTACATATTTGCCAGAGGTAAGAAGTGCCTGGCGCTTGGACATACATGATAAACAGTTGAGTTAGTAACAGAGCAGGACAGTTGGTTCAGTATTCTCTAAAAGTAAAGCGCTAAAGGAACAATACTGTTTTATGGAGACTTTCTGGAACAGTTGTTAAGTAAATACGTTGTGTAAAACTTTTAAAATAATTTAACCTTTCCTAATCTTTTGCTTTAAAAATATCTAATATTTTCTCTCAAACTATTATTACCCTTGCACATTTTAATATGTCTGAGGACTCTTTTTCTCCATCAGCATTTTTGTAGAAAAAGCTGAAGTAGTTACGTTTTTTGAATTGATGCTTTGGAGAGTGAAGTACAGAATTTTTTTCTTAATGCATTAAATGTATATGTAATGATTAAATGTACATGCATGTTAGAGAATAAAAATTATTTTAAATGTAATGCTTAATCCATTAAACTCTGTGTGTATATAATATTAACTACTGCTGTTCATTATGTTCATACTGGAAACACTTCCTAGCCCTAAGACATGGTGAGGTTCCTTTCAAATTATGGTAAATTCTTCAATAAACAATATGATAATAACACTAATCTAGGGCTTTAGCTTTTACAAGGAATAGTCTCTATCATTTAAAATATGAGAACCCTATGAAGCTAACTTTAGGTATTTTCTTCGGGTACTGGACAGAAATTCAAACTAGAATTAAGCATTTTGATCTCTAGATTGGCATTCTTTCCCCTGTACGATCCTGGCATGGGCCTCTCTGTATTAACAACCCTCTTGGTAGTAACAATTGCAGTTAGTCAATTTACCTGCATTAAATTAAAAAATAAAGAATCCTTTAGCACATGACCCTTAGAGCAGACTTTGAGTGTAATATTAACTCTGTCAGCATGGAATAAGAAGGTTGCTCGTGGACATTCTAAATTACCTGGTACACGATTACATGTAACTTTCCTAAACTAACTGAATAATGCAACTTGACTCATCTCCTTGCTTACAGTACTGTACTTTCTGTGTGTGCTAAGACATTATTATTTATTAAGGACTGCATTAACTTCATCCCTTAAATAGATGTGTGGTATTATGTAATATTAGATGAATGTGAGAATTAGTCTTTTTATGTAAGATAAAATTGTGGTATAGAATATCTGTGGATAGCTAAATGCATCCTTTAATTGAAACTCCAAATGGTTTGTGTTGAAAGTTTGGTGACTTAAAAGAAAAAATTGAATTAACATTGTTTTGTGGTATAAAGTATTTCTTCTAACAGAGCTAATTAGTATTTAAAGAAGTCTTCTTAGAAGAAGTGATAAGATTAATTAAAAACCTTTACAGAATAAAGGAGAAATAATACATGTACTTAGGAGAGATTCTGAATGTTCAAATTATAAATCTACTTGCTATTATAAAATGTATCTAAAATGTGAAAAATAGTCAATAGAATCATTGATTGTATATTTTTTAAACAAGGGCTGTGTTTCTAAATACCTTGTAGAAATCTAACTTATATAATTCAAATGTAAATTTCCTATAAAAATAAATACATGAGATTTACATTTTCCAAATTTTGCTGATAAAGAAACTTTATCACATTTAAGGTTGACATAAACCAGAACAGCACAAACTGCAATCTCGCATGTTTTATTTTAAAAATAAAAAAGATAGTATCAAGTTACTATCTGTCACTGGTTTATTGCTGCTAACCACACACTGTGAGGATTAACAACTAAACAAATCCCATTATTCATGTAGGGCATGAGGTCAGATGATCGAGACTATAAATAAGCAAACTTAATGATGTCATTAATAAGGAAGAGGAGAAGGTACCTCTCGGTGTCTTGTTTACTCCCACTATGCATACATTTTTAGAAAGCAAGTTACTGAACCATATGGAAAAGGAAAAAACTAAGGTGAGTAATAGAATTGTTTAACACAAACTCATTATGCGTTCAATATTAAGAGTATAATTATATTCCATTTTCATGTTTGAAATAATTATGCATTAATCTTCAGAATTGGGTGACTTTTCTATAAAATTTTGAAGTTATATAGCTATAACTTGGAATGTTTAGATGCCTTCTTATCGCTATAACTTGGAATGTTTAGATGCCTTCTTATCACAATTGATTCTTGTCAAAGGAAAGTAGATAGTAATTTACAAAGACACATGCAGTAGTTGGCATATAAACCATATATGTGGTGATGTACAATTAGAAACTTGTGCTTTCTAAACCTGTCTCCATCTATTCAGAACAGTGTGCCTTGTACTGACCCATTTTTGTTTTTTAACTTCAGCCTGTTGTCAATTATGTCATGAAACTCCCAAGTCATATAGACAAGCCCATTTATAATTCTAGTTGTGGTCACTTGTTTGTTAAAAGTTTTCACGTTTTGCAAAATGTACTTAAGTTTGAGTTTATGTTTTGTCTAATAGGAGTACTGTAATCATGCTGTAGTGCCTGAACTGAAACACAGTACACAATTTTTTTTTCTAATGAGAAACTCTAGAAAACAATGATACCCTGTTGTTTAAACAACAAAATATTTGGATGGAATATCAAATTGATTACGTGTTACATGTGTGTTTTTTGTTTTGTTTAGAATTATTAAAGATGATTTTCAAAGTGTCATACTGTTGATGTAAAAAACTTAGGTTGTTGGTCAATGTCATCTGTGGTTTCTTAAAGTGCACATAAATTATAGGTATCTCATTAAATTCATAAATATAAGCAATGATCTCTCAGTGATATAGAATTAGTTTTGCTTTTGAGATAAAATTTTTATATTTTCTAGCTTTTTATAAGAAAAGTGGTAGAAGGCAATTAAGAAAATATTGTAAGAGTAACATAAGTGGTGCTTATGAAATTGAGGACAAAATATAGAACATAATGATCTTTATGCGAGATCAGTACAATAAAAATATTTTTATTTTAGGATCAAAAAGTAAATGTGTAAATTAGGATTTTATCTCCTGTATCTTGACATTCATAATAACTGGACCACACCTATAATACCAGAATTCTTGTGCTATAAAAGTTGTTTTAATGGCTTTGATATCCAACGGCTATTTTTGAACAAAGTCTTTGCTAAGACATTGCTAATACTGACCACCACCATTACTTGGCATGTTATATATGCCTTTGTTTCTAGGTCCACCTATTTCCTCAGGGAAAGTTTGTATAAATGAGACTACTGTATATTTCTTTGTCATTTCCTCTTCTTGTTTCTGTGAGGAAGAATTGCAATGGATTTTACGGTGTTTATACATTAAATCAGATACCTTTCTATGGTACTGAATGTGATGGTAGTTGGGCGGGCCAGGAATAGTATTTTTGTTTGTTTAAACTAGGCAGATGAAAACATTGTTTACTTTTCAGAATATGGCTATTTTTCATTTGTTTCAAAAGATTTAATATAGTTTTACAGATCATGAAGTCATGATTATAATGAATTAGTCTTCAGTATGCATATAGCCAACGGTTTTCTTTTGATAAGTTAGTGTTTCTTTTAGTAGATGTCATTTCAGAAGAAATATTTATTAGATAGGTTCACATAATGTATTGTGTGTTTTTTTTTCTTTTTGTTTCAGTCTGTCACTCTAAATAGAATTTTATGATCTTAGATTGGTGTTTCAGTGGTGCTGGGCACACAGATACGGCATACAGTAACAGAATGGCATAAGAGAAAGAAATGGGTTTTGAAATGAACTTCTCTGGTTTTTAAACCTCGGGCTGCAGTTTACTAACTGAGGATGAGTTAACTCCCTTCTCAGGAATTTATGCCTTGTCCTGTAAATTATACACAAAACAACAACTTACAATGTTGTGATAATAATTAGTTTAATTCATATATAGTCTCCTGCACATTGTACCTTAGTAAATTCCATTATTTATGTTTTTATGGGTGCTTCAAAAGTGCTCATTTGTTGACCAAAGATACCTAAAGAGAAAGGGAGAACAAGTTAACATTTGAGACTCTTTATGTGTAGTTGATTAATATTGTAAAAAACTGTTGGTTCTTTGAATACAGGAATTGTACTTATTTCTTTACCCAAAGCCAGTGTAGGTGCTTCATAAATGCTTGCTCTGGGGGGTGCATGTGGCAAAACTCGAGTTTCTTCCCTTCCTGGTTTAGAGTTATTTCCCGTGCATTGCTTCTTTTAACTCTGTGCAATTACTCTTTTTAAAATTGAGACAGGATCTAACTATGTTGCCCAGGCTGGTCTCAAACTCCTGAGCTCAAGTGATCTGTCTCCCTTGGCCGCCCAAACTGCTGGGGTTACAGGCATGAGCCACCGCATCCATCCCAATTACTCTTAAATGAGCTCATTTTAATTAATCTGTAATTTGACCTTTTTCACAAACAGGAATATAAAATATATTCTTATTTACTGATGATTGGGGAGAATATATATAAAATGATGTATTTGGTAGAGTTGCCAAACCACCAGTCTGAAAGTAAAAGGCAAATGTCTCTACAATAGATGGGAAGAAGAAAATGATTTTCATGGAATATAGATGTTTGGCAGCCCTACAGCTTGGTTATTTTTATACATTGCTAGAAGACAGCCTGATTGTTGAATGGCTGGGGATAATTTATTCTTTGTGCAGGTTCTTGTTTTCTATGAATCAGGGTCAAATGCTGAAAGGAACTGTTATTTCACACTAAATACATTAAAAATTCTAACGCCGCATGCTTTTAAGAAATGAGATTTTTTTTTTTTCAAAATTAGGAAAACATTTGAACACATGGTAGAGTATGTGTGTATCTGAAAGAGAAATCATTCAACCATGTTTTATTGAGCATCTTCTTTGTTCCAATAAATATTCTAGATGCTTCAAGACACAGCATTAAACCAGAAAGTTAAGGTGCCTGGACTCAGTCAGCTTCCATTCGCTAATATGAACTTGCTAATCTGAATTAATCACTAAGAATTGTGAACATTTACAATAAGCCATTTGCATATTGTTGCTTGTATGGAAACATTTAGAGTGTAAACAGATTTCTTTGCTTAGTGTGCCATCGTGTGCTTGCAATACAAATATACCTAAAAATAGTTAAGGAAATAGGAAGGCCAGTGCTTTCACAGAGATTTTTAGAAATGTCGTTTGTCAATACATATTACTTATCTTTAAATTTAATTGTGATTTTTCAATTCTGATGACACTAATAATATTTACAGTAGATTTTGAAAATTTCTTTTTATCAAATGATTTACTAAGGGATAGATGATAGAAGGCATTTAACTAATAGACATAAGATGGTTCTGGATCATTTCTTCCCCAGATAAGAGGGATTATTTCTATAGATGAATAAAAATGGTTTCTGGAAAGCTATGCTTCTGTATTAATGTCTTAATTCAAAGGTGTCCAATCTTTTGGCTTTTGTGGGCCACATTGGGAGAAAAAGAATTGTCTTGGGCCACACAAAAAATATACTAACAATAGCTGATAAGCTAAAAAAAAAAAAAAAAATAATGTTTTAAGAAAGTTTACGAATTTGTGTTGGGCCACATTCAAAACCATCCTGGGCTGCATGTGGCCCGCAGGCCACAGGTTGGACAAGCTCGTCTTAGATTCTTATTTTATTGAGAGAATCATTTGTATTATTTCTGGTGCATGTGATCTATCCACAGTATTCTCATTTTCTACTGCCTTTCTTACAAATTGTGTAATAAATTAAGGAGTAGCAGGTGGTTGCTTTTGCTTGGCCTGCACGTGTTTGGATAAACTAAAAAAAATCTAGTTTCAGGTCGTGGTTTCTTAAAGGTTTGTCAGTGTATGGATCAAAGTTCTCCAGCAATCCTGCGTCTAGTGACCTGCAGAAGTTCTCAAACTTCAGTCAACAAACTTGTTCAAATAAGATTTCCAGTCCCTCAGTAATACATGCTGAAAGTCTATTCTTTGCACTGTTTGGGGCTAGGACCAGTAGGGTAATTTCTAGTTCACCTTCTCATGCCACTTATATTTCTTCAAAATTTTGTTTTACCATTACTTAACCTGTTAAGGCCTGTTTTTACAATTGCTTATTTTAATAATGTAATTTTAAAAATATTATATACATACAATGTAAAAACAGGAAGAGCTGTTTTCATAAAAGCAAAATTAAGTACTTCAGAAATAATCTTTGGTGAGCTACCTACCCTAACCAAAAAATTATGCTATTGAATTATAATTGAATGAGACACTAAAATAATGAAATAAAAATATGAAATAAATGAATTTACATGTAAATTATTTTGCAGATGTGTTGAAATATTTGATCTACGTAGAAAAGGAGAACATCAAAGGCAAGCCTTTGTATGCTATGTATGCAAGAAGGACAGGATGAAAATCCCATCAGTGGGTACATTTGCAAAAATAAAGCTTTCACTCTACATCAAAGAGCAGTGAATGAATTTACATCTGTGCATTTTAAGTTAGAATGATTGAGGTTATTTGAACTTTTGATTTCCCACTTTACCTGACCTTTTTATAACCTACTGACTAGAAATATTAGAGAATTTTGTTATATTTGCCTCCTTTTTTGATAATTTTTCTAAATCATTAATCCTAAACTATTTTCCATAAGATAATAGTAGTATCTCTTGTATCTATATGTTTTAAAACTCTGGTGATTTTTCCAAAAAATGAGCTTATTTAAATATGTGAGAAAAACATTCATGTAGTTTCGTGTTTGAATTTAAAAGTACACATTTGAACTGCCCATTGTTGCATAAGCAACACTTGGAGTAGAATTCCATCCCTCTCTGTGTTTCCGTAGTGAAACCAGTATGTAAGTTAAACACAGTTATGCTGTCTTCATTGTACCCACTACATCTTTCTTTATTAAACATGCTAGTCTATTCATTATCCTTATGGTATACTCAACATTTATACCAACCCATTGATCTGTAATTGAAGGAAGAATGGCTTAATGGAAAAGCAGAGGCTTATGGTTATTAAACTGTTTTAATCATAATCAAAATATTTCTTAGATAATTAATTTTATGTCCAAGGCTGTGTTTTGTATAATATAGGTGTGGCTTATGGTTCTTGAATATCTGTTGGTCTTTCATGAGTAACTTATAATTTTAAATGCCAGTGGCTTTAAACTATTTCCATGTGCATGGAGGAAAGCAGGAGTAGTCAGAGAGTACTAGGAACATGCTGTATATCTATGCTGTGAAGTCTTAAGAATGACATACTGTATTAGTTCGTTCTCGCACTGCTATAAAGAAATACCTGAGACTGGGTAATTTATAAAGAAAAGAGGTTTAATTGGCTCATGGTTCTGTAGGCTGTAAAGGAAGCATGATTCTGGCATCTGCTCAGATTCTAGGGAAGCCTCAGGAAACTTACAATCACTGCAGAAGGCAAGGGGGAGCCAGCACTTCACATTGCTGGAGCAGGAGGAAGAGCAAAAGAGAAGAGGTGCCACACACTTTTAAATGACCAGATCTCACAAGAACTCACTATTGCAAGAGTCACACTAAGGGGAAATCCACCCTCATGTTCAATCACCTCCCATCTGGCTCCATCTCCAACACTGGGGATTACAAATTCAACATGAGATTGGAGCGGGGACAGGGAACCAAACCATATCACATACAAAAAAGGGTATATGCAAAGATTTGTATGTGAGTGTTCATAGCAGCGTTATTCATAATAGCCAAATAGTGGAAGCAACTCAAACATACATTAATTGGTGAATGGGTAAATAAAATGTAGTCTATTCATACAATGGCATTCTATTAGGGAATAAAAAGTAACTAAGTATGGATATATGCTACAACACGGTGAACCTCAAGAGCTGCTTCAGTGGAAGAAGCCATTCAGGAGAACACATATTGCATGATTCCTTTTATAGGAAATCTCCAAAAAAAGCAAATATAGAGAGACAGAAAACACTGTAATGGGTGCCTGAGGCTGGGGGTTGGTTAGGGTTAGAGCAGAGATATTAGAAAAAAATTATGATCTTGGCTTATTTAAAGCACAAATAAGAAATATTAGAATGAAAAAAACTTCAGAGATCTTCCAGACAGCCCTTCATTTTACAGATGAAAAGGCAAAAGTGACCTTCATTTAGGTCAATATTCCTAAATGTATTTTTGATTAGCTTTAGTAATTTCTTTTGTTTCTATGTGTTTCAATTATTGTTTTGCTCATGTATACCATAGAGCATAAGATTTTTTTTGTAAAAACATTAGTAATTTTCAAACACAAAAGGTGAGAGTATTCATTACTCACTTTTCACCCAGCTTTAAACATCACAAACCCTTTGCCAATTTTACTTTAGCTATCTCCACTTTTTCCCTTTTATTCGTCTCAAGAAAATCCACACATAGCCATTTTACTCATATTTTGTTATATATCTGTAACAGATAAGGAAATTTTAAAAATACCTTTTATGGCATTAGCGTATCTAACATCTGGTGGTTATGTCACTTAAGTCTCTCATTCTATATGGGTTCTTTCCCACTCCCTTCTCTTTGTTCCTACATTTTGATTCGTTAGTTAAATTGGATTATTGATCTTGCAGACTATTGCAAATTCAGGATCTTGCTAATTACATTCTTGTGGTGTGTTTATATTGTTTTTCGATCTACTTAATTTTTTGGTTAGAATCATATTAAATGTATTAGATAAGAGTACTTCATATGTGGTACTGTGTGCATTCCATTGCAACATGTCATGAAGCACATGATGTCTGTCCAGTATTTAGTGATGCTAAATTTGAAAAGTGGATTCAGGTGGTGTCCATCTGATTCATTTATTATGTTCCCAGTTAAATTCTCACCTCATGACTTAGAGTTCATTGATGAATGGTTGCTTAATACTGTTTTTGAGCAAATATTGAAACCAATAATTTTCTAATTATTTTATTCCTTCTGTATTTTATTGGCTAGAATTCTTTAAAGGAAACCTTTGTTCGTCAAATGTTATATTTCTGTATGAACTGTATTTCAGGCAGTATAAATGCTTGATTGATTCTTTCCCTAAATTTTCAGGGTACTAAGAGATGTCCTACCTTAGCAGCCTTCATAGTGACTATTTAGTTTTTATTATTAGTAACTCATGGATTTTTTAAATAAATGTTATGTTTCAATACAACATAGTCATTCTTTTAGTGTTCAAATTATCCCGTCTTAGGCCAGAAAGAGGCCCTTCCAGTTGCCTGCTGAGTCATTTTGCCATGACCTCCATAGTCTGTGATAACCTCTCTGATCCTAGAACATTGTGTTTGCCCAAAAAGTCTCATATGCTTTTTTGGCCCACACCTGGACTCAGTCATTTTTTCAAGGAACCCTGATTCCTTTGGTGGGAAATATATTTTCAGATCATAAGTACATGCTCTTTGCTACTGGGTGATGACTTTCAAGTGGACAGCTGGATAATATGCATTTTTGAAAGAAGAAAATCATGTTCATACTAATATATTCAATCAATCTAAAGTTACAGCATTTTTATTTAACTCCAATTTTATGTTTATCTCTTATTCAGAAAATATTGACTCCTAGTAGTATACATTTAGATATTTATTTTACAATTATATGAAGAATATAGTTTCAAAATAATATTATGTTTAAATTACTACTAATAGTAAGACAACTGGTTAGAGTTTTAAAATTTTTAGTGTTTTTGTCTTTAGACTATATCATACTAGGAGCATATAAAAAAGAAAAGCTACCTTGGTGTGGTGGCTCACGCCTGGTAATCCCAACACTTTGAGAGGCCAAGGCAGGAGGATTGCTTGAGGCCAACAGTTCAAGACCACTCTGATAAACATAGTAAGACTCCGTCTCTACTAAACAAACAAAAAAATTAGCCAGATGTGGTGGCACATGCCTGTAGTCTCAGCTACTCTGGAGGCTGAGGCAGGAGGATCTCTTGAGCCAATAGGTCATGGCTGCAGTAAGCCACAATTACGCCCCTGCACTCCAGCCTGGATGATAGAGCGAGACCCTATCTCAAACAAGAAAAAGAAAAGCTGTTATTTAAAAACATTTAATCTTTAAAGGCAAAATTTTAAGATACATTTGTAGAGATCTAACTTTCATCCCTATTCCTTTTCTCCCACATAGTCATTTTTATTTTTATCTTGACATTGTTTCTATTATATTCCATATAGAACCCCATCTACTTCTTATCGAAAGACAGTATACTAAAAGCACTTATTTTCTTTATTTCATTTGATAATATATTCCAGTCATGAATGTGTGCGATCTTTTTCATTCCTTTTCATGATTGCATAATACTTTATCAAGTGGATGTACCATAATTTGATATAGTCTATACTTCATGGATATTTGGTTTGTTTCTAGTCTTTTGTTTTCAAAAATGCTGCAAGAACTAACCTTTTGCATAAGCCATAAGCTGGTGTGTCTTTGGGATAACTTCCTGGTAGTAGGATTATTGGGCCAAAGGGTAACTACGTATTTGATTGTGTTAGTTATTGCTAAATATTTCTCTATAGGGAAAATTCCTCCATTTGGTCTCCCACCAGCAAGGTATGAGAGTGCTTGTTTTCCCAACCATTCCTATAGTATGTGTTGTCAAATTTTTTACATTTTTTTCTCAAACAAAAAAAAAGAAAAAAGACATTTTTTTCAAACCTGATACATATGAAGTATATTTTTGCATAAAACTAAGGATTTTAAAATTGTATGGTGACTTTATTGGAAATGTGACCCTTTATGCCAGGAATCAGTGAGCTTTTCCTGTAAATGGCAGACAGTAAACATTTTAGACTTTGCAGGCTCTAAGGTCTCTGTCACAACTACTCAACTCTGTTATTGTGTGAAAGCACTCATAGATTATATGTAAACAAATGAGCATGTTCATGTTCCAGCAAAACTTTATTTTTTAAAAAAAGGATGATAGGTGGGCAGGCACAGTGGCTCTAGCCTGTAATCCTGGCACTTTGGGAGGCCGAGGCAGGCGGAGCACAAGGTCAAGAGATCGAGACCATCCTGGCTAATACGGTGAAACCCCGTCTCTACTAAAAATACAAAAAATTAGTCGGGCGTGGTGGCGAGCGCCTGTAGTCCCAGCTACTCTGGAGGCTGAGGCAGAATGGCCTGAACCCTGGAGGCGGAGCATGCAGTGAGTCGCGATTGCACCACTGCACTCCAGTCTGGGTGACAGAGCAAGACTGCGTCTCAAAAAAAAAAAAGGATGATAGGCTTAACTTGGCTTGTAGGCCATAGTTTGTTCACCCTTACCTTATGCTGTTTTTAATAATGCAAGTGATTTAAGATGATCAGATGCTTTTACCAGGCTAGCTAGTTTGTTCTCGTATAATACACTGTACATTTAATATATTGATTAAATGAGACAGCTGAGACTCAGCTCAGTATATGTTGGATTGATACTAGAACTGAAGTATACTGTCTTGTAATCCAGCACTCTTTTCTAGTTCCCCACTACCTCTCTTGGTCAGTTTATATTGGATTGTTTCATCTGAGGTATAGTAGATGCTACTACTGGCCAAACTTAAATTGAAAGTACTTTGAGTTGTCATAGACTTGTCCTCCTTCAAACACACATGCTCAGTTGACTTTTATTTTGCCCAGATGCTCACTTTTTTTCTGGCTCAGTGGTTGGCACTGTCACCTGTGGCCAAAGAGCATGGTCAGGTTAAATAGCCCTATAAGGAAGGATTAAGCCTATAATTATGGATTCACTTGAGGCCAGTATTAATCAGCTGAACTATTTGAGCATAATCACATAATGACCATAATTTTTCATCCAAAAGAACTTTTTTTTCCACAGAGTGGAGAGCAAATGAGCTAGCATTTCAGAGGTTATAGGAACTGTTTAAGTTAGAGATTAGCAGCCTTTCAGAAATGATGTTCTAAGACTTGATTTTTTCTCTAGTTGCATTGCTGCTTCTCTTATGAGATGGCAGGGAGATAGTGGGAAAACTGTGATTCATTCTTTGCTGAGAAAAGGTGAAAAGGGCCTGGTAGGTACTTGGCATAGAGCTGCCTAATATAAATGTGAAAATTGTATACCTGGGTGTTCCTGTGGACATCCTGTTAGGAGAGAATTTGAGTGAAGATTTGGAAACCTTGGGTTTTAACTCTTACTATGTTGTATATGGAGTAATATTTAGGTTGATCTTTTCATGAATTATATCGAACAAAGGAAACTTTTAAATCAAATGCCTTGATGCTTATTTTTGTTTATGATTTGCCAACAATAATTATTTCATATAAAAGCGTAGATAAAGGCCTATAATAGACATTTAAATATTGACGCCTGTGTCTTATTGAGGATGTATTTTCCCTACACACCTTTGTTTTCATAGCATGGGTTTTTTTCTTATGTCAGTGTTTTCACTTCTGTATTATCAGATGTGTTATGACTAACAGTATTTGCATTTTTTTTTTTTTTTTTTTTTTTTTGAGATGGAGTTTCACTCTTGTTACCCAGGCTTGAGTGCAATGATGCGAGCTTGGCTCCCTGCAACCTCTGCCTCCCAGGTTCAAGTGATTCTCCTGCCTCAGCCTCCCGAGTAGCTAGTATTACAGGTATGCACCGCCATGCCCAGCTAATTTTGTATTTTTAGTAGAGACAGGGTTTCTCCATGTAGGTCAGTCTGGTTTCGAACTCCCGACCTCAGGCGATCCACCCACCTTGGCCTCCCAAAGTGCTGAGATTACAGGCATAAGCCACCATGCCTGGCCAGTATTTGCATTATTAAATAGATCCATAACATCATTGCATGTCTTTTGCTGTATCTGTGACAGCTTCTTGACTCAGTTATATAATCTGTGAATGAGGTCTGGTGTGGGTAGGACTTCTTTAGTAATTAGCCATTAAATAGAACAACAGTTATTGATGGGGATCATCATTTTTTCCAATATCTTTGCCTTTATTTTAGTTTGGAGGTTTCAAACTGTAATGTGCTAGATTATCAACGTATATTACCTGGACCCTGTTTGCAGGTTTACTTTAAAAAGGTACGAACTGAAGCAAACATGTATTATAAACAAGTTCCATAGGTGATTCTAATATCTACCAAATTTTGAGAATCACTACCTTAGATATATTTTTCTTGTAACTTTTATTTTTTAACTAGTTTGCTTTGAAAGAAGTTACAGAAATAGTGCAGAAAGTTTCTCTGTGCCCTTCTCCTAGCTTTCCCCCAATAATAATATCACATATAATGGTAGTATGTTGTCAAAACCAAGGAAGTGACATCGATACTAATGCTATTAACACAGGTACAGACCTTATTCTGATTTCATAAGCTTTTTACATGCATTCTATAATCATTATGTTTGTTGATTTAGGTTTATAGTTCTATGAAACTTTGCCACATGTGTAGATTTATGTAACTGCACCATTCATTATCAGAGTACAGAACTCTTCACCACCACAAAGAAACTCCCTCATGTTAACCCTTAATAGTCTCCTCATGCCTCCAGATTTGGCTGCCATTGATCTGTTTTCTGTGACCTGAAGTTTGTCCCTTTGAGACTCTTACGTAAGCAGAACCACACAGTATGTAACTCCTCGAGACTGTCTTTTTTCAGTCAGCATAGTACCCTTGAGATCCATCCGAGGTGAATGTATCAAAACTTTGCTGCTTTTTATTGCTGAGTAGTTTTCTGTTGTATGGATGCATCATAGTTTTTTATTGTTTCTCCCATGGGAGCACATTTGGGTTGTTTCCAGTTTGGGTCTTTATGAAGAAAGCAGCCAGAAACATTCATGTAGAGGTTTTTGTGAATATAATTTTTCACTACTCTTGTGCAAATACCTAGGAGTAGATTACTGGGTCATACGTTATGTGTATGTTTAGTTCTATATGGCACTGCCAAATTGGTTCCGAGAGTGGCCTTCACCGTTTTGCATTCACATTATACAAGCCACATATGAGAGAGCCAGTTTCTCCACATTCTTGTCTGTACTTGGTATTACCAGTATTTTAAAATTTAGGTGTGTAGTGGTAGCTCATCATAGCTTTAATTTGCATTTTCCTAATAGATAATGTTGTTAAACATATTTTTGTGTGTCTATTTGCCATTCGTGTACCCTCTTTGGTAATGAGTTTATACCTTTTTTCCATCTCATGACTGGATTCCATCTCAATAGTTTCTTGCTATTGAGTTTAGAGAGTTCTTTGTATATGCTAGATATGTCTTTTTGCTGAATATGTGACTTGCAAATATTTTCTCCCAGTCTGTGGCTTCCGTTTTCATCCGCTTAATAGGGTCTTTCACAGAACAAAAGTTTTTAATTTTTGATGAAGTCAAATTTTTTTATATACATATATGTATACTAAATCTATGGATTGTGCCTTTGATGTCATAGCTAATCCTATGGCCTAACTTTTGTTTCCAAAGATTTTTTTCTTATGTTTTTATCTAAAAATTTTTTAAGTTTATGTTTTAAATTTAGATCCAATTTAAGGTAATTTTTAAATAATGTGCTACTTTTGATTTTAATATTTCTAAACTCTGTTTGAGATACTATGTCCAAATAGTTCTTTTAGCTAGTATTTGTCAAAACCTTTAACTAGGAAAATTATTTTGGCAAATTTATTTCAGGGAGTTTTCTTCATCAGTATGTGGTGAATGATAGGTTTACCCCAACATGAATTTAAAATTTTAACAGAGTCTGATGACTCAACGATGTTTACTATTTACCCAAGTTCATATTTGAGAGTAGGTTATTCACATTGTGACTTGAAAGCAACTTTTGGTTTTATTGTTTGGTTGGCTGATCTACCAGTGGGCTTGCTTGGCTGACATGCATTCCCACTCTTTAATATGTGTATGTGCATATATTTTAATAATTGTAACTCTTACATTTAATGTTTTAAATACTAGGTTTCTAACCTAGTGTGTGTTTGAAATTTTTTTGTAAAAATCAACTAAAACTTTTTAACTTCCTTTGGTGGAGAACTTTTTTTTTCTACATTTATTGCTTCAGAGAGCAAGTACAGTAAAATTTTAAAAAATCCACAGATAATTTTTTTTTTTTTAATGAAGTATTTATTGATCATTCTTGGGTGTTTCTCGGAGAGGGGGATATGGGAGGGTCATAGGATAATAGTGGAGAGAAGGTCAGGAGATAAACACATGAACAAAGGTCTCTGGTTTTCCTAGGCAGAGGTCCCTGCGGCCTTCTGCAGTGTTTGTGCCCCTGGGTACTTGAGATTAGGGAGTGGTGATGACTCTTAAAGAGCATGCTGCCTTGAAGCATCTGTTTAACAAAGCACATCTTGCACCGCCCTTAATCCATTTAACCCTGAGTTGACACAGCACATGTTTCAGAGAGCAGGGGGCTGGGGGAAAGGCCATAGATCAACAGCATCCCAAGGCAGAAGAATTTCTCCTAGTCAGAACAAAACGGAGTCTCCTATGCCCACCTCTTTCTACACAGACACAGCAACAATCTGATCTCTCCTTCCTTTCCCCACACTTTCCCCCCTTCTTTTCAACAAAACCGCCATCGTCCTCATGGCCCGCTCCAGATGGTCGCTGTCTCTTCGGAGCTGTTGGGTACACCTCCCAGACAGGGCGGCGGGGCAGAGGCGCTCCTCACTTCCCAGACTGGGCCGCAGGGCAGAGGCGCTCCTCACTTCCCAGACGGGGCGGCTGGGCAGAGACGCTCCTCACCTCCCAGACGGGGCGGCCGGGCAGAGGCGCTCCTCACTTCCTCCCAGACGGGGTGGCAGCCAGGCAGAGGCGCTCCTCACCTCCCAGACGGGGCGGCCGGGCAGAGGTGCTCCTCACTTCCTCCCAGACGGGGTGGCGGCCGGGCAGAGGCTCTCCTCATCTCCCAGACGGGACTGCCGGGCAGAGGCGCTCCTCACTTCCCAGACGTTGGGTGACGGGGCAGAGGTGCTCCTCACTTCCCAGACGGGGCAGCCGGGCAGAGGCGCGCCTCACATCCCAGACAATGGGCGGCCGGGCAGAGACGTTCCTCACTTCCTATACGGGATGGCGGCCGGGCAGAGGCGCTCCTCACTTCCCAGATGGGGCGGCCGGGCAGAGGGGCTCCTCACATCCCAGACGATTGGCGGCCAGGCAGAGACGCTCCTCACTTCCTAGACGGGGTGGCGGCGGGACAGAGGCTGTAATCTTAGCACTTTAAGAGGCCAAGGCAGGAGGCTGGTAGGTGGAGGTTGTAGCGAGCCAAGATCAGGCCACTGCACTCCAGCCTGAGCACCACTGAGCATTGAGTGAGTGAGACTCCGTCTGCAATCCCAGCACCTCAGGAGGCCGAGGCAGGCAGATCACTGGAGGCCAGGAGCTGGAGACCAGCCCAGTCAACAAGGTGAAACCCCGTCTCCACCAAAAATACAAACACCATTCAGGCGTGGCAGCGCGCCGCCTGCAATCCCAGGCACTCGGCAGGCCGAGGCAGGAGAGTCACAGGAGCCCGAGGCAGGGAGGTTGCAGCGAGCCGAGATCACGGCAGTACAGTGCAGCTTCGGCAACAGAGGGAGACAGAAAAAAGAAGGAGAGGGAGACCGAAGAAAGGGGAGGGAGAGGGAATTTTGTTTTTTATGAGTAACTTTTTCTTCAAATTTTTTGAATAATAATTTCACCTTTTTAAAGTAGAAATATGTATTTGTAATAAGGCCTTTTATACTTAATTTCTATATGCCAAAGAAAAAAGAAGTCAGAGTTTCACATAGTTCTCTCTTCTCATATTTTTACATTAAAAAAAAATTTAATTGTAGTGTCAATCACATTTTTATGACCTTTTTTGGACTAATTTTTCTAAACCACAGTGATTCTCCCATATATGTTGCTTGCAAGGCAACAAACACAAGTGCAAAGGAAGCTTTCAGTAGATGATGTTGAGTCCAGTTGCTGCTGACACTTGTATGAGCAGAAAGCTGTGCAAGAACGGCTGGCATCATAAGTGAGCATTGGGACATGGTTTTGTGGTTTGGGTTTGTTATTGAGAGCAGTTATTTGGTCATTTCTATAAATGTTTATGAATTATTTTAGGGTTCTATTCAAAAAAGGATAGTATTTGTTAGGGGATTATATATATAAAACATTTGGCATAGTTTCTGCAACTAGATAAGCATTCAGTTAATGTAGAGTTTTTTCCTAGAGTGCATTTAGGGCATCTTTGCCATTGTTTAGTTGGACTTATTTCATTTTTAAGTTATTGGTATCTGAGGGCCTCATATGGTATTTCTTTAATCTGCTCACCATTTCTTTATATAGCACTAAGTACACAGTGGGTGCCCAGTAAGTGTTGTTGACTGTCTTGTGACTCATTGTAGATATTTAAGTCTGTTTTCTCAAATCGCTCTTTTGTTTACATTAATTTTATATCTCCTCCTTTGATATAGCTATTTCTGCTGAAGGTTTTTCTCATATTTTTCCCCAAGATGTTTTTCTCATCTTGTTCCCTTTTCTTGTTAAGAAAGTTTGACTTTCTTAACTGTTCAAAAAGTAAACATCCCCTGTTAGATATTTAGGAAAACCCAGAGACAAACTGAAATTTCAGGAACATTTATGGGACATATATAAGAAATTTAATATTTAATTATTATTATTATTTTTTGAGACAGAGTCTCACTGTCACCCAGGCTGGAGTGCAGTGGCATGATCTTGACTCTAGCCTTGACCTCCCAGGATCAGGTGATCCTACCACCTCAGGCTCCCAAGTAGCTGAAACTATAGACATGAACCACCACGCCTGGTCTAATATTTAATTTTTACTTTGTAGTTATATTTTCCTATCCCATATCTTGGTCTGTGTTGGTGACTCCTTGAGAGAGAAACCCAGACAGAGAGAGGTGTGTGTGTATATATGTAAAATTCTATTCACTTCTATTTGTGCATTTTCTTATGTAAATTGTATCTCAGTAAAAAATATAAAGTAAAAGATCATTTTTGTTTCTTTCATGAGGAATTTTCCTCTTTGATAAAAGGAAACAAAAATGTAACAGGGATTTAAATTTGAAACACTTATTACTAAACTTATGGACTACTTTTAAGATATGTTTTATTCACTGATCCTGAGACCTTGACTACATAAATGTGATTGAACTAGGTAGAAGCCTTTATGTGTGTATTAGAGTTTATAAAGTTCCAATGAAGGTATATCATTAAGTCTAACTGAATACTTAATGGTGTGCTAGGCATTATATGAGACTGGTGCTTCTCAAAATTGGCTGCACTTTAGAATCTCTTGGGGAGATTTTAAAAAATCCTCACAAACCAATTAAATCAGAATCTCTGAAAGTGACACCTAGGCCTCAGTATTTTCTTAAATGTAGGTGGGTCCATTGTGCAGCCAAGTTTGAGAACCATTGTGCTAGACAATGAATATACCTTACCCATTTAACCCTCTCAGCAACCTTGAGAGGCAGGAAGTGTTATTCCAGTTTTGCAATTCAAGTTCCAGTGAGATCAAATGACCTAATAACTAATTTGTGCAGACCCAGACACAAACCACGATCTCTGACTCTGAATCTTGATTTTTATCAATAACTCTTGGTGATTAGTATGTAGATTTTTTTCCTTTTTAATTGCAAGTGTGTATCTTTTTTTATTACCCTGTGCCTTTCTGGAATGCATTAATGTTGTATTGGAAGATTACACTGTATGTATTTAGTGAGCTAGATATTTTTGTTTTCTCCCTGCCGTATCGCCCACATGTCCCCACCAAAAACAGTGAAGGCCAAATTATACAACGATTATCTAAAGCACTTATTTTAAATTTATAGATATTAGAATAAGTTTATTGACTTAGAGATGATGCTTAGGAATAAACTATTACTCTATCAACTTTTATAAAAATATATTTTGCCATTTTTTAACTATTTTAGATATTATAAGCAAAACAAAAAATAGAAACCAGGGTTTTGGAATTAAAATATTATTAGGATATTACTAAATGTTGAAGAAATTTCCCTAGAAATTACCTGGTGATGATGAGTAGAGGAGGAATGGAGAGAGACAATTATGTTACTTAGCATCTCAGTAACTGGCTATCATAGTGAATATTAAACTTTTCCTCACCAGAATTATTTTTAGGAGTCATGTTTTCTACTGGAGTACATATCTGCTTAAAATAGGAGAATAAGAGTTGCTTCAGGAAAAGTTACTTGGCAAGTGAATTTGGAATAGACCTCTAGTGAAAGCCAAAGGAAAATAAGTGCTCATGGTGCTCACTAGCACATTCCCTCGCTCTTGCTCTCTCTCTCTCTCTCTCCCTCCCTCCCTCACTCTCTCTCTCATGCTGCCATATACACACTATAGACATGTATGTATACTCACACGTTTGTATATGTGTATATGTGTACTATATGTATAGAATGTATTTAGAGTAAGGTGAACAAAAGCTGGCCCTATGTCTATTAAATGTCTGAAATGATAACTAAGCATGAGTCAGAACAACTTCTAAGATGTATTTGGGAACCACCCTTGCACAGCATAGTGATTTTTTATATATACTTGAAAAGTATGGCAGGATGATAAATATTGTCCATTTGTTTACATGAATTTAAAAGGGCATTTAGAAGCAAGTGAACTATCTAAGTTCATTTAAGAAATAACAGCTTTTAAGTTGAGACCTAAATTAAATTTAAAGAATCCTGTCATTACCTACATGACCCTTTTCTTACATGAGTTAGAACACAGAGCAGGTTATGTCTTTCTGGGTATATGACAACTAAATTACAATAAAGCTTCATCTACTCATGCTAACCTTATTCTCAAAGGTCTAATGATACAAAGAGGTTCTATTGTCTTCCTGTGGCCCACTTTACATAATTGCTATGTTCCTTAAAAGTAGTAAAAGGGGAAGATTTGAGAGAGGTATAACAACAAAAAATCAACCTAATGAAACTATATTTAAGTAGATTCATTCTTTAAGAATTAATTGAACATACTGTGCAGAAGGTAATATACTAATCAAAAATGGCAAAATTATGTTAATGGTTTTTGCCTCAAAAAATTTTTCTGGCAGATAAGGTGATGTACTTTGGAAACTATGCACAAGGTACCCTGGGGTATTTCACTCCTGCATTGTGCTAGTCACTTGGTTACGTCTTTACTCTTTCTGCCATACTCTACATGCTAGAGGGAAACCTGTGTCTTTAAAAACAACATTTTAAAAAATTTTTATATATTTATTTCAGACAGGGTCTTGCTGTGTCACCTAGGCTGGAGTGCAGTGGCACAATCATAGCTCACTGTAGCGTTGACCTCCCAGGCTTAAGTGATCCTCCCAGCTCAGCCTACCGAGTAGCTGAGACTAGAGGTGCATACCAGCATGCCAGGCTGTTTTTTAAATTTGTTTGGTAGAGATGAAGTATTATTATGTCATCCAGGCTCTTGGCTTCAAGTGATCCTCCTGCCATGGGCTCCGAAAATGCTAAGATTACAGGTGTGAGCCACTGCACCCAGCCAGAAACCTGTGTCTTGTCTTTGGATTTGCTCCACTTCATCGTCACACAGAGATGGGTGTGATAGATCATCATAGCTAATTATTGAACAAAAGGATTTACATGTTTCCTTTAAATATAGACAAGATCCTGAAAGAATTTAAAATAGACTTCTGTGTAAAACAAGAAAGGTTTTTGGATTGCAAAGAGGATGTGCTCTAAATGTAGGTGATGCCAGGAGCAGTGCTTTAGAACAGCAAGTATGTCAAATCACCTGAAACTGAAACTCAGGTACAGGGTGTATGTAGAACTGTCATTATCTAGTTTGCTGGTTGAGTGGTGAGACTCCAGTCAAGGTGTAGGCTGGGGCTCAAGTCTCTACTGGGGAGAGATTTGCTTCCAAGCTCACTCTTGTGACTATTGGCCTGAGATGTCAATTGCCACATGGGACTCCCCATAGGGCAGCTGGATTCTCTCAGAGCAGGAGGGTACCTAAAATAACACCATGGTCTTTTCGTAACCTAATCTCAGAAATGACAGCCCATCACTGTTGCTGCATTCTATTTACTGGAAGTGAGTCACTAAGTCCAGCCCACATACAAAGGGAGGAGACTGCACAAGGAAGCAGTCATTGGACATCATCTTAGAGAAGGCCCACCATGGTAAATGTATTTCCTTAAACTGAGTATATAAAAATATTATTTTAACATGTAGTCAGCATACAATAATTACCAATAGATATTTAATACCTTTTACTAAGTCTATGGAATATAGTGTGTATTTTACACTTACAGCACTTCTCAACTCAGATATTATATTTTCATTGGAAATACCCGATCTGTATTTAGATGTCATGAAATTTATACTTGAAAAAATAGATTCTGGGCCAGCACGGTGGCTCACACCTGTAACTTCAGCACTTTGGGAAGCCAAGACAAGTGGATCATTTGAGGATAGGAGTTCACGATCAGCCTGGCCAACGTGGTGCGACCCTGTCTCTACAAAAATTAGCTGGGCATGGTGATGAATGCCTATAATTCCAGCTACTCAGGAGGCTGAGGCACGAGAATTGCTTGAACCCAAGAGGCTGAGGTTGCAGTGAGCTGAGATCGTACCACTGCCTTCCAGCCTGGGTGACGGAGTGAGCCTCTGTCTTAAAAAAAAAAAAAAAAAAAAAAAAAAAAAAAAAAAAAAAAAAAAAAAAGATTCCCATACTCAAGTTATCCCAAATATACTTAAACATTTTCCAGTAACTGAATCAAGTATCAGTTTTAAAATTCAAATTAAAACTAAATAAACTAAAACTGTAGTCCCTCAGTCACACTAATTATGCTTCAAGTGCTCGGTAGCTATGTGGCCGCCATATTGGACAGCAGTCCTAGAAGTTTTGCTGCAGAAGAAAGGAGGGTAATTACAAGGTACTTGAAAGAGTATTTGGAAGAAGCAGGCAAGTCGTATTTAAGATAATAGAAATCTCTGCATTTTTTTTTTGTTTGTTTGTGCACCTTGGAGAGAGAGATTTAAGGTGGCAGAAACATGGGATGTAATTGATGTGACTATGGATTATTGGTCAGACTTGAGTGGAGGTGCTATGGGGGCAGAAAGCCTGAAGTGATGAATGGCTTGTGGTAGGGACTTGGTATTCCAGGTGTTGAAATGTAAAATAATTAAGTGTGGGAGACTGAAACAAGAGCTTTTCAAAATTTTCCTTTGTGTTTGCCATTCCCTTCATCATTTTTTCCTAGTGTGAATGCCAAGAGAGAGAAAAGCACTTGGAAATGGATCCCATTTTCCAGGCTTCCATTTCCTATGAGCCTCAGAGGAGACCCTTTCCTGTCCAGGAGCAGAAGTGTTCTCAGCATAGGAAGAACTCCCTGGGAATGGGCGTCCTGTCCATGTGACTCTTTCAACCAAATGCTACTTGTAAATTAGTGCAGCCACTGTGCCCTGCCCTGACCCTAGTCCTAACTATCTTGTCTCCATTTCCAGTCTCTAAACAAAATTGTGCATAAATATTGTATGTTAGAGGTAAAGGGGCATGGGATCATCTTGTTCAATACTTGTATTTTGTAAATGAGAAAATGGAAGACCAGAGAAATTAAGTGATTTACTTATGGTAACACAAGTGGCCATTTAGGATACTCCCAGGCCTTTTGATGTCCACTATATTGTTTCTCCAACCTCACCTGGGGAAGTAGCTGTCTCAGTGGTAGGGCTGGGATATGGGTACATCTGGCATCTACCTTCCTGTTTAATGTTGAGGCTTATGGCCCTTGCTAGGGTTATTGGGTGGTGGGGGAGTGGATTTGGTGGGTTTTCATTTGTAGTTGTCCCATGTTCTCTGTGCTTTTGGGCAAATTTCTTAAACCTCTGTAAACCCCAACTAAATGGCAGTGGTAACTGCCTCATAAGATTAAATGTAGACAAAAAGCACCCGTACAGGACTTAGAAGAAGATATTCAATAACCACATTTTTTTTTCTCCTTCACTACCTGGCTTTTGCTCATTCACTTGTTGTTGTTGTTTTTGTTTATTTTGATGAATGTTTAAGATCTCAAAGAAATGATGTAATGTGGTAGTAAAGAGCATTGACTTTAGAATCAGACACCTTGGGTTTAAATTTCAGCCCCACCACTTACTGGCTAAGGAACCTTAGGCAAGTTCCTTAATCTCTCTGCATGTCACCCTCATCTATAATGTGGAGGTGGCAGCACTTGCTTCATATAGTGTAGTAAGGACATGAGTTAGTGCAGGTAAAAAAACATTTTCTAACACACAGTCAGCACTCAAGGATTAGCTGCTGTTGACACTGGATAAAAACTATTTTTTCTTGTGTTCCGTTTGGCTTTTACTGTTGGGACATGACACTAGCATTCCATATGTGCTGCTTTGATGTGAAGAATACCCACTGCCTCTTTGCTTGGTACATTAT
The DNA here is from genome assembly GCF_028885655.2 of Pongo abelii. Classification (NCBI taxonomy): domain Eukaryota; kingdom Metazoa; phylum Chordata; class Mammalia; order Primates; family Hominidae; genus Pongo; species Pongo abelii. Next base: position 67,294,910 of record NC_071996.2, on the reverse strand, counting down.
ACCAAGTATAACTGAAAGTTGAGTCCCATTCTTAAAAATGAAAAATTAGATTATTCTTTTCTGATATTAATCACAATTCTCATTGGTCAAAGGAAGCTACAGATGAAATATTTGAGTCCTGTCCCACAGATTATATGGCTTCAGGCAAATTACTGAACGTCTGGGCAAAATGAGGGAGTCTTCATACAATCTAAAATTTTGTCAGTCCCAATTTAATCCCTTCCTCAAATAGGAAAACCACTTAGAATCTTCCTGAGGATTGAGCTCTTTTATCCATGTGGATGTCTTTGGGGCTTATTTAAACATTGGGACTTATTTGGGTGGCCTTTGCTAGGGTTATTGGCAGGGGGATTTGATGGGTTTTCATTTGTAATTGTCCCATGTTCTATGCGCTTTGGGGCAAATTTCTTAAACCTCTGTAAACCCCAGCTAAATGGCAGTGGCAATGGCCTCATAAGATTAAATGTAGACCAAAAGCACCTTTATAGGACTTAGCAGTAGATATTCATGAATGACTTGAATGACTTCTTATACCGCTGGCTACAGAATAGGTTGACTCTCAGCAACCCACCAAGTTTTTGCTCTCCTATGAACTGATGAAACTAATATGACCTTCCCTCCCTTCCTTCCTCAACTAAATAAAAAAAATGCTCACAGAGAACCCCATCTTGTGCCAGTTACAGTTCTAGGTGCCAGCAGAGAATGAGACAGGCCAGGTCCCAGCCCTCCAGGAATTTTTATTCTAGGGTCAAATAAAAAACAAGGAAATAAGTAAATAAGCAGGATGATTTCAGATAGTGATAAATGTGATGGGGACCAAGCAGGGCTATGTGAAGGATGGGCCACGATGGGTGGGGTGGGCCTTGCTACCTTTTTTGAGTGGTTAGAGAATACCTCTAAGAGGAGGAAATATTTTATCTGAATTCTGAATGACCTCAAGGAGCAGGCAATTTGAAGTTTTCTGGTTAAAAGCATTTTGGACCAAGGGCAAAGCTGTGGAAGGCTCTTGGATGTGAAGAGACTGGGTCTATTTCAGGAAAGAATGCCAGTGTGAATTACATGGGGCATTGAAACTGGGAATAACAAGAGGGGAGCTGAGGTTGGCTCATTGGTTCTCAGACTTTAGCATACATCAGAATCACTTGGAGGGTTGTCAAATGTGGATTGTAAGGCCCTGCCCTTAGTGTTTCTGATTATGTATGTCTCAGGGGTGCGGCGTCCAAGTAATTACGGCTGCTGCTCTGAAACCATACTTTGAGAATCACCAGGCTAGCTCATTTGGGGCCTGCAAGCCAAGGAAAAGAATATGGGTTCATCAATGCGTTGGAAGGCCAGTGAAGGATCAGAGAGATGTGATCTGATTTATGTCTTTTTTGTTGTTTTTCTCCCCCACTGACCTAATGGCATACATATTTAAAAGCTCACTCTGACTACTACAGGGGAGAATAGATTTTAAGGGACAAGAGGAGAAAGAGAAGAGACCAGTGAAAAGGCTTTTGAAGCAGTTTGGGCAAGAAAAGATGATGCCTTAATTACCAGGGTGGTAGCAAGGAGCTGGTGAAAAGTATAGAAGTTCAGGATATGTTTTAGAGTTTAGATCCCAAGGGAATTTTTGACAGATTGGAAATAGGAGATAAAGGACAGAGAGGAATTAAAGTATGCCTGCTGGAGTTTTTTTGCTTGAGTTAACTGGGTGGTTAGTGGAGCCATTTGTAGAGATGGGGAATAATATAGAGTAGGTTTGTGTGAGAATAAGGATTAGCGATGAAGAGGAGAATCAAGTTTTGGTTATATAACATTTGAGATACCTATGGGACATCCAAATGGAGATAATCATGAGATTATTGGGAATAAAAGTCAGAGCTCAATAAACAAGTCAGGGTTGGAGATGTGAATCTGACAGCCACTGACATATAGTGATATTTGAAGCCATGGGCTTTTATGAAGTCCCTTGGAGGTGAAGGTTGTAGAAAGAAGAGAAAAAGGCAGAGAATGGACCCTGGGTTGCCCCAGTGTTTAGAAATCAGATGAGGTGAGGATGGGGAGACTGAGGAGTGGCAGTGAAGAAGGAAGAAAACAGTAGATTGTGTGCCCACACAAAGAAGCCAAGGGAAGACAGTCCCTCACAGAGAACTTGAGTGGCTGTGAAATAGTGCTCAGTGTGACCAAGATGAGACAGATAATTGTCTATGATTTGGACCCTCACGGGTTATTGGCAACCTTGAGAAAAAAAAATGCAATATGAGAGTCATATAATGTTTTGGGTTTCTCCTTGTCGATTTTCATTATTGCATATCTTTTCAAGCCCTTTTGACATATTCACTCTTTGAAATTAGGCTCATCAAGAAAAGAGGGCTTTATTGTTTTTAATTGTATTCCCTTGAGCACATAATACAATGTTATGCCCACTTCTGAACAAATCTTGTTTAAAAAATTCTTCTGTTGTTTCATTAAACCCAGACAGAGAAACTGAGAAATTGTGTTAAGAAATTGGTCTTCAATTTATAATTGAAATACATAGTTTAGTGGCCATCAAAACACTGCCAGTTATTTTGAAGGACTGCCTCATCAACACTTACCACAATAAATCCTATGTTTGATTGCCCTCTTTGTGCTGAGAGAGGATTACTGTTAAATTTATTTTTGGTCTTTAGACTGCAATACTTAAAAACCCTATTGTTTTAAGACTGAGAATTCACTCTTATATTTTTGTCTTTAATATTGAAGCCATATTTTTTGTATAGTACTTTTCTGAATGAATCTATAAGAATACTTTATAAATATGATAAATACAGCAAACTGATGAGAGCCCATTGGAGTTGAGTAGCTTATTAAGGATGTAAGTATATCACATATAGCATTTTAAACCTTTGCTTTTTCAAATCAAGACTAGAATTATGTTTCGCTGAGCTCTTTTATTTCCTCTTTTTATCTATTATAAGGATATTATATTGACAGTAATGGAGTAATGATTACAGTGGGCACATGATTTTGGAGTGCCCTGTAAATCAAAATGATAAAAAGACCAATCAGCAGTAATAGTAGGACACTAATTGAATTCTGTATTAAAATGAGGTTATGATATTATCAAAATATATTATTGCGTAATGCAAATTTTGCCTTAATTCTCATTATTAAAATTGAGTATAGAGATAATTTTAATAAAGCAATGATTTGCATAAGCAATAATTTACTGTAGCTTGTTATTTTTGAGCTTGAATAATGAATTTTTGCCCTGATGTGGGGGAGTTTTCTTATTATAAATATCTTTCCAGTATAACCTCCTGTCCACCTACCCTTATGCGAAATTTGCTATTGTTTACTGTTAAGGGGAAAAGCCTCTAAAGAGTAGACTGATAGTCAAACAAAGCCACCGGTGAAGAAAAGCATATGTGAAAATCTATTTGATAAGAAAACTGGTTGAAACATTCTCATTTAAAAGGGGTGAGGAGGCTTCAATGGCAGTTACTCTGATTTTTAAATGTTTAAATATTTTAAAAACTTAGTATTCTTAAGTATAGTTGTTATTGAATGTTAATGTTACATTTTTCTCTTTAGTTCGTATTATCAGAATTTCCTATATTTAGATGATAATACACATTTGATTATTTTCACTGTACTTTTAACTTTGGGTGACAATTTTGTTATTACTTCAGAGCCTCTGACCAAAAAATTAATGTTAGGAGAGTTGTGAGTAGGTAAAAGATATTTTCAAAATTTTGCTGGTGACTAAAAGGTCAAATAAGTTAAAATCTTAAAGCTACTTAGGATTCAGGCCAAATCCAGGCTTCCATCTGGTATTCTTTTCACTAGACTGGACTATGTAGTAAGCAAACTAGATAAACACATTCCTAAATTTAATGTGTATGGATCACAATTGGGAACTAACATATAATTGATCTTACAGGCTCTGCTTATCAAAATTCTACTTTTCTTTCAAGACCTGAGTCTCTTGTCTTTTCTCTTTGAAGCATGCCTTGATCCTGCTCCCCACCCAACACAGCTGGTCTCAGCTGGCTTTCATTGACCTAAATTTTCGTTGTTTTTTTTTTTAAGGTTTATTTCTTACTTTGCTTGTTTTTCTTTCTTTCTTCTTTTTATTATTATTATACTTTAAGTTTTAGGGTACATGTGCACAATGTGCAGGTTAGTTACATATGTATACATGTGCCATGCTGGTGTGCTGCTCCCATTAACTCGTCATTTAGCATTAGGTATATCTCCTAATGCTATCCCTCCCCCTTCCCCCCACCCCACAACAGTCCCCAGAGTGTGATGTTCCCCTTCCTGTGTCCATGTGTTCTCATTGTTCAATTCCCATCTATGAGTGAGAACATGCGGTGTTTGGTTTTTTGTCCTTGCAATAGTTTACTGAGAATGATGATTTCCAATTTCATCCATGTCCCTACAAAGGACATGAACTCATCATTTTTTATGGCTGCATAGTATTCCATGGTGTATATATGCCACATTTTCTTAATCCAGTCTATCATTGTTGGACATTTGGATTGGTTCCAAGTCTTTACTATTGTGAATAGTGCCGCAGTAAACATACGTGTGCATGTGTCTTAGTTGCCATCTGTTTGATGACCCTTCTTTTTCGTTTTGTATTATTTAATTACTCATTGCATCTTCTCGGTTGTATTGCACATTCATTGTGGAAGGATCTTGGTCTTATTCACATTGCTTTCCATTTTTCAGGAACAAAAGTAACAAACACATTATTAAATTGAAATAACAACTGAGAACATTAGGATGTTTTTCCTAGAAGTCTTATGTAAATGCCCTGGTGTGGTGGCTCATGCCTGTAATCCCAGCACTTTGGGAGGCTGAGGTGGGAGGATTGCTTGAGTCCAGGAGTTCAAGACCAGCCCGGCCAACATGGCAAAACCCAGTGTCTAGTAAAAATACAAAAATGAGCTGGGCATGTGCCTGCAGTCCCAGCTACCCAGGAGGCTAAGGCACAAGAATCGCTTGAACCTAGGAGATAGAGGCCGCAGCGAGCTGAGATCGTTCCACTGCACTCCAGCCTAGGTGACAGAGCCAGACCCTGTCTTAAAAAAAAAGTTCTATGTGAATGGTTTTTCAACTAGTGCTTTGTCCTACTTTCCCCATCTTAAAAGCAATTGGCTTATGTATAGTGATTAGAGATGGATTTTCATCGTAGATACAAACTACCTGAGGAAGTAAAACTGTCACACACAGACATCAAAACTGTGAGTGAGAGGAGTTCACTGCAGTGTGCAGTAGACAGGGAATACTTCCCCAGAATTACGAAGTTCTCAGTTATCGCTTGCTAATAAAGCCAGTGTGTATTTTTCATTCATCTTGTAAAAAATAAAACATAATCAGTTAATTAAAAAAAAAATCCCCGACAAGTAATCCTGATATGAAAGCTCATTTTATTTTTTGGTGGTAAGGACTCTTTTCCTTCCCAGTTTTAAGCTTAAGTAGTGCATCTTCTGTGGAAAGTTGTCATTGAATTCACTCTTTCAGCAAGTATCAGTGCCCACTATGCAGCAGGCATAGTCCCAGAGATTCTGTGTATTTGCAAATGTGTGGACAAGGTGGTGGAGACAAGTCCCTACTCTCATGGAATTAATTACCCTTTAACAGAAGGAGACATAAGTATGTTGCTCATTAACCCTGTGGTCAAAAGTAAAGCAGAGAGATGGGGGTGTTAAGGTCAGGAGCAGACTCTGTAGAGGGCCTGGTATTCTGGATGTGTTCAAGGAAAAGGCAAGAGTCCTGAGATTGGAATGCAGTGAGCCTAGGGAGAAAGTGTTAGATAGGGGACTGGAGAGGCCGGAGGTAAGGGAGGAGGGAAGGACCTATTACAGATGGTCTCCTGCTTGTCATGGTTTGATGTATGATTTTTCAACTTTATTGTGGGTTTGTCAGAATGTAACCTCATCATAAATTGAGAGACATCTGGATTTATGATGGTTTGAATTATGATTTTCTGATTCTATGATGGGTTAATTGGGGGTATTTGGTACATTTTCACTTATATTTTCAATTTAGGGTGGATTTATCAGGTTGTAATTCCATCGTAAGTAGAGGAACATTTGTATAGCACTCCAGATCTTTTCTGGTTGAGGCAAGAAACCATTGGAGAATGTGAGAAGTGAGGCAGTGATCTGACTTGTATTTTATTTTATTATTTTATTGATTTATTTTTCCACACATTCAGAGAAACTTCTCTAGTAATGAACTATAGAAATGACCCCTGAAAGTTTACTCTTCTAACTTGTATTTTAAAAAGATCACTCTGGTTGTTTCATTGAGCCTAGATTACGAAGTGACAAGGTTGGGAGCAGGGACACCAGTTGGCAGCTTGAGCAGAGGTATTTGGTGATCCAGGTGGTTCGTGGATTCTGGGTCTATTTATGATATAGAGCTGGCAGAATTTGTAGATGGATTAGATGTATGTTTATGAGAACAAGGATTTTTGGCCTGGACAAATGAAAGAAATGTGATTGACTGAGATGGGAATACTTGGAGAGTCTTTTTAAAATTCATTTTTGTTGCTATTACCAAAGTTACTTTTTCTTTCATTGTACTTTCTGATGAGTTTTTGCTGATATTTAGGTAGGCTATTGACACTTTCATATATGAACTTTGTGCCAACCTACCTTACTGAATTTTCTTACTTATAAAATGTTTCCGTCGATTCACTGATTTCTCATCTCTTTTGACTTCTCTGTGCAATTTTACCAAACCATTTCATTCTAAAAAGTACCATTTTCTTTTATGGCTCTATTCACTTTCCTCTGCCAAAAATATCAGTTATTTCTTGCCTTTTTCTGTGTGTTTCTATTCATTCTCCAAAACCCAGCTTATGTTTCCCATCTGTAAGACATTTCTGGATTCCTAAGAAAGTTGCGTTTTCTTCCTGTGACCCGCAGCTGCACCATCTGCATACCTGTGTTAGAGCAGTCATCAAACTTGATGGTAATTTTGCCTGCCTGTCAATGCTTTGGGGCTATGAACCCTTCAGGAATAGGAACTGAGTCTTACTCATCTTTACCTTTCCTGTGTCTAGCTGAATCTGCTCTGATAATTGTCTGTTATAAAATAAATATTTGTTATACATGAGTGGTCAATTTCCGCAGATTTAAAAATGGAAATTTGAAATTGGGGGGCATTCTTCTTTACAGGAATTTTTATAAGCTTTTATTCATTGTAACAGTTTTTAAAAATTTAGTTTTGTTGCTCTTGTAAAATAAGTCTTTTATGAAGTACAATATGTTTCTATTATTGTACCACTAAGAGTTAAGGGCTTGTTATTTTAGTAAATGAATGTACAATGTAGGAACCTTGCTTCAGTCTTTTCATGATGAGTCATATGTTAAAGGAGTTGGAGTTGTGAGACCTTAAATTTTGAAAGTACCAAATAGGTGGATGTTATATATTTACTTATAAGGAAGCCTTTTGATCTTGTTTGGTTCTTATGTTTGCCTAGCAAGTAAGGATGGGAGGAATTGAAATCTGTATTTTTCTGAGTGGAAATGAGTAGTATTCATTTTTCTAAAACCAATTAGCCTTTTATAAAAGTAATATTTTCAAAAACTTTAATTCACAGTGTTTTAAATAAAACCATAAATATGTCATTACTTATAGTTTATTTTCACATTTTATTTTTTCAACCCATCAAATCATTGGATTGGCCTGTGTAAGTTCAGAATGTCTACTATTTCTGTTATAACTTAGTTAAGAGGTTGTCTTAGTGATGCAAAAATATTTATTAGAAAATTATTACTAATGTTTTTCATTGAAGCAGATATATTATTTATCAAATAACCCATCATAGTTCATTGCTAGGTACAGTGGGAAATAGCCATCTATGTGCAGTGGGAAATACAGCCATCCATAGCGTGCTGCTTTCTTGCTTTCGTTCTTTGAGATAGGGTCTCACCATGTTGCCCAGGCTGGACTCAAACCCCTGGACTTAATGGATCCCCCAACCTCAGTCTGCCGAGTAGCTGGAATCTCTGCTGTGTGCCACCACATCTGGCTAGCATGCTTCATGCTTCTTTTTTGCAGAGAGTTATAAATGTAGATAGAGAGTTGAAACTGGTACCCCCAAAAAATCTAAAAAGTTACATCTATGGAATTGGTATGTGCTATATTAATTCAAAGAAGGAAGAAATTCTGTGGAAGGGGTAGTTTGGGGCAAACAGGGTGGATTTAACTAGTCTTTGAAGGATAAGGTAGGGTTTATCTGAATTGAGAGGTGGAATATACTACATCGGAAACAAATAGGATGAAGGGCCCAAAGGTAAGAGTTATTGTGAAATGAGAGAGTGAGATACTGATCTCTATCCTGAAACATTAAGGATTTTTGTAATTTATCTCATTAAAGAAAATACATTTTCCTCTTGACTTGGTATAGTGAACACACAGTAACTAAATTTAATAGAGGCCAATATAAAATTTCTTTATCATGTTTCTTTTTATGTCCAAGTAATGTAGGCATAGTACTCAAAACAAAATAAAAAGCTGACTGGAAAAGGAAAACAAAATCCTAATTCGACCATCCAACACTAACAGTTAACATTGTTGAACATTTTTTCTAGGTGTGAAAAACCACTACTAGATCATATTTATAAAAATAGATCATATTAAAAAGTTACCTTAAAAATAAAATATTTTGTATTTTTTGTGTTTTCTTTATATTTTAGGAGAAAACCAAAAGCCAAGGCACCACTTCCTCCAGCTGAGACCAAATACACTGGTGTCTCTTCAGCTGCTGATTGTATAGAATCCACTGCTTTCATCATGGAACAGAAAGAAAACATGATAGATAAAGACGTTGAACTCTCAGTGGTCCTACCTGGGGATATTATCAAATCTACTACTGTTCATGGCAGGTACGCTGGAGTGAATGAAATATCAGGACCTCCCCTTCTTATTCCACTATTGAAAGTCTCTGTCATATACGTCTTGATGTTTGTTCTTTGACAAAACACTTATCACTCAGTTTAGTTATCTGTTAAAAAAAAGAGTGCTAAAATGGTGTTAAAAATTTTCTATCAATGTTTTAATCCCAGTGCTATGAATTCCACAAACCCAATTAAATGACTCTTGAAATTTGGAACCCTTTTCATATCTCGTTAGTTATTTAACAAGATTTTAAAAATAAGCCTTTCCTGGAAGAATGACCATTAGTTATACTGATTTTGTAAACCAAACTTACGAAACAAGCCCAGTGACCCACAGGAAAATCCTATCCTTTTCTTCTCAAATTGTTCTTCCCACTTTAAGCTGCTTCTTTAAGTTTGCAAAACTCTTAATTTTAAGAGTTTTATTACTCTTAAAATGTAATACTTTTGTATTTATCAAAACAGTTAAATCTGTCTGTAAATTAATTGGCAGTTTTTTTATTTCATTGAATGACTTAATTACTTTATTTAAATGTGGGTGAGTTAAGTAGAAAAGTAAAATCAAACTTTATCCCAGCAAAAAGGAAAGATGTGATTTAGAAGACTGATATTTTTAAATACCTTTGTGAAAATTGGAAAAATGGAACAAAGCCAAGTGTAATTTTCCATTTCATTTTGAAGTGGAAAGTTACATGAACTATAGACTTGGTCTCGTTCTTTCACCTTCAACCGCCTATTTGTTATCAGGAATCCTGTTTTAGAAATTTAAGCTGTTTTGACCTTAGCTCGCTCACTCACGCACTCTCTCTCTCTCTGTCTCTCTGTTTGTGTGTGTGTGTTATGTATAAGAAAAAGAATATATTGGGTATTGCATTCTTACAATCTGGTTTTGTCTAGAAAAACTCATTCAAGGTAACCTTAATTTTAAGATTTATCATTAAAATCATGTGTAACTTTACAGATTATTTAAAGTAGATGAAAACAAAATAGTTTAGCTTTAGCAAATAATATATTATTTAACTCTGATTAAATTTGAGGAAGTTGCATTTTGCCATTTATTTTGTGTTGAAAGTCATTTTGGAGATCACACATTGAACGCTATTTATGAGATTGAGAAAACTGTCTGTGGTAGGCTCCCACCTGCAGCTGTGGATGGCCTCGTATGTGTGAGAAAGACATCTTGAAAGTTAGAGACAATGGCCATTATCATCAATTCTTGAAATAATATTACTCTGGTTTTAAAGGGATAATGGATCTGGCTGGGGGTAATAAAGGCAATTCCTTTTTTATTTTTATTTTATTTTTCCTGAATTCAAAGTAAGAAAAAAAAAAGTCAACTTTTTTTCTAGTTCTTCAGAGTTTCAGGTGATGTTGGTTTCATCACAAATACTCTTCAAAATTTCTTCTTGGGGATGTACCAGTCATCTCTTTATATTGCCTTATTCTCTGTTTGTTATCAATGCATCTCTGGGTTCTTCAGATTTTTTTTTTTAAACCTCAGTGACTTTAACATCAGAAGCATGTTTCTTCTCTCCATCCTGTCACCCGTCATAGTTATTTTGGGCTTTTCCACATGCCACCTCAAGTTAACTTTTCTTCTGTTTCCTCAACTCTGGAAACCGAGATCCATGGTCAACTTCCCTGTTTCCACCAGAGAATGGTGGAATCTCATCACTTTAAAACGGTTCCATTTCTGAGATCTTAGGGTTCCTTATTTGAATACCACCTTTTTAAACATCTATCTTATCCACTTTCTCTTTAACTGAATTAGTTCTTCATCCTCTTCAAGTCTAATTTATGACTGTTCTGTAGGATGCTGCAGTTTTCTTCATGTCTAAATTTTCTTCATATCTATTTTTTCTTCATACCTGATAGATTCTGCATCAGACATTTCTCCTACATTTGTACTTACAAGCACCCTAGGTTTTTCCCACCCTCCCTCCAGCATGTTTGCCTCCTCAGGTCCCTAAATCTGAGTAACTTTCCATCAATCAGCTTTATGTTTCTGGGCCACCAACTGTTGTTGAATTGCTGCAGTTTTTTTAATCTATGAAAATGTATTATAGCTGAATTGATAGGATTAAATATGATTAAATGAAATACTATCAGGGCTTGGCCCCTATTGGCTTCCTCTTTTTTTTTTTTTTTTTTTTTTTTTAATCGGGAACTGCTTTTCTTAACCTTGGGCTCTCTTCATTTACCTTGCACCCTCAGATTAATCTAAAATTCCTCTCTGTTTGTGGTACTACCTTTGATAAAAGACTGCAGGACAGCAATTCAATATCAAATTAAAGGAGTCCAAACTACCTAGCCTGGAGATTGGGATACCTTATTTTCTCCTCCAAAATTAAGTAGGCTTTTCCTTCACCACCACTCTCCTTCCTTTGTGTATCTTTTTTGTTTGTTTTTTGAGACAGAGTCTTGTTCTGTTGCCTAGGCTGGAGTGCATTGGCGGGATCTTGGCTCACTGCAACCTCCACCTCCCGGGTTCAAGCAATTCTCCTGCCCCAGTGTCCCAAGTAGCTGGGATTACAGATGAACATCACCATGCCCAGCTAATTTTTGTATTTTTAGAATAGATGGGGTTTCACCATGTTGGCCAGGTTGGTCTCGAACTCCTGACCTCAGGTGATCCACCCACCTCAGCCTCCCAAAGTGCTGGGATTACAGGCATGAGCCACTGTGCCTGGCCCTCCTTTGTGTATCTTAAGCTTCACCACATGACTCTTGCTCTTCCTTTGTTCTTCTACAAATACTCTATTTCTTTCACCTCAATACCTTTATGAACTTTTTTTCCCCCTCATGTAACTCACTACCCTCATTTTCTCCAGTTAGTTTATATAGCTCAGGTGATATATTTTATATAAAGGCTCCCTGATCTCCCCAGAATCAGTGATTAACTCTGGCTTCCAAACTCTTCTGACACTTTATATCATATTTATTACATATTGTTCTATGCTGCAATGTATGTGTAGATCTTACCTTTTGAAGAAACCACAGAGCCATGAGAATATCATTACTTTTCTTTATAGTGCCTAGCACAGTTTCTTGCAATGTAGTAGGCATTTCATAAATTTATCAAAATGAATATTGTCTTCCTAAACCCTTATGTGTAGATGGAGGTAGCAACGTAAATGGTGTGAAGAAGCACTTGGAATGAGTCCTAGTTGTTTACCCAGAATCTTTTAAGTAAAGATATTTTCTCCAGGCAGAGAGCAAGGTACGAATGGAATGCCCCAAATTCCAATTGCTTTTTAAATTTTGTTTAGGGCTGAAGAGTTTTTCTGAGAATAGAATTGATATCAGTGTTTTTGTTTTTTTGTTTGTTTGTTTAGACAGGGTTTCAGGCTGGAGTGCAGTGGTAAGAGCTGGACTCACTGCAGCTTCTGCCTCCCAGACTCAAGCAATCTTCCCACCCCAGCCTCCCAAGTAGCTAGGACCACAGGCATGTGCTACCATGCCCAGCTAATTCTTGTATTTTTTGTAGAGATGGGATTTCCCCACGTTCCCCACAAGTATATCAGTGTTTTTACTATGGGGTTTCATTTAGGGACTTTGTTTGCAGTAGTTTTATAATTCAGGCATGACTCATTGATGCTATGACTAATTTTCTATTTTAAGTGTTTGTGATTTAAAGTAGTTGTATGATTCTGAATATCTTAGGAGTGTGATTCTGGGATATCTTAATGCAATCCAAGATGTTTTAGAGTTTGACTTGGTATATCTTAAAAGTGTGACTTGGGATATCTTAATAGTGTGATTAGGGATGTCTTGAGTGTCACAGCTGCTGCTGACCCATTGTTTCACAAAACTGTTTAACAACAAAAAGAAATGTTCAAATAGAAAATTGTGTACTACTACTGAAAAATGTTAACTACCTAATGGGAAGACTCATAATGACAAAAATAAAATTTCTTCATGGCTTTGTTACTACCATATAAAAGGAATATGAAAAATCTCAACAGAATAATACAAGAAATTGGTGGAGGTAATTTTAAGTGTGTGAGTGTTTCTTAAATAAATAGAGTTCTATGTGTAACTCTGAAAAGACTTTAATGCAGTTTTTTGAGACCATGCTTTCTGAATTTGTCTGAATATTTCTTGTATATTTATTTTGATAGTGTAGTATTATTTCTTATGCCTTTATTGTGAAGAATACTATCAGTGTTTGATGGAAATACAGATTTCAGAAACTTATATGCCTCACTTCACTTTTCAGAAATAATTTTCCCACTCAAAATGTATTCTTGGGGAATATTTTTGGAAAGTTCCCCCATAGATCTCATGCACAGGTGGGCTCAGGATGTTCTATTTTGGGGAATGTGAATACACAGTGGTATCTTCAGAAGAATGCACTTATTTGTACATTCATTTTCACCAAAGAGCTTGTTCAGATTAGGAAACACAATGGGGTTGGAGGTAGTCATAGACTTTATGCTCAGGGAGAAACTTATTATCCTGAATTAGGTTGGTAGCCATCTGCCAGCTCAACTATTTTTCGTACCAGAACTTAGTGATGCCATCTCTTTAATGACCAAAAGTCACCATGTCTCTACTATCTTGCCTTCGTGAGGCTCCGCTTACATTAAGGGGGGTTGCCATGCTAACCTGAAAACTCTTGGGCATTTCTGCATATCCTAATATCATGGATGGTTGGACTGAAAGAAAGAGGAATTAAAATATTTTATTTATATATAAGATACAGTGTAGTATAGGTATATGTGTGTGTATGTCTATGTGTATGTATGTATATACGTTTGCACACATACATAAATGTGTGCATCTATGTATAGACTGTATACCAAATCCAAAATCTCAAATGCTTCAAATTCCAAAACTTTTTGAGTGTGAATATGATGCTCAAAGGAAATGTTTATTGGAGTATTTCAAATTTTGGATTTCCAGATTAGGGATGCTCAACTTGTGTAATGCAAATACTTCAAAATCTGAAAAAAATGTGAAATCTAAAACACTTCATGCCTCAAGAATGTTGGATAAGGGATACTCAACCTGTTTCAGTGTGTCTGCGTATCATGTATATAATCGATAAACATCTTTTCACCAGACAAAGCAGTTCTTTGCCTTTCTAGAAATGAACATTAAAGGATACTACTGTTACAGAACTGGTGGCTCTTCTTCTCAGAAGATGCTATACTTCACAACAGCATAAACAGTGGTGTCTGCTAGTACTTGGGAAAAGTTAATTTTTAGTGAAAGTGAGCTTATAGACTAAACAGATATAGAAACCACATAGAATAAGGAAATATGTGGGTACATTTGTATATGATTCTAGGTCTTCATCTTATAGTCAGGTATCTGCTTCATAGGTAATTATTCCTCATTGAATAAGTATTAGTTCCTTTTTCCTCTTTTCCCTTTCTCCAGGCTAAACTTTTAAAGCAAAATGTTCATTTTGGGAAATCTGATAAGATTGACATGAATCCTTCTTAGCCTGTAGAGAGAGCATTCAATGGCCATGCTATCACACTTTCCTACAAGAGGGAGGAAGAAATAAGCACCATTTATAACAGAGGAAGATATTTCTTTTACGCCCCTACCACAAATAGGAATTTGTTTTGATTCGAGCACACGTGAGATATCATAATTGAAAACACAGAGAAAGCACAGAACTCCAAGCTGGAAGTCCCAACTAGAAGTTACAGTTTGTTCTAGACTTGCTGTGTGATCTCAAGCAAGTCACCTCACCTCTCTGGGCTTTTCCGATAAAATAACCCAGAGACATGTCGCACATGCTTTTCAGCCTGATTTGCCTGTCCCATAGCACCAGTTTACAGCAGAGTTGAGCCTAAGCCCGCGGTTTTGACTGGCATAGGGTTGGTCCGCTGAGGAACTCGGGAGCATTTTACATGGATTACAGCGCCACCTATTGGGAAAAAGTAGACTATGAAAAATGACAAAGTTGGATCAGTGTGGGATTTTTGCTAAAAAAACGAGAGTAACAGAACAGTATGGACCTAGACAAATTTCTGAAGTTCACGTCATATTTATATTTATTGAGAAGTGTCTAGTGATGACAAATGTGTGATAAATATATGTATATAATAGGGTAATTTTTTTTAGACTGTCAAAAATCTATAGGGTGGTACAAACCGTGTTTAACTATATAAGATGCTTAAATTTTGGTTTAGATCCTTATTCTGCTGTAATTGCTTAAAACAAAAGTTGGCATTTTAACTGTGCAAGTACCTAAACATAATAGTACTACTTGAGTTTTTAATCGGTACTATTTGAATTTTTAATCATCCTGTCGTCTAGGTTCTGTCACTGCCCTCCCATATCCCCTATGGCTCTGAGCCCAGGAGAATGTTAGCCTCTGTCACCTGCCTGCTCCCCTGGTTGGGAAAGGGGTGACAAAGTATTCACAAATGTCCTCAGAACATTGTTCCTGGCAGGGCCACCCTCTTCCCTTTGCTTTCCTGGCATCTACACCTTATAATAATGACCCTTTTTAATTTCAGTTTTTTAACTTAATTTAATTTTTAAATTTTTCTAGAGACAGGGTCTCACTCCATTGCCCAGGCTGGAGTGCGGTGGTGTGATCATAGCTCACTGCAGCCTCAAACTCCGGGCTCAAGTGATTGTCCTGCCTTGGCCTCCCAAAGTGCTGGGATTACAGATGTGAGCCACCATGCTCAGCCCTAATTTTAGTTTTTAAATTTTTGTGATTACAAGTGCAATAGTTAGATGTTTTAGAAAGTTGGAAAATACAGATAAGCCAAAAAATTGTAAATGCAATTTCATTAAGCAGGCAGATTACAACTTCTAACATTGTAGTGTCTAGCCTTTTATTCTTAGGCATGCACATATATGTACACCCATCTATATGTGCACTCTTCTTTTTTACAACAATATGGTATTATATGGTATGTGCTATTTGTAACCTGCTTTTTTTCAGTTAATGATTTCTATCTTTCATGTCAATAAAATGTTATCCTTTGCCTATATTCAAATTGCCCCAATTATAGTGAGATATATTTGTAGTATTTTTGTTTTTATAAGGGGCATGTATGTGTGTTTAGTAGGTGTGTTCTTAAATCACAATTTTTATGACGGTAATTATTTATAATTAGCTCTGAGTATAACACCTAAGATAAACAACCAGATAGAGTCCAAAGTGGTGACTTTCTAAAAATTGTGGGGTTTTTTACATTTAGTAATGTCTATTTTTAGTATGTTAAGAACTTATCAGCTTAGTAATCTGACCTATTACAATTTATTTTCAAATCTGAATTTCATGTGTTATTTTCTTCAAAATGTTTCTTATAGCATAATAAGCATAATCAATTTTGAGAATGGGTCTATTTGTTTTGTGTACCTGGTACATTTCATTTCTTGCACACACAGAGAGAGCACTGCTTCATTCCTGAACTCATTACTGAACTACGTGGGTTAGCATAAGATTGATAAACATCAGCAGCAATAGAGAATGTTTTAAAATTTCTGTACTATTACTGGTATGTATAATTGGGTTGTTGGTGTGCACTTACAAGGTACAGATATGAAACTAATCCAGGGAATTGTTATTTATTTCTGAAAGAAGTGGGAAATCTCATAGGGATTTCTTTATTTCAAAGAAGAGGTTTTAGAGTCTTAAAAAAAAAATCAGCCCTCCAGAAAATTATTATATTATCTTACAAGAGAAAAAATTCTGTAAATAATGTTAATGCAAAGCAGACTCTGCTGAGTAATAAAATAACCCAAAATTCAATGTGGTGTAATAATATAGAGGAGTGATTATAATGTTCATCCAATCCTTTTCCACTTTTAATAATTTGCCTCAGGTTTTAGATGGACTGCTCACGTGTGCTCCCGCCTTAGGAAACAGGAAGACAGGCATCTTTTCTGTGGTGATCCCGTGGTCAAACCCATTAGCCAACTGCCTTCAGGTGCATCGACTGGGGGATGATTATCCAACCAGAATTGTTATCTTTGGCAGAAGTAGTTTGGCATCCAGGTGGATAATTCTGAGCTCTATTCAAGAGATTATTTTATTTCCTGTGGGTGCACTTGGTGACTAGTTAACCCCAGCGGCAGCTCCGTTGGATGCAGGACCTGCTTAAAAGTTAATGTCCTACTTTTATAGTGTTATGACTCCTTTATGGTAAAGCTAGACAGTCAGTAATTCCCAACCTCAAAATCTTGTGGCCAGGTCAGCTTTCCTGTGTTACAGTGCTGAATGCTGAGGCTTCAATTAAATATTTAAAGCATTCAAACTAGTCAGAGGCTATTTTTGGAAAAGATCTTAACCCTATTTAATGTTTATGTCTCACCTTTGTGTAAAGATGGCATGGCTTAGGCAAAGCAAGCTTATTAATTAAAAAAAAGACAGAGCTTTCACCATGTTACTTTTTTCTAAAGTATATGAACCTCCTCTCAACAAGTTTGCTTTCTCATGTGTCAGTTGTATTAGTCTACTATGCATTTGAGCCCCTTGACTTTCAAGCAGAATTAATCACTGTTTTCTCTAAATTCCCCATTCGACAACAGCGACCTAGCCAGGTGCCTAAAGATTACTAAGATGTGGTCCTGCTAGAGGGGAGCTCACATCCATGTACACACAGAACCCAGATAACTTCTTGAGGTCACTCTGCTGCTTAAGATCTAAGTAAGGCTGGCCTGAACCCCTGTTCCACTTCCTGTAGAAGGTTCGATCCCCTTTATAATCTTATTGTAAACTCCCAAGAGTTTTATATTCTTGGGGCCACCTCTGGCTCTGACTTTGTGCCTTACCACCGCTGGATTCATGTTTTTCGTTTCCGCTTTTGAAATTTCATCCTTTATTTGACACCTCCCAAGGCTACCAGAACCTTAGTGATGGCTTGTAGAGTTACAGTAAGCACATCACATAGTAAACCATTGAAATTTGCATTTTAGGTCCCCTGTTGGGTACTTTCAGCAACACTGCCACTTTGTCCCTCCAATCCTGCCCTCTTTCCACTGGCTAGCTCCTCTTTCTGTCTCTCTTCTTTCTGCATTAGCTTCAATCCTATCAGCTCCCTACAAAATGTATCTAGAATCTGAGTAGTCCAGGCCACCACCATCTCCCAACTAAATTTTCGCAATAACCTTGTAGCTGCTCCCCCAGGCTATTTTGAATACAAAAACCAGAATGTAATCCTTTTAAAAATTAGAGTAGATCACATCACTCCTCAGAACTCTTTGGAAGCTTTCTGTCTCACTCAGTAAAATCTCAAGTCTTCACTTGAAAGGCCTTTAAACACTACAAGATTATCACTCTGATTTCATGCCTATTGTTTTCATGTTAGCTGACTAGTTTCTGTTTTGCTTTAAACACTTAGAGCACATTCCTGCCTCAAGTTTTTGTACTTGTCAAAGCTATCTTTCCACAGATATCCCAGTCCCTTCAAGGTCTCAATTCTGGTGTCATTTTTCAATTAGGACATTCCTAACTTCTTTCCTTATTTTTTTTTTTGTCAGAACATGTAACACCATCTGATATTTTATATATTTTACCTGTTTCTTTTTTCTCTTCTCTCTAGATCAGAGTTTCATAAACTTCATAAACTACAGTATGATCAGAATAGGTTGGAGTGCCTGTCAAAGCACAGATTGCTGTTACTCATTCCCAGAGTTTCTGATTAATGATCTGGGCTGGGGCTTGACAATTTGCATTTTTAACAAGTTCCCAGCAGATACTGATGCTGCTGGTCTATGTATCACACCTTGAGAACCAGCATGTTAGAATTACTGTATCCAGTATGGCAGCCATTCACCAAATGTGTCCAGTTATATTGAATTTAAGTTAAGTTGAATAAAAAATTTGGTTTGGGAGTCCACTATCCCAGTAACCACTGTGTTAGACAGTGCAGATATAGAACATTTCCATCAGTGCAGAAAATTCCACTGGGCATATTACTGTAAAACACAAACCACAGAAAGATCCACATGGAGCTTACTTTGGTGTAAGGAATCAGGTTAGATACACAACTTTTCTTTTTCATCCGATTGTCAGTTTTCCCAATACCACTTATTGAAAATTCAGTTGTTTCCCCAGAAACAATTCATATGCAGTATTAAATTCACATATGTAGTTATGTCTATTGCAGAACTTTCTGGATTGCTGCATTTATCTGTCTGGCAATAGGAATATTTTCAAGACAAATTTGGCTTCTGAAATTATTGAATAAAGAATTGGACCTGGAATTATAAAATGAGAGAATAAAGTCATAAAGAAGTTCTGTGGTTTTCAGTTGCCTCTCAAAGAGGCATTTTTAGTAGAAAACATGTAGGCAGTGTTGAGTGCAAATGTCATGATATAGTCGGCAACTTTTTTCTCATGAAATCTGATATAGTGTGTAAAGTTTCTAGATAAATAAAATGAGGGATAAATTCCTGAGGGAATAGGCCATTATGTTAATATTCTTGACCAATTATCCACACCATTTATTATATTAGAAAATTAATTTATCACAGATAGAAATACCAATGTTTCTACACGAATAATCAAATTGTTCTAACTTTTTAAAAAAACCAAAAATGTATTTTAAATGTTTATATGTTTATACATAAACGATGAAAATTATGGCACAAAAATAGGGATGAAAACCAAACAAAACTTCAGTAATTTTTTGTTTTGTGTTTTGTTTTGTTTTGTTTTTTGAGATGAGATGGAGTCTTGCTCTGTTGCCCAGGCTGGAATGCAGTGGCGCGATCTTGGCTCACTGCAAGCTCCGCCTCCCAGGTTCATGCTATTCTCCTGCCTCAGCCTCCCAAGTAGCTGGGACTACAGGCGCCTGCCACCAGGCCTGGCTAATTTTTTGTATTTTTAATAGAGACGGGGTTTCACCGTGTTAGCCAGGATGGTCTCGATCTCCTGATCTCGTGATCCTCCTGCCTCGGCCTCCCAAAGTGCTGGGATTACAAGCGTGAGCCACCACACCCAGCCATTTGTCTTGTTAACTTATGTATTTCTGGCAGAGATTCAAAAAAATTGTATATTTAAGAAGTAAAAGATGTTGGAAGAATAAGCTTCAATGTTTTTACATTTATTACTTGACACATTTATATATAGAGAGAAAGAAATACAGTCTGCATGTATCATCATTTACTCATAGACAGCAGCAGACAGCTACCCATTCAGTTGGCAATGAAAGTTCTCTCCTCCTCCAGCTAAACTGCATTTATAATTGTATTTAACTAGACATTACCTAATTCTTGTTAACTTTATTTACTATCAAAGAAAGTCCTATCTCCAAGTCTAGAATTGGTATGTGCCATCCAATTGCTCTTGTAGAGTACCATATTACCAAAAAATCAACTTCCACAAGACCATTTTGCTAGTCTCTCTCTGGATGAAATTTAAAATGTCCTGTTTAAAGCCAAAACATGGGCAATATAGATACATTTATGGGCATAGCCTGTGGCTCAAAAGAAGGATGTAAAACTCTTAAATATTATGCAACCATCTAATAAAGACACAGGAAATGTATTTTGAGAATTGAAATGTATTCCTGAGAATTTTTTTTAAATTGAGAGATTTAGAGCCTTTGATTTATTTATTTTTCTTTATATATATACAAGTAATAGGATGCTACTTGTATGTGTGGGAGAAGGGAGGTGTGAGGGACCATTGAGAAACAAACTCCTTATCCCATAAAGATTGGACTGGCCTAGGAGTAGGCAGCGACCACAGAAAGTAGAAATGGGGGCTGAACATGGGATGATCTGAAATCTATGTAACGTGTTGTTTGACTTCAAGACCACGCAGTGTCCGACAGTGAATCCTTCCCCACCTGTGCAGGAGACTCCTTGTCTGGAAGAACTGCATCAGAGAGGCTGCAGGCCTGGGAACTTACTGGGGGTGACGTGCCATATGAAAACAGGTGCACTAAAATAAAAGTAGCATACTGAATGGTGGGATTTCTAGCCCCATTTCCCTGTCAAGTTCCCAAAAGCCGGTAACCAGGTTTATATCTCTAGTCAAGAAATTGGAGAATAACTTTTTATTAATGTGCGCATTTCCCTTTCAAGGTGGGATGCAGATGGCTGGCTACCCAATTACCCTAAAGTGAATCCCATGAACCTATGCCTCCATCCATAAAAATACGATTTACACACTGCAGTTTAGTGCCTTATTCTTAAGTGTGAACTAACAGCTTAGGATCACCTGACATTTGGGGAAAGCACATGATACCAAAGATTTTTTAGTGTGCTTTCCTTAAGGGCTGACAGTATTAAGAAAGACTCAGAGACTATGTTGTTCTGTCGATGATGTGAATGAAAATATAAGTCTGTGTCAACAATGAGAATCTATGGAAAGGGAAGCAAAAAATTGGTAACTATCCCTAAATTCCAACTTGGGTATGAAAGTTTCTATAGAAATAAGTCCTGTATTACCAATAGTATTAAACATTCATTCATTATTTGAAATTATCTCATGCATTTACTTTATTCAATTTTATGTTCTAGCACAAGAGCTGATAAACTTTTTCTGTCATGGGCCAGGAAGTAAAAATAGTAGGCTTTGTGGGCTATGCCTGTATAGCAGGTGTGGTCACCCTACTCCATTCTGCTGTTGTAACTAACACAAAAGCAGCCTGAGACGTTATATAAGCAAACGGGCATGGCTATTTTCTAATACAACTTTATTTACAAAAACAGACTGTGGGCCCATTTTGACCTGCACATTGTGGTTTGCTGACACTTGGTTTAGTTCATCCAGTAGAGTGTTAGATCTATGAGAACAGATATACTGTAATACTTGTACTGTGATTCCAGTGCCTAGAGAATATTCATAACCTTTGAATGATTAAAGAATTTGTACTACACCCTTTAGGATTTTGTGGACTTGCTATGTAGATATTTACAGTCTGTTTTCTAAAGCCAAAAAGTGGTGGTGGTTGTTCCAAATGCTTCATTCTTATGAGAACTTTGTAACCAATTCATAAGCTAAAGACTGCCAATGTTGTATTACAAATAATGTGTTGTGAAGGACTGCTCTTGGGTAAGGAAAGGACTCCTCCTGAAATTTATAATTTGGAAACAATTTGGTAAAAACATAAAAGTAGTTGTTGAACTAACACTAGGATCCCTGCTCTCTTGACTATCCCAGGACTTTTTAACTATTACAATTTTGTCTGTTTAAATATCTTGTAGTTCAATTTTTTGTAGATTATTTTTGTTGTTGTTGTTGTTGTTTTTATTGTTATTATTATTATTATGACAGGGTCTTGCTGTGTTGCCCAGGCTGGAGTGCAGTGGCGCGATCTCAGCTCACTGCAGCCTCAACTTCCAGGGCTCGTGTTGTTCTCTGGCCTCCACCTCCTGAGTAGATGGGACTACAGGCACGCACCCACCACAGCAGGCTATTGTTTTTTTTTTATTTTTTGTAGAGACAGGGTCTTGCCATGTTGCCCAGGCTGGTCTCCAACTCCTGGGCTCAAGCAGTCCTCCTGCCTTAGCCTGTAGCTTGGCCTGTAGTTCAATATTTAAGCTGCTTTTCCAAAAACTGTCTTGTAGCTTTGTTTATCTATTGAAGACAAGCATTCTAAGAAAATCCTCAAAACAATAACAGGTAATGAAATACTCTTGTTTTACAGTAAACCTATGATGGACTTGTTGATATTCCTTTGTGCACAGTATCACTTAAATCCATCAAGTTACACAATCGATCTCTTGTCAGCTGAACAGAACCACATTAAATTTAAGCCAAACACACCAATAGGAATGTTGGAGGTAGAGAAGGTAATTTTAAAGCCAAAAATGTTGGATAAGAAAAAACCTACACCTATAATACCAGAGGTAAGAATTCCATTATATATTTTGATGTCTTATTCAGTCATTATCAGCAGCTCATTGTAAGTGAAATAAAAATGGACTTTCCTGGTTAAATTTGATGTGAATGTGGGTATTATGTTTTTCTAGGCACTTTGTTTAGGATTCAGTTGGTTATTGATCCCTGGATTAAATAGAATTTGGGCAGTACTTTAGATTTAATTGCTCTAAAATGGTCAATATGATTGTATAAGAATGTAACAATTATGAATTATTTGTATTTTAAGCTACTCTTTTAAAAAGTATTTTATATGTAAAGGAAAGTTTTAGAATCTTTTCATGAAAATTTATCTAATAATTTCTTAAAGTAATTTTTTGGCCTCTGTGTACTTGGTAAGCAGCAGTTGTAACTTACTAACATCTATTTGTATGTGTGTTTTTGTTTTGTTTTCCAGTTCTTTATTGTGTTTGAATTTATTAACATCGAAACTATTAATGTGTGCTACACATTAACTCCATTTTCTTTAATGTACAAATTTCATGCAAAAATGTTTAACCACAATCATTCTAATATCAGTTCTTATTAAAATTGTTCTATTGCTATAAGCAATAGGGTAGAATTTTATGGGTTTCAAGAAATACTCTTTCATTATGAACATCAACCATTTTCATTTTATAATATATATAAAAGTTTGTATATTAAATTGATACATGTGACATAAATATACATATTCTTGTGTTTTCTTCATATTGTTATGAAGCTTTTTTCAAAGAAGTTGAGTTTTTGAAAATATTAAAACATACTTGCTTTCTACAATATATGATTTAATATTATTAACATATATTAGGATATTGGACTGCCTTCTGTCTAGGTATTTGTTTCTGTCTAGGTGTTTATTACATATCCCTGCTATTTTTCTAGATGGAAATAGTTATATTTATGCTATAGCATGGGATTATACAAAGGGTTTTAGTTTTGTGAATAAAGGTCTTTAAGGACCTGCAAAATGTACATTTCACTTAGTATGGTCTCATGTTGCTAAGTTCCATACAGAATTTAATTCAATTACATAAAATGATGAGATGCTTAAAATCTTCCTAGTAATTTTAAATTATTAGTACTAGATATCTAATGAAGAGATTTAAATATTCTTTACTAAAATATTAAAATTAGCCAAAGTAATTGGCTAATAGTAACAACAAATAGTAATAGTAACAACAAAAGCTAATCACAATAGCTAATGTTCTCTTATTGATAAATGACTATGTACCAGAAAGTCTGCTAAGCTTTTCATATGGATTGTCCCATTTATAATGTTTCAAATAGAAACAAAAATTTTAGTGACTTAACAAAAATACCCCTTTTTTATTGAGGCAGTAGAGAAATTATTTGAAAGATAAATATCCTTCAAAGGGTAGGATAAAATATACATAATTTTGTACTATGTATATTTGCTAATTTTAAAGTAAATATTTTAAGGAACAAAGTGAAAACATGAGTAGTACTAGATATGAGGCTAGTTTTTTAGTTTCAAATTTAATTAAAATCTTACTATAGAATGGTTGGATTATTTAATAAATAAACTAATATGTTTGCTTCTAAGAACTTGCTTTGGATTTAGGAAGTAACATTAATCAAAAAGAGAATTTCACACCAAATTGGAAAGTACTGTTTATTGTTTGAATATGTAACTGTAGGTTATCTCATTATTCTAGACGTTATTGTAGAATGTTTGTTTCAGTAAATTATGGTACAACTATGGCTTTAATCTGTGTTTCAGAAAACTGTGAGAGTAGTGATTAATTTTAAGAAAACACAGAAGACCATAGTGAGAGTGAGTCCACATGCATCACTTCAAGAGCTTGCCCCTATTATATGTAGCAAATGTGAGTTTGATCCATTGCATACACTATTGTTGAAAGATTATCAATCGCAGGAGCCTCTCGACTTGACAAAATCTCTTAATGACCTGGGACTAAGAGAATTATATGCGATGGATGTCAACAGAGGTAAGTAAGACTTTTGTTTTATTTATTTAGTGGGATGTGTATATTTGTATATGTTTGTGCATTGTGTTTGTATGTAGGTGTTCTCAAGTTCATAATGATAGTTAATGGGTCCTATAGATAAAAGTAATTACATGGCATTAGGAATAAGAAAACAAAAAGTTAATAAATATAAATCAAGTTAAATATAACATTTAACTTAATTTCAGTTATTGAAATTGGAATTAAAACTTGTCTTTTTAGCCATCATCCACATTTTATATTTTTTCTTTGATTTTTTTTTTTTTTTTGGTAGGATTTAACTTAATTCTTCATGGCTTTGAGGCTTAAACAGAAAATAAAAATTTACATATAAAGTCATTGTTATTATAATCAAGTGTGAATTCCTGTAGACTCACTATGATTTTGTCTGAGTCTTAATTATCATTCAAGTTTGGAAGTTTCTTGCCAAATTTTTCCTAAGGTCGACACCAAAATAAGTTGGCTTTGAAATGTATCAGTATAATTCAAAAAAATTTTGAAATAGCTCCCAGTTTTAATCCATAGAAATGATGTATTAAAATTTGGAGATCTTAGATAATGCTGGTTTGTATGATGTCTAGTAGACAAATGCAAACATTCAACATGAATCTGTTTCACTAAGAGAAATAAAAGTTTAGTGAAGCTGACAATTATTTACATACTCTTTGCATAGAGACTTCAAAATTTATCCTGAGGTTGTGGCTTTATGTAATCCATAGACTACTTTTTCAACTCAGTGATGTTTTATACTTGAACAAACATCATCTTCACAGTCAATTTACCCTCTTTTATACCCCTCCTTCTGTAGCCACTTCTGTTACTGTCTTCAGTAAGTCATCTTTACAAGGTAAGATGTATGAATCAGTAGAAACAAATTATAACGTGAAATTGGATATATTGAAAATAAGCTTCTAATTTTACCTTTTCTTAACATCACTAACATGTTCATTCTGTATGAGATTTTAACCTAGAAAATATTTGGATTTTATTTCCTTAAAAAATGTATAGGTTCCTTCCCCTTGATTTCCGAATTTAATTATAATACTTTCATTTCAACAAATGTTTAAAAATTATTCTAACAGTGTGGGAAAACATATTCTTTACTCTCATACAAGGGAAAATGATTTGCTAGGGTCTTTACTGGGTACAAATGCTAATAGCTTGGTAGTACCAAGGAAGCATTTCAGATTATTTCACTATTCAGAATAATGGTGTTATATTAATCATATGAAATTTTGCAGTCATTGTTTGTGAATATTTTGTAATAACATGGAAAATGCTTATGTTGAAATTAGCTTTTATACCATATAAGTGTGTTTAACACAATAGGTGAATAAATGCTTTTATATGAAATTGCTGAAAGGAAATACATAAAAAATTTCAATAGTGGTTACCTTTGGGTGGTAGGGTTATGGTATGTGATTTTTTTATCATTTATTTTCTTTATAATACAGAATTTTATAATGGGCATACATTCCTTTCATAGAGAAAAACTGTATTAAAAATTGTCCAATAATAAATTGTGGAAGTCTTTTTTCACCCATTAAGAAAAATCTCAAATAATTGATTACCCTAATAATTACCAGCCTACTAAAAAAACAAGCCTTAACAAACTGCATATATTATGTGTTATTGAAATCTCACCTTCTACTTCTATAATAATAGGAGATTAGAAATAGTGGTCTCTGTGGTTCTTTCTAGCAACAACATTTTGTTACTTCTACTTGACTTTTACTCCTAATTTTGCCACTCTCTATCTGCATAATCCTAAACAAATTCCATAAACTTTCTGGCCTCATTTTGAGGTTGTCGAATGCATTGATTTCTAATATCCCTTCCAGTAATGGAAGGATGTGGTTTATTCAGAATATGAAATGTTGTGGACAAATCTTAAGAGAGTGAAATATTAAAATGAAGAAAGTTTACAGTATCAGAATCTACAAGGTCAATCCAAATGCTGTCACTACCCTTGCCTCCTTATTTTTTCTGGTACTATTTTGAAAACTTAGAACTTTCCATGCAATTATTTTTAGCCTGCCTTCTAGAAACAGGAAACTACAGTATTTGAGTTGCTTTTCTAAGTAAGCTAAAGCCTTTGCTTGTCTTACTGTTTAACCTGACTTGCTATGATCCCTGATGTAGAGCTTTAAGTGAAAACTTAAGGGCTAGCTAGTGTGGAGGATGACCATGTACCTGAAAATTTCTTCACCAAAAATAACCATATGGGCCAGGCACGGTGGCTCACGCCTATCATTCCAACACTTTGGGAGGCCGAGGTGGGAAGATTGCTTGAGCCTAGGAATTTGAGACCAGCCTGGGCAACATGGCAAAATCCCATCTCCACAAAAAATACAAAAATTAGCCGGGTGTGGTGGCACATGCCTCTAGTCCCAGCTACTTAGAAGGCTGAGGTGGGAGGATCACCTAAGCCCAGGGAGGTCAGGGCTGTGGTGAGCCATGACCCTGCCAGTGCACTCCAGACTGGGTGACAGAGTGAGACTGTCTCAAAAAAATAAAAATAAAAAATAAATAAATAATATTCTGGTTATATTTATTGTATTGCACAACCATATGAATTTTTCATCTACTGTTCTGACTAAATGTAATTGTGTATCCATATGCGATAAGTGGTGTATTCCATCTTAAATTGAAATCGTGGCAAATCTAAAAAAAATACAAATATAAATAATCTTTAAATGGATACCAGTTTTAGTTCTACTGTTTAATGCCTGTTTGTCTTTGTGCAAGTTACTAAAACTCTCTGTTCACTTATAGTTCCTGAGAGCGTAATGGAGTAATACCACTGCTTTCATTATATATATATATATCCTGCAGGGTAAATGCTAGCATCTTCCAATGAGAAAAAGGGCTCAGAGTGATCTTTTGATACTTCCCTCACAAGGTCATTCTAAGAAATATATTAGGCATGCAAAAAAACTTTAACCATAAAGTGCTATCTACGTGTTCATTATTATTAGTTGCTAGCATTGTCAAACTCATTGTGTAGAATGTATGCTGCTTATTTAATATTTGAATCATCAGATTTAAAAGTTTTACTTTGTAAAATTGTTTTCCTTTCATATGTTATTGAGGTATATTGTATTATTATATTTATTTGGTGTTAACTAGCTTTCCTTTCCTGAAGTAGTCCCTATTTTGCCATAATTTATTTTGGTTTTTTTAGACAGGTATTTTAAATAACAGCATTTAAGATTATATATTTATCTCTTAGTTTAGCTTTAGTTATGTCTCACAAATTTTAATACACAATATTTTGTCAAATGTTATTGAAATTATATTGTGATTTACCATAAAATCCATATGTTGCTTAGTAGAAGAAATGTTTTTTTTTAATTTTACAGATCACCACTCATTGTTTTTCCAACCTTTTAAAAAAATTCGCTACTCATTTATTGAAGAAACTAGGTCATTTGTCTTATAGCTTCCCATGTTCAGATTTTTACTGTTTGCCTCCTGTGGTGTCACTTAATGTTTAACTTATTGCCAACGTCATTGAAATTTTATTTCAATGTAAATTTCCCCTCTATTTCCTGTAAATTGATGGTTAAATCTAGAGGCTTGATCAGATTTTGGCAAGAGATTTTTTGGCAAGAATACTTTACAAGTGTTGCTGTGTACTTCCATCAGCAAACATGTAACAACGAGTTATTTTTTTCTGATGTTAGCCATCAATAATCTTTGTCTACACCTTAGTTAATTAAGAGTTGAAAACTGGTGAAAGTCTGTTGCAATCAATATTACTAAAAAAGCAAGCTTCCCCGTGTCAGCTATATGACTGCTACGTAGGTCGAATTCAATCAGAAAAAAGTAGAATAGGCTGGATGCAGTGGCTCACGCCTGTAATCCCAGCACTTTGGGAGGCCGAGGCGGGTGGATCACCTGAGGCCAGGAGTTCGAGACCAGCCTGGCCAACATGGCAAAACCCTGTCTCTACTAAAAATACAAACATTAACCAGGCATGGGGGCGCGTGCCTGTAGTCCCAGCTACTTGGGAGGCTGAGCAGGAGAATCGCTTGAACCCAGGACTCAGAGGTTGCAGTGAGCCAAGATTACGCCACTGCACTCCAGCCTGGGCGACAGAGCGAGATTCAAAAAAAGGCTCTGTCTCAATAAATAAATAAATAAATAAGAGAAGAAAAAGGTATAATAAAAGTTGGATGATTTCCTTTTATCAGTTTTTAAAATAATGGACTGGTTCTCTAGCGTAACACAAAGGTGAACAAAGAGGCTTTTTTTTTAGTATCTTTATGAATGTATGAAATTAAACACATGTGACGTGTTTCAGTTTATTGAGTTACTTTTATGATGTCCAAATTATCCTTATTTTTACCAGTAGAAACCGTCTCAAGTTGGTTCCTGAGTCCTTTTAACACAACCTGGTAGACTTTGATAGCATTCTTTCTAGTATGGCTAGATGTCCCAAGCTTATCTTGTACATTCTTTGATACCAACAGAGAATCAACCATTCTCAAGTAATCATGGTTTCTTTTAATGGGAAATGGAATTTATAGCCAATTTGGGCCAGGGAGGCTCAGCACTACTGGCTGTGTCACTGTTTGTAGGCCCTTCAGTTGATATTAGGAGATGCTTTTTGGAAAACTTTATATAAATATTATGTATACAACCTTGAGGTTTGACATTTGCCATTCTGACTAAAGTAGGGCTTCCTAATTTTCAGCACTATTAACATTTGAGACAAGATAATTCTGTCATTAGGGACTGTCTTTTGCAATGTACTATGTTTGGAATCCTCACTGGCCTCTACCCAGTAAATGCAGACAGCACAGTCTCCTAACCCCATTGCCAATGGTGGCAATCAAATTGTCCCTAGCCTTTGTCAGATGTCCTCTGGGTGACAAAATTGGTCCCAGTTGAGACCCACCCTATTAAAGAAATAACTTTTATGAAACATTTAACAAAGTACTGAGCAATTATAATGACTCACATTTTGTAGAATAAGATATTTCATAGTTGTTTAGCTGTGAGACAAAAGTATAATCAAAATAAAGGAACAAACTATGTGGTAGCAATTTCATGTCTTGTTTAATTTGAAGTGTCCTTTCTATTTTGCTTCTATACTTCAAAAGCAGAACACAGACTCTGAGTCAAAAAAATTGAGTTTGTGTCGTAGCTCTGTCATTTCCTGAGTGTTGGCCTTGTTTTTTAAGCTTCAGTTTCCTCTGCTGTGAAATAGGAACAATATTTGCTTGTTGCTTTGAGAACTTAATAAGATTTAAGGTGCTTAGCAGA
Organism: Pongo abelii; assembly: GCF_028885655.2. Lineage (NCBI taxonomy): Eukaryota > Metazoa > Chordata > Mammalia > Primates > Hominidae > Pongo > Pongo abelii. The sequence goes on along the minus strand of NC_071996.2, from coordinate 67,264,971 downwards.
GTGCCTTGTTTGTAGACTATAATTAGTAGCTTTTAGCATTAGATAAGTTTGCAAAGGGAAAGTAAGAGAAAGAAATCTTGGAAGTGAACAGTCAACCTCACGTACAAAAGTAAGATGCTTTTCTTCTATTTTAGAGTCCTGCCAAATATCACAAAACCTAGATATTATGAAGGACAAAGAAAATAAAGGGTTTTTCAGTTTTTTTCAACGCAGTAAGAAAAAGCGGGACCAAGTAAGTATTTTCTTATATTGCATTTTGTAAGTTTCTTCAATTATTTTTAATTACTAATGCTTTTTACTAATATCTTGAAATTACTAGATTTTGGCTTTGTCATTCTTTACTAGACTGCAAGTGCCCCTGCAACCCCTCTAGTAAATAAGCACCGCCCGACTTTTACAAGGTCCAATACCATTTCCAAACCATATATTTCCAACACCCTGCCGTCGGATGCACCCAAGAAGAGGCGGGCTCCACTGCCCCCGATGCCAGCATCTCAGAGTGTCCCCCAAGACCTTGCACACATCCAGGAGAGGCCTGCTTCTTGTATAGTGAAATCCATGAGCGTGGATGAGACAGATAAGGTGCGTACTTTTGTTTTCTATTTTGTTTTTGTTTTTGGATGAGGCAGGGTACCATTTATTTTTCCTCTTACCTAACTTATCTTTTCTAGGTAGACTAGTAAGAAGTAGTCCTATAACAGTTGGTAATTAGTAACAGTTACTAATATGTAATAAGATGAATGCTCATTCTAAGATTGGTACTAGGAATAGATCTTCTATATATGTACAGATCTGTGATGCAGTAAACGATAAATGTCCATTTTAAGTAACTTTCATATTCAAGCAAAAAAAAAAAATCCGAAAACCTAAAGTCTTGGTTTACTAAGGCCTAACTAGGGGCTGTTGCTTCGTGCATGTAATAGGAATGGAAATACAGTCTTTATTTTTGAATAGTTCTTTTTTGAACAGTAACGCAGTCTTTGAGTTGTGTTCATGGGTTTCTAACAACACGTACTTTCTTGACCTGACTGAGATTCTCCAGGGAATAGCCTGGTATCTACCTAGTACATAGATACTCCACAGTGAAAAAAAGAAAATGAGGCTTTTTATATAGAATATATCACAGTTACCTTTATGCACCCTTATCTTCAAAGCACAGTTATATGTGTACCTTTTTCTCAAAGTTTCTTATTATTACCTTTAATCTCAAATTTTCCCTGAGTTTGCCATTTTGTGGAGATCCATTTGCAAACTACTTTTCATGACTAAACAATCCGCATATTCCTTGCTTTATCCGTGTGAAAAATAAATGAATTTTTAGGTATATATGATTGAAGATGAGACTGTATATATTGTTGCTGGTAATCAGACAGAATGATGTAAGTAACTTTGAGAGCAGATTTTATTTGGAGATACTTGAGACACTGAGAAGTTTTCTTGTATCTAGTTGAAAGATTTTGTTTCCCCCTTGGGAACTTAGTAAATACAATGCTAAAGTAAATTAACTCTTCCCAAGCACCTGATACACATTTCTGTGCTTCCTTGACTTAAAAAAAATTAACCATAGTTTTTAAATGTAGTTTATAGACTATCATACGTGCAACTCAAAGAGATAGAAATGAATTTTGAAAATGCTTAACCTCAGTACTTGGAAAATAATCTATTAAGTTTCTTATTTCTATGAAGACTTTCTTGTCTAATTTAGTATTTGTTGTATAAAATCTCATCTAATCTCACAAATCAGGAGGATAATGTTTTTGTCAAGTGATAGAGTCACATACTGACAAAGAATTTGCAGGGTAACTGCTTGAGAGTTGGGTGAATCTTCACGGAAGAGATGATTCTTGAGTTCACTCTTAAAATATGTGTGGGAGTGCATTAGGCAAAGGAACCCTGTTCAGAGAAGCAGGAATGTGAACACTATGGCTTGCCGGGACATGAGCAAGAAACAGAGATTGAAATTAAGCACGGTAAGCAGGGGTCAAGTCAGGGTCCCAAAGACTTTATTTTGTGCTTGTAGCCCTTTTAAATTTATTCACAATAAGAAGTAGCATTTTTAGGGTTGTTGTATCATAGAAGAGTGTAAATTATACTCTTGAGTAGCTAGCTTTTTGCATATATTAATATATATAGAAATATACTTTAGCCCATGCTCACAAATCTTTATTCCAGCTGTCCTCATCCAATCTGTTTCAGTAAACTTCCTTTGTATTTGGCTCCCCAAGAGGTCTATGTTGTCTTTCTAATAGTCTGTTTCTTAAAATTCTGGGCTGTGCTACCAGTGACCTCACTGAAAGCTATTTCTTTTGATTCTCTCCCCCTGCTCTGTGACCAGTTGCTGCCCCTGTGTTAAGTAATCTTTTTTTTTAGTATGTTGCCTTTGGCAAACTACACATCTTTATACAATTTTCTAATTATTTTTTCTTTTGATCTGGACATCTGGATAGTTCTTTGATGTATTGTTCAGTAGGACCCAGACTTATTTGTTTTTCCCTAGAGAAGCTGAAGAACCATTTTTTATTTATTCATTGCAAAAATTCTTAGTGATTAAGCTGTAGTACACACACAAATTCATACCTTCCTAGGCATCTCTGCAACTAACTTCTTGATATATTTGATGTGGTTAATTACCCCCTTGGTCTTGATTTGTCTTTTTCTTCCTTGGTCTTGAGCCTCTTCTTATATCTCAACCCTCTTCTATTTTTTTTTCTTGTCACTATTTCTTTTATTCATTTTCTAAATTTGGAGGTACTAAATCCATGGTCTTGGTCTATATTTCTGCACTTATTCAGAGAAGACATCTCTTAATTGAGTTTGTGGGCTGATGGTTCTCAACTGTAGTGGTTTGAATATGTTCCTTGCAAAAGGTATGTCTGAGCTCTAACCCCTCCAAAACCTGTGATTCTGACCTGATTTAGAAATAGAATTTTTGCAGATGTACTTAAGGATCTAGAGATGAAATCATATTGGATTTGAGGTGGGCTTAAATCCAGTGGCAGGTGTCCTTATAAGAAGAGGAGACACACAGGCAGAGAGACACAGAGAAGGTCGTGTGAAGACAGAGGCAGAAATTGGCATTATGCTGCCACAGCGAACCATTACTAGGAGTCACTGGAAGCTGGAAGAGGCAAGGGAGGGTTCTCCCTAACGCCTTCAAAGGGAGCATGACTCCGCCAACACCTTGATTTCAGATTTCTGTATTTCAGAACTGTGGAAGAATACATTTGTGTTGTTTTTAGCCACCCAGTCACGGTAATTTGTTAGGGCAGCCCTAGGAAACTGTACATCAACTTCGTAATTCCAGTCTCGGTGTTCTTCCAGTTGCAATTTGAATTCACAGTTGCTATTGACTCATCACTACCTGGAAGACGTACTTAAGACCCGAATCATTGTTTTTCACCAGACTGAAAAGCTCAAGATCATCTTTGATTTTTTTTTTATTTTTACATCTAATTAGAGACCAATCCTTCATTCAGTCTCCCTTCATGATGTCTTTTATTCCCTCTGCTGACATCTTTTGTAGAGAAATCCAGGACAGAGTATAAAGAGAAAACCAGTACTTAACGTGTCTTTGAAATACTCAACGTTGCAAGCTGCCGCGTTTGTATTTATTAATTATCACTTCTCATTTCAGAAATTTTGCATAGCTTGTTGTCATTTTTCTGGGCATTCAAGATCCTCTACAGAATGATCACAATTTTACTTTTAAACTTTTTAATTCCTCATCGTTTATAGGATAGGATAGGATACTTATATGTCTAACCAGAAGATTTGACTTATTGTTGCTGATGCAAAATCCTGTGTTCTATCTTTTCAGGATGGAATGGCCCCACTTCCATCTTCTTCATTTCTACTTACCCATCCAAAGGATGTCCATTCTTTTATCAGATTCATGGAGAGTTTTCTAAAGATTCCAGCGCAGAATAATCTTTACCGTCTCTGAATTTGTCCCTCTTGTCCCTTTTTATTTTCTCTTAATTTGCATTATGTATAGGTTTTATATGTTATTCTAAAGATAAAAAGAGGAATACAGTAAAAATTCTCCTTCCCTATCCCCAACCAAGTTCTCCTGCCCAGAGGCAACCACCGTTAACAGTTTCTTGTGTGTCTTTCCAGAGATAATGTATGCATATTTAAACCAATATTCATGCTAAATATTATTTTTTTTTCCTCAGGTGGCCATATACTACATGCATGTTATACTTTACTTTTTGGTATGGAATTATTTATTCTGGATATTCTTAGCAGTTCATAAAGGGCTTCCCTTTTTGAAGGATTGAATAATATTAAATTGATGGGTATAACATGACTTACTTAACTCATCCTCTAAAGATAAACTTTAGGGTTGTATTATGGCTTAATGCTTGCAGCATTGTTAAATTTTACCTTTTTCTTTTCCCCACCCAGAGGTCAGGAATTGTGTTCTCCAGCAAAATTCTGTAACATGGTAGGTGTTCAAGAGAATTGATAAGTAAACATTAATCACTGCTTTCATAGCCAGGTATAGTATATACAATGAGAATGTGTCACACATATCGTAAAATTTTAGTATGTCATTCATATATCTGGTAAATTTTCAGAAGTACGTGGACAACTTAAAGATCGCTTACATTTACTTTTATGGTAATTGGACCATGTAATTTTTAGCAATATATTTCTTAAGCTTTTATAGAAAAGCCAGAATTTAGATAAGCTTATATTGAAAACTTAAGGTCCAACTAAATTATACTGTATATTGCATAATGCATATAAATATAATTGATCCTTGAATTAAAATTGTTTATAGCCCAGGCTTGATGGCTCATGCCTGTAATCCCAGCACTTCGGGAGGCCGAGGTAGGAGGATCACTTAAAAGCCGGGAGTTCAAGACCAGCCTGGGCCACAAAGTAAGACCCCTGCCTCTACAAAAAATAATAAAATAAAATAAATCAGCCAGGCATGGTGGTGTGTGCCTGCAGTCCTAGCTACTCAGGAGGCTGAGGTGGGAGGATCACTTGAGCACAGGAATTCAAAGCTGCAATGAGCTGTGATCTCACCACTGCACTCCGGCCTGGGTGACAGGGTGAGACCGTGTCTTTAAAAAATAATAATGAATTTTAAAATAGTAAAAATGTGGTTTACATAGCCAGATGCAAATATTCAGGAAATTCAGCAAAACATATGAACTTACAAGTGAATCATGCTTATTTCACTGCTTGCTTGTTTTAAATTTAAAATCAAAGATGGTCATTATCACTATAAACATTTGTATCTATTTTAACAATTTAGTTTTCAATTTGAAAATGTAAAATGTCACTATTTTTAGTGATTGAAAATGATAGCATGTTGAGGAAAACACAACTTGGAAGAAAAATATTATGACCAAATTGGTTCTAAGTATGTGAATTTTAGACACTTTTATTTAATTTTTATTGTTCAGGATACAAAATAAACCACAAGGGTGCGCTGTTTGACAGAAGTACAGTATTCTAATTTTTCCATTTTTTTTTTCTCCAAAGCACATTTTAATAAAGCAGAAAGAAAATATTGGAAATAGTTACATTGCATGAGAAGTAGAAAATGCTTATTCATGCGGGTACATAAAGCTAGAGAGATAAATGTCAGTAACACATGACAAAGGGATTTATAATTAGCAATTTTATTCATTTTGAGTTTTTAATGCATTTTTTTGTTCTTTTAAGAGCCACAGAAACTATGTTTGCCTTAGTCAAGGTTTACTGATGTCAGTAAATCTGTATCTTAGGAAAAATTTTGTCAACCACATTTATTTTATATTTTTTGGCTGTCTATATTTAATAATTTGCCTCATTCTTCTAAGATATTTCTCAATATTAGCAAATTAAAGTATATGGATGGTGTTTTTTTAGAGCTTATACTGAAAATGCTCACATAAAAGGCTGTTGATTTGCTGAGCTAATTTTGACAAACTAATTGTGCAGTTTCCAAAGACTATTCAAAGTTAGCCGAGATAGCAAAGATCCAAGTTAGCAAATGATTTAACCCAAACTTTCTTAGAATATTTCTGCATCTAAAATTATTTTTTCCATCTAAAGAATACATTTTGAAGAACACATATTTTACTATTATTGCTGCAGTATCCTTTCAAATCCCTAAATTTCTCTGTACCCTCTTTCACATTATTTCAAGTCTCACGTCATTTTTCCTATGAAGGTGAATATATCATCTTCTATGAAAATGTTTATTTGAAAAGAAAACTTTCCCATTAGAAATTTTCTGGCAGTATTTCTTGGTAGTTTTTGAGCATTCTTTAAATATGATTTTTCCTGAGGATTTGAAATGCCATTTGTGCAACAAGACATATAATAGATCATGCTTTATTTATATGAACCATATAACATATATTCTTATATAAAATGTACACAGTTATTTACAATAAGATTGTCATTTGTGAAATGGGAAGTCAGAAATTCGATTACATTGACTTAAATTGAAAGTGACTTAGAATTCTCAGATAAATCTAAATTCAGAAATCTAGTTTCTGCACCATATCTGCTGACCAAGAGTTTATGAAGAGCACATTTAATAAAATCAATGGCCAAAGGATGTTCTTGGTCTTATTGACAAATTAGCCTCATAAGCTGATTTTACATTTGAATAAGTGGAAGAAGAGTCAGGAAAGAGTATTGGGTAATCTTGACCCATAGAATTCACAGAACGTTTTGGGGAATTTTTCATTTGGCACATTTGGTGTGACTGCTGCTTGGAATGATGAATATACAACAGCAATCAATTTTTCCCCTGGCTATGGGCATGGCACATCATTTTCTTTGGGATATTACATTGTGGCTGGAAACACTGTAAGAAATGATCTTCACTGGGCATTTTATTTTGTCTCATTTTGCATCCTGCTTCAGACAAACACTCAACTATTGAGAAACGGAAACTCTTTGCCATCTAGTATTATGCAAGTGAAATTTAATACCTAGAGTGTTAGTTTTAAAATAACTGACTTAATTTTTTAAATGTTTTACATTATTCATCTTTTACGCAATTTTATATTCTAATATATATCATGGTTTATAAGCAGATAAGATGATGTATTGTCATATACTTATGAAATGTACAGGTACATATTTTGCTATTTTACTGAATTTTAATCCTAGTTATTTTACATAGAGTATGTAAGGTTGTACCCTCTGTTGTAATAGAGTATGTATTTGCAATGTTTAAGAAACATCCCCCTTTTTAGATTTTCACACAGGTTGTCATATTTTATTTTCCCCTCCATTTTCCTCTTGTATTTATTATATAGAAAGTGGACCACCACGCATAATTCTACAATTGCCTAGGAACAGTGGTTACCATGGCATTTTCAGTTTCCTTTACAGAATACAGCTGTCTGTACTTCCAAAAATATGACTGGTTTCATTCAGTAGAGAAATGTACCAACACAGTATTATATTTAATCTGCTCCCCTTTTTAAGGCTTTCCTAGATATAATACATACTTTGCCACTGTAGTTTTCATCAGATTTTCAAAGGGTCATAATCACAATAACAAAAGCAATGGTGAATGCTTATATAATGCTTACTAATGTTTCAGACAAGGCTCTAAGAACATTACTTATTTAATTCTTATGACAACCCTCTGGGCCATTACATTTTAGGTTTCTGACAATTCTACTTCTAGCCTAAAAGAACTATGAATTATGAGGAATTAATAAATTGTTAAACTTTAAGGAAAAATATATTATTCAAAGAGCAGTAGGTCATTTGTGGAATTAATATGGATTTCTCATTCTTATCTATTAGTATGTAAAAAGTCCTACCTCTCTGAAATAACATGATGAGTTAATAAAATAGTATTGAAAATAATGACTGTTAGGAGGCTTATTTTACCAGTATGAAGTTTACTTAGCCTCTCTACCTCTGTGATGTTTGTGACCTCATGGGAAGATCTGCCTTTCTCTGGTAACCAGCATGGGTTAACAGAGGCCAGGGCAGATAGAAGCAGGCCTCTTTTCTGGACCCACAGTGATAACCTTATGGTGTCACTGGGATAAGCCTGCTCCCAGCCTTAATTCCCTTTCTGGATGAACTGAGTTGGCCCCAGTTTGTTTGATTGACTGTAGCTTCACTCTGGTATAGGTCCTAAACTCGGTTAACTTCTAGATTATTCACATTCTTCTACCCTGTGGCTAAAAACACCTCTATCCTCATCACTGTGATCACAGGGAATCATGGTTACCACCATTCCCTGTCTTTTAAACTTGATCCTGAGCTCTGCTTTCTGGTGGTTCATCCTGTCTTTTTTTTTTTTCATCCAAGATGTACCATTGAGCTAGACCCTCATCATTGGGCTTTTACTAAATGCTGTATGCAAAGGATTATGACGAATAAGACTTAGTTTATATACTTTATCAAAGTATCATAGGGTTGATGAAAGCACGGATTGCCTCAGGAAGACAAATGGAAAAAACTTACAGGGGGATAACATGGGATTTTTTAACGTGTGTGTGTGTGTGTGCGCGCGTGTGTGTGTGCGTGTGTGTGTGTGTGTGTGTGTGTGTGTGTGTGTTTCTTTCTACTGTGCCTAGAGAAGGGCTGGAAAGAAGAAGTCCTGACCTGGCCTGAGAGAGAGAATCTTGAATTCTACTAGTAGGTCTATTATCTTCTTCTTTGCTGTTGTCATTTTTTTTCCTTCACCTTTGCTGAACTTCTCTATGACTTAGTTTTCTCCTCTGTAGAATAAGGTTGTGTAATTAAATTTCCCAAAGTCTCTTCCAACTCTAGTATTACAAAATTATGCTATTTTGCTATTTTTTAAAAATTGGCCTCTAACAGATAAACGTGCTTGTTTTGGTTTGATCAACATTAACAAGATCATGGTGTCTAATCCTGGCATTACTCCTCTGAGGATTTCAGAAACTTAAAGTACAATAACAAAACAAAACATTGACTGACATCTTTCTTCCCAAACTCCTAACTGTAACACAAAAGTTAACACAATTGCATAGGTATTGCATTACCAAAAAGAGGTAGAAGACTTGATGTTTGATGACGACATGCTTAGGTTAATGAGTTTGTTAACCATGGTAACCATGTTACCATTGACTAATAATGAGTTTTAAAGTAGATGACTTTAAGAGAAATCTAGTGGCAAGCTTGGCCACTCAGAATCCCCTGAATGGGTTTAATTTTTATTAACCAAAAAGGTACAAGTTACTGTTGGTGGTGGTATTTAGATCACATATAAGTGAACCTAGCTGTAACCTCATTGCTTCCTCTCATAGTATTTATTTCAGTAGATTGGTAGGAGCAGCAATAAAATTGTCCACATAGTGATAGCTGGCCTAGTGTAGATATAAGAGCTCCAGGCCCTGGTACTGCTGTCCTATTTCTTCTCTCGTTATTATAGTTGTCTGGGATCTGACATGCCACCTCTATTCCTTATACTCCTTCACTTTGATGTTATATGACTTTTCTTAATGTACAAAACCTAGGCAGGCTAAGATTTTCTATGCCATCAGTGAAGAATCTTAAAACAGGTTTATATAGAGAATAAGAAAATAGAATGCATAAGCCCTAGATTTTCAGGAGTGGGGAGGAAGTGCCATCCAAAGAGGAAAAGGATGTAGAACAGAGAGATACAGGATATCAGAAATAAACTTCCCCCACCCCACCAAAAGATAACATTTTATTTTTACAAATCACAGTAATATAACAAAGAAACTGGCATGTATGCTTTCATACAATACAAGCCAAAATTTGCATGCACGTGTGTGTGTGTATCTATGTGCACTATGTATATACAGGTGTAAAAAGATACACATATAACAATGGACACCAAAACTTCTATGAGGCGACTTTTATTTGGGATTTAGTGATTTTTTTCCTCATCATTATATGCATTATTTGTGTCTTGTGAGATTGAGCTAATTTTATCACATCAACCATAAAACTGATTTAATTGTGATAAAAACTCAGAGCTTATTTTGCAAATTCAATACAAGACCTCATACTTCTAAATTACATTTATTATAGTGTAATAATAATATATATAATAATGACACTTAAAATTGACTTGCTTGTCTAAGTTGTAAAAATTTTTTAACATTCTTCCATCAAGAGTTAAGAGTTAAAACTTGACCCTCAGATATATGAAAAGTTCAGTTATTGGGACACAATAGCAAATATCATAAATTAATGTCAATTTATAAGATATTTTATACTATTTAATAGTGTTTATTGGGAATGTCCAGGTTGGAGAAGAATAATGTGAGTCTGTCCCTTGAAAAACAAAACATGAGTTTTAAGACAATTTCAAGGGATTGTTTACATTCTCTCCACTAACCCCACCCTTTTCCACCTGTGAAAATCATAAACAGAACCAACAGATTCTATTAGAAACATTTAACAACATTATTGAAGTCGAGCTTCTATGTTTCTACCCGCTAATTGAGTGTTTTTATTTTCCATATGTATTCTTTCATTTAACTCTTTAATCCAAGATACGTCAACTTCAATGACCCACATTTTATAATTCAACTATGATTAATAAGTGATCTAATAACTAGTACAGAGCAAGTATTCAGTAAATCTCTTGAATGCCATTTGATTCTATTTTCTTCAGCTAAATTTAGTTGGATTTTGAATCAGTAAATTCTGATCTGGGTGTGAATTCTGTGGGATTAACAATCTGGCATGGTTTTCAACCTGACCTTGCCACTTTGATTAGTAGATTCTGTTTCTCCTTGTGGTATTTTCCTTTTTACAGACCATAAAATTCAGTGATGTGCATTCCTGTTAGAAGTGCAGTTTTCATTAATGGCAAGCAGACTTATCAGTGACTCTAACTAAAGTAAATAATTGAACATCTCTAATGATTAACCAAAGCAGTTTCCCCTAGTAAGTAGAAACCTCTGTGTTTTCTCATTTTGTAAAGCCTTTAGACTTAATAAATTTTAATCTCTACCACTTTTTAAAATGTAGTCATAATTTGAACAAAGTAAATGTTTGTTGGTAGTAAAAGCTGAAGACAGTTATAAATAGTTCCTTAATTTTTCACATTAAATTTGCTTATGAGACATTTCAAATGTATGTACTATAATACACATCCATGAATTCATCACTGATTCAACAAAGTAGTGTTAAATATTTAACTTTTATTAAAGTCCTTTAAAGTATGTTGAAGAGACCCGAGTTGACTTAAAGGTGGAGATTTTTAGACCCACAATGAATGTTTATACAGTAGACTAAGCATCGGTTCCTGAACATTGGGCACTGTTGAGTTTTAAGGTTAATTATTACTGAGACTGATTCCAATAGGACTCTTACCAACACAGTCACCAGAGAGTACAATCTTAAAGTAAATACCTCCTTTTACCTATGCTTTTTACTCCAACATCTATATAACTATAATTCTTATTTTATTTGCAGAACACTTTCATGTACTTTAAAACAGACAAATTGCATGTAATAATATCAGCTGATGGTTATGAAGCATGTATTGTATGCTAGGCGCTGTGCTATGCATTTTACATATAACATTTAATTTAAGCATCCCAGCCCCTTTTGACATAGGTGCTATTACTTTTCCTTTTCATGAATGAGGAGGCCGAAGGTCACAGAGACAATAAATGGCATGTTTCCTGGTTCAACCGCTTGTATTGACTCCAAAACCCATTTCTTTAGGAATCATTGTAGTGGGCTGCCTTCTACCTTGCAAACTCTCTGTAAGCCTCTCTCCAACTAGACAAATTCACATTCAGAAATAGTGGGTAGTTTAGCTCTGATGAATGCAAGAGCAGAACTATTGGGAGACTCTTTGGAGCATACTCCTAAAGTGCACAGAAGAAAATACAGCTTAAGAATGCTGCTGCTGGCCAGGCACGGTGGCTCACGCCTATAATCTCAGCACTTTGGGAGGCTGAGGCGGGTGGATCACAAGGTCAGGAGTTCAAGATCAGCCTGGTCAAGATGGTGAAACCCCGTCTCTACTAAAAATACAAAAAATTAGCCAGGCATGGTGGTGGGTGCCTGTAATCCCGCCTACTTGGGAGGCTGAGTCAGAGAACTTGAACCCGGGAGGCGGAGGTTGCAGTGAGCTGAGATCGCACCACTGTACTCCAGCCTGGGCAACAGAGCGAAACTCCATCTCCAAAAAAAAAAAAAAAAAAAAAAAGAATGCTGCTGCTTAGGGGTCAGTGGTCTTCCCAGCCTTTTAATTTAATTTAATTTAATTTTTTGGCATTCTAAATTCATGATGTGTATTACTTAAATATTACTTAAATGCTGTGGCAGTTTAGTAAGGCTGCTTTTAGCATTAGTCATTCCTGGGTTTGGAGCCTCTCCAGTCTTGCATGTTAGATATGTATATTCTCTGTAAATCCCAGTGTATACATGTGCTTTCCTGGCTACAGTCTATTTAGAAACATCGAAGTCTCCTAACTTAAATGTCCCTTCTTTTCCTGCAGACTTTACCGCGCCTCCCCAAGGGAAGGTTTTTTAGTAGATGTGGAACATCTCTTTCTCAAGTACCAGTTGTTCTTCCATTTTGTGTTAAGAGTGATGTTTTAGTTAACACACAATAACTCCACATTTGATTTTTATTATCTTAACTTCCCTTGGCAATTTCTTAAATAATTGAAATTATTTTCCAAGAGTCTTCATAAAACCTCTTGCCTCTGTGTCTTATAGGACAGCAAAAAATATATATATTAAGCTATTTCCTTGAATGCTAATATGAATATTACTCATATTTCAAAAGAAAATTTACATTTCTGTCCTTCATTAATCTGTTGGTTATTATCTAAACTCACTATTCTTATTTCTTCAAAACTCTTGCCTTTGCACGACTTATACCAGTTGTTAAATTTACATTTTGTCCTCAACTTTAATACGTTTTAACCATTATTAACAGCGTAAGTTCCAGTTATGACAGACCACATAATTGTACCTCGTATCAATTAGTGACAATCATGTTCACTTTCCTCTGATGTCTTTTTATTTTTATTTATTTATTTATTTATTTTGAGATGGAGTTTCACTCTTGTTGCCTAGGCTGGAGTGCAGTGGCGCAATCTTGGCTCACTGCACCTCCACTTCCCGGGTTCAAGTGATTCTTCTGCCTCAGCCTCCCAAGTAGCTGGGATTACAGGCACACACCACCATACCCGGCTGATTTCTGTATTTTTAGTAGAGACGGGGTTTCTCCATGTTAGTCAGGCTGGTCTCAAATTCCTGTCCTCAGATATTCTACCTGTCTTGGCTTCCCAAAGTGCTGGGATTACAGGCGTGAGCCACAGCACCCAGCCAATGTCTTTTTTCTTAGCCTCTTTAATTCAAATTTCAGCTTTAGTAATGCATATCCATTTACCATCATGATACCCATGCACAACATGGTAAGGGTGGTGAATGTCACAGAATAGGGTTGTAAAATAATGCTTCCCCTGATGTCCATGGCTTTGTCTTTTCAATATGCATTTCCCCCAGTTATCTTCATAAATTCTGTTGAAAAAAATTTAGCATTTATAAAACTGAAATATGTCTGTTTTGACAAATTTTAAATTCTTTATCCATAAAAATATAAATACTCTGTTTTACAAAAAGCTAGCTTATTTTAAGACCTCTAGGCTGAATAATGAAATATATGAGTCTATGGTTACTCTGTCTTTGAGTTATGAATAGGCTCATAAAAATTTGTGAATCTGTATATATTCCTCCATTTTTTATTTCTATACTGTCTGCTTTATTATAACCAAAATATAAGAGCTCTAACTCCCAAGGAGATACTCTCTTTGAGAAATTCATGTCATGGCTGCTTTTATCATGGAAAAGACCAGTAAGTGACAATGATTAGGAATGTGACCTAAAGGTGAACACATTTTTATTATATGCCTCATGAAAGCAATCAGTTGAAATACGGGAAACATGGAACTAGGGAGGAAAATCAAATGCTCTTGTTGCTTCATGCATTAAGCTGCCACTTATTGATCACCTATTGCATTCTTACTGGTAAACTAGATCTGCCATAGGAGTGGAGCATGGCTTTAATAGGGCTTTACAGAAGTAAATCCGAGAAATAAAATCACATCTTCTACTGCTTTTGATTTGTAGATAATTTTTTTTTAAAGTGAAGGGCCGTGTTCTTTTGGGAGAACTTTTGGCCTTTTTTCTGATGTTTCCTAAATTTGTTACTCTTAAGATATCAAGGGAAGGTTTTAGAACACAAAGGCATTATCAGTAGAAATATTTCTATTTAACCTTTGTATTCTATTCAAAACAATATTTAAATACTGCCAATTCCTTGGTGCATTTCTTTCTTACCTTTTTGTTGCAGTGGGCCCTTGTTTTGAATTATTTCAAACATCCATTGAGAATCCACCCCTATGCCTACCCCAGTCAGGATGATCATAATATTTAGTCAGAATTGACTTTAGTGACTCTGAAACAGAATCTGAGTTTGGATGGCAAGCTTTAACTCATTTCTTGCTGGATTATAGAGAAATCTGAAAAATTTTGGAGGAGGAATCAGAGTAATGGGATGGGGTTGGGGGCAGCTCTTTACCAACTAGTAGGAAAGAAGTTTAACATTTCAACTATTGGTAAAATCTCTCTGGTGCCACCTTGTCCCACCCCCGTTATGAGGCACAGTTAGTGGGTTTATGGAGGTTTGTTCAGTGAAGCTCCTGCCACTGTAGACCTAAATGTTTCTCTCCCTGTTAAGTGACCTGCCTTCCTCTTTAGTACCTAACACAGTTGGCAAAGAGCACGGCTAACTCAAACCGTTTTCTTTGGGGGCAGGCTTCCCTTTCTCTCTGGCAGATATATTACAAAATTACAAAATAGTAAATTTGCCAAATTTTTCTTCGTGTGTAACAAGGCATAAAGACTGAAAAATATCTTATGAATTAGTTCACTTCCCTTAGAGGTACCTATGTTGTCTTGTAAGACTAGAATGCCCCAAGCTTTACACATGCCCCTGGTCTGAGTATGTCAAGGTCTTTTATTTACAAATGAAGATGGCAGCATATCATTCATTTTTTTATTCATTCAAGGAGTATTTACTTAGAAACCTTTGTGAGCCAGACATGGTTCTGGATATACAGCAGTGAGCGAAATAGTAGGTGAAAAAAATCCCTGCCTCTATGGTCAACCCCAGTGGGAGCAAACAATGTACAAGGCAAAAGTCAACTGTGTAGTATGTTAGAGAGCAATTAAATGCTCATCATAGAAATAAATCTAGGAAGCAGGGATAAGAAGTGTTGGGGGTCAGGGAGGAGTTCATTGAAAAGATGACATTTGACCGGGTATGGTAGCTCATGCCTGTAATCCCATCACTTTGGGAGGCCAAGGCAGGCAGATCACTTGAGGTCAGGAGTTCGAGACCAGCCTAGCCAACATGGTGAAACCCCATCTCTACTAAAAATACAAAAATTAGCCAGGTGTCATATAGCATGCCTGTAATCCCAGCTACTCAGGAGGCTGAGGCATGAGAATCACTTGAACCTGGAAGGTGGAGGCTGCAGTGAGCCAAGTCACCTACTGCACTCCAACCTGGGTGAAGAGTGAGACTCTGTTTCAAAAAAAAAAAAAAAAAAGAAAAATGACATTTGAGAAATGGCCTGAAGAAAATGAAGGGACACCGAGTTATCAGAAGAAAAAGCATTCCAGGCACAGGGAGCAGTAAGGGTGACCACCCTGTGATGGAGGAACTCTGCCGGCATATTTGAAGAGCAGCAAAGAGGCCAGTGTGGCGGGAGTGGAGTGAGCCATTCCATTACCAAAGGAGAGGCCAGAGAAAGCTAGACGCCAGGTTGTTAATGGACTTATAAAGGGAACTATTAGTGGGTTTTGACCAAAGTTACCTAATCTGGCTTACATTTTAATAGGATCCTTTTTTATGATCTTGTTTAAAGATAGCAGATTCTTTTTGCTGCTATGTTGAAGGACTATAGGGAAACAATGTGGAGACGGAGTCTAATTAGGTACTTCCTAATGATGATTCAGACTACATAGTAGCAGTTAAGCTGGATGCTGGATGTCTTCTAAGGGAAGGGAAAAAAGGGTTGACTCAGTGTGAGATGTGACAGATACAAGATGAGGGTGAATGGAAGGATGACTTGTTCTTTACTAAGACAAGGAAGGCTGTGAGAATAGGATGCGGCAGAGGGATAAAGAGGAATTATGATCTCAGTTTTAGACATGCTAAATTGAAGAGGCTTCAGACATTGAGGGGAGATCAGAACAGAGGTCCAAGATAGAGACATGGATTTGGAATTCATCGGCATGCAAATAATACTTAAAGAGAATAGATGAGATCCTCTGGAGAGGCAGCAGAGATACTAAATGGAATGTATTCACAGACCACGCTCTGGGTCACACCAGTGTTGACAAGGAGATGAAGAGAAGCAGACACAGAAAACTGAGTAGCCAGAGAGTACAGATCTATAGAGAGTAAGAAATGTGGTCTCCTGGAAGAAAAATAATGTATTTTAGGAGGGTGGTCAGCTTTGTTTATTTTAATGTCGCTAATAGGTCTCATAAGTGAGTTCTGAGAAGTGGCCACGGATTTCTTCATAGTCAAAGTCTTTGGTGACTTTGATAGGAATCGTTTTAATGGATCAAAGGCTGGGAAAAGTATCATTGAAAGGGTTCAAGTGGGATAAGAGAAATTGGAGACACAAACTGCAAAAAACTCTTTTATTTATTTTTTATTTATTTTTTCGAGATGGAGTTTCACTCTTGTCGTCCAGGCTCGAGTGCAATGGCGCAATCTTGGCTCACTGCCACCTCCGCCTCTGGGATTCAAGCGATTGTCCTGCCTCAGCCTCCCGAGTAGCTGGGATTACAGGCATATGCCACCATGCCTGGCTAATTTTTTTATTTTTAGTGGAGACGGGCTTTCACTACGTTGGCCAGGCTGGTCTCGAACTCTTTACCTCAGGTGGTCTGCCCACCTTGGCCTTTCAAAGTGCTGGGATTACAGGTGTGAGCCACCTGAACAACTCTTTTAAATAGTTAGTCATTCATTCATTCATTCTTGGTAAAGGCAAAGAGCAAAGATGACATGGCATTTGGTCAGGAGGCACTGACCCCTGCTGAAGGAGGATGTCTTAGGGTCTGCTGACAGTCACAGGCTAGGAGTGTGAGCAGTAGCTCTTTGCAGTAGGTGACCTTGAAGGACCTTGCCTCAGGTAGGCATATAGATTTTTGCAGTGTTCCTCACTGAAACACTGCAGCTGTAAAGAGGTAGATTTAATCAAGCCAGATACTACTATACAAATAATGTTCCCTTTTTCATCCCTTCCTTTTAATGTCTCCAGATTTTTCTTTAAAAGTTAGTTTTTAACTCTGTTACTTATGAGTCCTCTACATTACAGTTAGTTGTTTGTGTGGCAGTCTCCCATTCTAGCCCAAGTTCCTTGAGAAAGGCCGTATTTTATTTTTCTCTACGTATCTATCCCATAGCCCAGCTTCTGCATGTGGCAGATGCTTCATAAACGTTTTTAAGGAATGACTATTATGTTCCATTTGGATATATCCTGTGCTTGACATAAAGTTCAGTGTCTTCCTAAAGTTTGCTACTTATTTCTAAATGTAGGATTGTATTTGGTCATTTTGTTTTCCAGAGTCCCTGTGAAGCAGGAAGAATGAGGGCAGGTTCACTGCAGCTCAGCAGCACGTCTGCAGGGAATTCATCTTTGAGAAGGACAAAGCGAAAAGCACCTTCCCCACCCTCCAAAATACCCCCGCATCAAAGTGATGAAAATAGTCGTGTGACTGGTAATGTGGTTGTTTCATTAACATTACATTTGTATTGTGTTTTGTTTAATATGGACAGTAGGAAAAATATGGGTATGTTAGTTATGCTTTTTTAATAATACTTAGGCTTTTTAAATACATCTTGATTAGTCTCACTTTGCTGCCATTTAAAAATCTGAAACATCACCAAATAAAGTGTCAAAATTATACAGCTCCATTATCCTAAGATGAGCATGTCATAATCCGTGAATTTATTCAGAAAGATGCTGCCATTTCAGGATTAGCTGTATGTAGAAAAGGGAGTCTAAGTGGATTTTAGTGTTTTACAGCTAGATAGTAAAATGGCTTCTAGCAAGGCTTACTGCTTTCTGAACTATATAAAAATAACTAAGTTAAACTGTTAAGGAATTGTTTTATTTGTGAATATGACTTTATAAGTTGTGTTGCTTCTTTCCTTTAGCCTTACAGCCAGTAGATGGAGTTCTTCCAGACAGTGCTTCAGAAGCAAACTCTCCAGAGGAGCTATCCAGCCCAGGTATGACACCCTTTTTCTACATGGTGTAATTACTGAAAAAGGACTTCAATGATAATTGAGTAGTGAATCCATTTGCGATGCTTTGTACATGAAAGAGATACAGATTCTTTGGTCTCATTTCCCCAATTTTTTATTATGAAATGAATTCTTGCCCCCACCCCTCTGCCCCTCAACCCAATTAGAGTATGAAGCTGGCAGAGATCAAAATTTCAGTTCTGGAATTGTCCTTGAGTACTTTCTCTATGTGGTCTCCTGCTTTCCCTTATGCAGTATCAGGTTAACATTTATTAACCTCCTTCCCAAGTGTAATGACACACCGAAATTAGGAATGTACCTTGGTGTGTGCAGAAGAAAACTTACAGGAAAGCGTAAGCACAATTTCTTTATGCAACTGTTCTAGGTATGAACTCAACATACAAGTTACCCTACTCTAATGGTAAAAATTTGTTGTCATGAAGATGTTTTCTGTTGCAGTATATGGCTCTCCTTGAGGATTATTTCCAAACAAAATTCCATTGCAAGTTACATAATTCATACTAATACTTTTCCAGTGTTTTTAATAATAGCTACTTAGTAGCTTTTCTAAGAAGTATGATAAAAATGTTTTAATCTTTAGAGTTACTATTAGACATCAATGAATGTGATAGACTGATAGACTAGTAATATCATACCAAAAATAGAATATGATTATGCTTGGACTTTATCATGGGGATAATTTTGTAAGTATAAAAAATGCTTAATATAACTCACCTGATTTTTATAATTTATATTCCAAATACAGGAAACATTTAGGAGCAACACTCTTGAATCTTTAATCTTTAAGTGGTATTTCAGAATTTGGAATTTTAGCATATATATGTAAGAATTCTTCACTCCTCTGTGATTTTAAATCTTACTCTCAGATAACTAGTAATGATTTTTCTCAGCTTTTACTCAGAATAATATAAATAATATAAATGGCACCATTTTTTTCCACAAAGGAAATGTATTGAATAATAACAATTACAACTGTTGAGTGAAATTGAAAGTCACTGAAGTATTATAAAAAGGAGTGCATGCTATTCAAACTTTGCTTCATACCTGTTTTTCTTCATTTTTTTTTTTCCTTTTACCTCTTCTTGTTTAATGCATGGATAATTGTGAGCTAACAAATCTGATTTCTTCCAAAATGCTTCTTGGTCTCTGCTTGCCTTAACTCTGTTGTCTAAGTGCCACTTCTACAGATTCTACTTCTTTGGCAGAAACCTTTCACCCTGGGCTCTCCAGTCAGGAGCAGTGCACTGCGCCCAAACTGATGGAGGAAACCTCTGTCTTTGAGTGCCCTGGGACACCTGAGGCAGCCATAACATCATTGACATGTAGGTGGTCAGGCCTTTCCTGGCTGGTGCTTTGTGTCAGGCAGGTTAAGATATCATCAATTGTAAATTTCATGAGCTATTGAAACCTTGTGTAAACATATTTTATAAAGAAAGAGAAGTTTCCCCTTTTTCACTTGAAATTTTATCTGGGTTTAGAGTTTGTTGTTTTTCCCAACCATACAGATGAATACAACAGAGTGGATTAGTTAAATAAAATCAGTGGTTCTGAAGAATTTTAGCTTCTCTTCTATTTGGCTTATATATACTGAGGGGTCACTTTGAAAACACAATGGAGGCTGGGCATGGTGGCTCACACTTATAATCCCAGTTACTCATGAGGCTGAGGTGGGAGGATTGCTTGAGCCCTGAATTTTGAGACAGCAGTGAGCTATGATCATGCCACTGAACTCCAGCCTGGGTGACAAAGCAAGACCTTATAATAAAAATAAAAAAACACGTTTGTATCTAATCCATCATGGCCTTTCATTTTTCTCAATACAGAGTTTTCAAATTATATAAATACATTCTTAACACATAGATACAATATGCTATTGTAGACACATTATTTCTATTTCACATCATAATAAAGCATCATTTGCCAAAATATGTACATTTGAATATTCACTTAAACCTAAATTTTTAAATATTTTTATTGAGTAATCTATTTTTATAAATGATAAAAATACCATTAAAATTTCTCATGTTTATTTCTCAAAGAGCACAAATAGCACACTTTTCTGTCTGTATACTTAGAGATAAAATTTTAAAAATATATTTTAAGTACTTTAAATATTGAATTATGTTAAAAATTTAAATTAAATTTTCTGAATGTGCTGATTACTATAATTGGATGGTATACCACCTCCCCACTCTGCCCACCCCCCGCCACATCCCCAGCCTTGGGATAAAATTAAATTTCATTCAGATACTATGGTGTATATGGAAATGTTTAATTATATTTAGCAAAAATCCAGAACCTCACTCTTTGGCTTACATTTACTTCCATGGCTAATCTTGACAATAAGCATGAACATTAACTGCTCAGGATGCCTCCTTCTCTTTTACCCTGCTGGCTATTGGTTGTTGGTGATAAAATACATTTTTTTTAATTTATTATTATTATACTTTAGGTTTTAGGGTCCATGTGTTAACCACAGCTATTGAAAATATTTATGTGTAAACATATGTATTAATATGGATGATATTTAAGATATTGTAAGTGGAGAAAAAAGCTAGGTGGCTACAGTATGCTTCCATTTATATTAAATAAACTAACAAAAAGAAACATGTGAGTATGGTTATCAGCCTATGTATGTATATTACACTTTCTCAGGGCATACAGGAAAAACTGTTAAAGCAAGTTTCCTCTGAGAATCAAACTGGATAGGAATAAAACTTAATTTTCATTGTCCAATACTTGTTCTATTTGTATTTTCAAAAATTAAGCATCTAGGTCAGTGGCTTTTAACTCAGGTTGCATAGTAGAATCATCTAAGTAGTCTTAAAAGTCCCTTGCCCCACCCTTCAGAGATTCTGATTTTGTGGAGTAGGGTGTGAGCCTCAGTATTTTTAAAGGGGGCTCAGGTAATTCTCAAGTATAGTTGGTACTAATAACTATTGAGTCAAATTTTATGAGTGCCCTTGTAGACAATACAAAAATCTCATGTGCTTTTCATTTTCACTTTTAAAATTATTAATTTGCCTTTAATTTGCACTATTGAGTTGCTGGATGAGTGTAAAAACCATTCAATTGAAAGATAGTTCTTAAATGAAATATTTAACTTGAAGTTTATGAGATTAAATAACCTCTTGTCTCTACCATGAATAAAACCTAGAGTGATAGCAAATTGTTTTGAGAATTATGAGTGAGATAATCTGGTTTTATGTTAACGTGACTACTCACCAGGAGAAAGAACTTCACTATTATTTTTGAGGCAGAATTTAAAAGAGTCCAGCTAATTATTATTTTTCAAAATTCCTTCCTTGCCAGAATTGCATATGATGAATGAGACAAATTAATATTTAGGATTATATCTGCATTTCTTTGTAGCTGGAATAAGCTCTGATTATAGCCTTGAAGAGATAGATGAAAAGGAAGAACTGAGTGAAGTGCCTAAAGTTGAAGCTGAAAATATTTCTCCGAAGTCACAAGATATTCCTTTTGTATCTACTGATATAATAAATACACTGAAAAATGATCCTGACTCAGCCCTTGGCAATGGTAGTGGAGAGTTCTCACAAAACTCCATGGAAGAAAAACAAGAAACTAAAAGCACAGATGGACAGTAAGTAGTCTCTGTGCTGGAGTGTTGGTGGCCGTTAGTTTAATTAATACTAGTCTTCTGAAATATAGATCTGATATTTTAAACATAAATATAGTCAGCCCTTTGGTTTTGACTTTATCCTTTTTACCATTATATAAGAATGTTTATTAATGAAGTACTTACTTGCATGTAATTACATTCAAAGAAAATCGAATGTGACAATTCTAATATCCCTGTGTCAGATAAACCATGAGAAATAGTTTATTTGTGTGATTCAAAAATGAAAATTTTTATTTGTATGTGTGTTTTGCCTGTTACCTATGTGACCTATATGTAATATTTAATTTTCAATTTTTACCAAGTATTCCTGGTGGATTTTCACTGGTATATGAAAACAATTCTGCATATTGGAGTATGATGTTAAATCACGAGTATTATCTTTGCAGTCAACTTTATGAAACAGAGAATGTACTTTCCGCTTGATTCTAGAAATGGGCAGCTATATTCTAGTCCACTTAGGTTTGAAATGCAACAACATGGATAAAGATGAAATCAACCAAGCAAAATAAACCATATATGTCAGAGGTTTACTATAATTTGCATGAGATTGTCTTTTTATTAAACTATTCTATCACCAAAGGGAAAAAAGATCAGTGAGGTCAGGCTACATTCTGATTTATATAGTTGACCTTGCCAGATGAAAACTAAACTGTTTCATTTAATTTCCTTTTTCTTTAAAAGGCAAATAACTGATAATAACAAAATAAAGCCACTATTTTGGAAAAGTGTCTATTTTACCAAGCTTCTTTCTTTTTAATGGGACCACCACATGAAAGCTAATATTTCATAGCAACATTTCTTCTCAGTTATATTTTTTCTCTGCTTTTAAATTTCCGATGTTTGGCAGAAAGAAATGATTATTTTAGTCCATCTGTCTTTGGAAATTATTGCCTGTTTTCTCATTGTGTGTGTGTGTGTGTGTGTGTGTGTGTGTTTCAGTAGTATCAACATATAACATACAATGTCATATCTTCCAGAGAACCACAAAGTGTAGTATATGATACAAGCGATGAAAAGAAGGTAGTTGACAGTATAAGAAACTTGAAGTCGTTGGGCCCAAACCAAGAGAATGGTGAGTTATATAAATTAATAGCCAACACTTTCTTACTTTTATTATGTGCCAAGGACAATTCTTAACACTTTATATGTATTAACTCATTTAATCTCCTGTAACTCACTTAATACCTACCTCATTTATGGATATTATGGGTACTATTATTTTTAGTTCCATTTTACAGATGATTGTGCCACAGAGATATTAGATAACTCACCTGAGGTCTCACAACTACTACAGTAAGTGGTGAACCTAGGATTTAAACTGGGGCAATATTGCTCTAGAGTGTGCCCTTCACTACCATGCGTACTACTTTTGTTGTTAAAACATAGAAATTATCTAATTTAGACTTTGGATCTTAAAAATGTTTCCTCTTTGTATCTATTTGCGATCTGTTTCTCTTTTTTTCCATCTAACTTCCTTGGATGAAACTTTTCTGCCGGATTTTTCAAGGCCCAAATCATCTAATAATATAACCTTATTTACCACTGTTTCCCAGTTCCCATCCTCATATTAGCACAACTTATTTTTTCTCATGATGTCATTTGCTCATTTCTATATCATAAGGCATATATTCATGTTGTCTTTGCCTGAAAGACAATTTTTCATCTATTTTACCCATTCAATTTTTATCCAAATCATATCTTTTTTTTACTTGATTATTAGAAGTTTTGTGCTTCTATATTTATGATTCCTTAACTGAATTAGGCAGTCTTAGATCAGATAAATGACATTTGATACTTTGCACTACTCATGGCACCTAGCAGAATCCTGAGATACTCATAAAATATGTACTTAGTATTGAATTTCAGAAAAACAATCCTATGCAAATAGAAAATTCAAAAAATACACAATGGTGTTTTAAGGGGTTAAGAAGGAAGTGGCTTATGAATTCTCATAGTCCAATCTATTATGTTAATCTAGAAAACTAGGTTAAGATATTTAGAAAACTTAGGGATGTAGTATTCATATTTGAATAAGACATAGATAATTGCAATGTCATACTTATATATATAATTATATATATATATATAAAATTGTATGTGTGTGGTATGTGTTCGTTAACTTGAATATGTATGCTACTGATTCATTTTCTCCCACATTCAATACCATTGTGAGATATCATACTGAGAAGGTCTAAAAGCAAATAATTTTTTCATTCTTTTCCACTTGAGTCAGTTTTTCACAGCATGTACTGTGATGGCAATAGCATTCCTATTGAGAAATTATGATTTAAAAGCTGCTTCTTTCTCTTTAAAACAATAGTCAAGTTGAATCATTTTTGTTAAGATTTTTGTTGTCAGGTTAGTGCCAGAGTCACAAGTACATTTACGTAGTATTTTGATTTGCATATGGTTTGTTTTGCTATGACCTTTGTCAACTCTAGTTGTTTTTTAAAGTAAATAATGTCTATTATTCTTAAAGTAGTTTTATTCTGTTTTCGTTTTTACCTACCCTTATCAAAATCACCTTCTTGTAAGTTTGTCAATGTCAGTGTCACTTTTGAGTAGAGGGTCACTATAGTATAAAAGATACCTTCTCCCTCTACTGGCCATTCTTGGAAAATGATCTAGCCATTTATAAACACTTGGTTAACATCATTGTCAGTTGTATATGAGGATGGATTCTGGGTTTCCAGGACTGCCAATCACTGGAAATAATCATGAAATGTTGAGAAGAAATTCAGAGTTAGACAATGGTAAAGTAGGTGTAACCTACCAAAAATATGAAAAACAGAGACTTATAATTCTAAAACCAATAAATTAGGGTTTTTAAAAGGGGATTCAATTTAAAATATATGTTTACATTGATTTACTTTCTTTTGGAAAATATTTCTGGGAAATACATATATTCAGTGGAAAATTAGAAATAAGAAAGAAAGAAGGAAATACATTTAGACTCATTTCCTGCTGCCAGAGATTGTTTCTTAAATTCTTCCATGCTTATAACAGTGTTCAAAATATTGTTTTTCGTATGAACATTGAAAAATACTTATGAACCACGTAAATTGAGAGCAGAGGCAGAAATGTGCCTCTTCTATGGTTCCTAAGAGCATGGGTCCTTAATTTTGTAAATCAAAATAGTTAATAATAATTGGTCATTGAGAAAAGAATTCACCTAGGTAGATGAGTAACTGTGCAATCAGGCAGAGTTTAAAAATGTGAAGATATGTTTTTAAATTGTATACAAATTTACCTAACATGATATTTTTCTGCATGCATATCTTTTTTTCTTTATTTAGGAGAGTAACTATATAATATAGCTTATTACATTTTAGGCAGTGTACTTCATCTCATCCTTACAGGTAAAAGTGGGTAATGATAAAACTATAGAGAAATAACTTGACATAATTTCACAGTTTGACCCCCAAGGCTCACATTTAACTTGTGCTGTGCAAACCACTGCCATATGTGAGAAGGCCACTAGGGTTTTGAAGATAAGCATAGTGATCGTGCAGGAAGCATGATTCTTCAGGGCATTTGAATAGAGGAGCAGAGGAATGACTTAATTCAGTACTGGGCACATGGTGCAGACTCCAAAGCCTGTTTCCTTCCACATGCCTCCTGCCAGTGCTTTGCCGTCATGTTGTTGACTGGAAGCTTTCGCTCTCTTAACCCAGACACTGCCAAATGAGTTTTGTTTTCAGGAGGTCTGAATTAGAATCAAGAGGAAAAGTAGTGCAAGGGAGAGGAAGGTTATTCTCTACTTTGATTTTGACTCTGACTGTAGAATAAGGATGCCTATTTCCAACAGAGAAAAATCAAAACCATTAAGACTGATTTCATGTCATTGAAATCACCCATGTTATAACTAAAAATAAAGTCCTCTAACAGCCTTCAGCAAAGATACCTAGTTAACAAGACAATTAACTGAGATTCTGTTTTTACTGTAAATCTTAATCTTTTCTGTTAAGGCCTTCATTAAAACTGCATTTGCTGGGATTCTTTTCCTTTTAATGTTAGGTATGAAAATTTAAATATGCTAGGGGCTATAGAAAAGACAGTCAAAATAGAGGAAAAATACAGTTTTTGAATTTGTCAACTTCTATTTTTTGTCATGAACAATGACTGAATGACATCTTCTAAGAAGTAAAAACTTATTTTTATTTACCTTCTATGGAGTGTTTATTCTGGTCAATATACTAATGAGCATGCTATCTAAATGATACATATATAATATAAATATTTTCACCTTTTTATGTCTGAGCAAACTGAGGCTCAAAGGGGTTAATTAACATGTTGTGGCCACACTAGTTAAGCCAGGGATTCCAAACTTCAGTCTGTATGAATCCAAAGCACGTACTATTTTCTCTGTATGCTACTACCTACCTTTATATAGTCAGTGAGTTGAAAATTTTCTGTAGAATTCAAACCAAACTATTTCAGGTTGGAAAAAGTAGGCATTAAAAACTTGAGGTTTTCTACTTTTTTCATATATTTAACTTGATGATTTTTTTTTCTCAGTAGTTCAAAATGAAATAATTGTCTTTCCAGAGAACACAGAAGACAATATGAAAAATGGAATGAAGAAAACAGAAATCAGTGTAGGAGGTGTTGCCAAAAATAACAACATTGATATAGAAGTTGAGAGACCATCAAACTCTCAGGCACATGAAACTGATACTGCTATAAGTTACAAGGAAAACAATCTAGCAGCTTCATCAGTACCAGATCAAAAACTGAATCAACCCAGTGCAGAAAAGACAAAAATGCAAGATGCAGCAATTCAGACAACCCCTTCTTGTAACAGTTTTGATGGGAAACACCAAGATCATAATTTGTCTGACTCCAAAGTTGAAGAAAGTGTGCAAACTTCAAATAACAACATATCAACTCAACACTCATCCTTAAGTTCACAGGATTCTGTAGATACCTCAGGGGAATTCAGGAGTCAAGGCACCCTAATTATACATTCAGAAGATCCACTTACCGTAAAAGATCCAATTTGTGCACATGATAATGATGATCTTTTGCCTCCTATAGATAGGATTGACAAAAATTCAGCTGCTTCTTACCTAAAGAATTACCCACTTTATAGACAGGACTACAATCCCAAGCCAAAACCTTCAAATGAAATTACACGAGAGTATATACCCAAAATTGGCATGACTACTTATAAAATAGTGCCTCCCAAATCCTTGGAAATATCGAAAGACTGGCAATCAGAAACCATAGAGTATAAAGATGATCAGGACATGCATGCTTTAGGGAAAAAGCACACTCATGAGAATGTGAAAGAAACTGCCATCCAAACAGAAGATTCTGCTATTTCTGAAAGCCCAAAAGGGCCACTGCCAAACCTTAAACCGAAGCCTAACCTGAGAACAGAGCATCAAGTGCACAGTTCTGTGAGCTCACCTGATGGTGCCATGGTTAGTCCTCTGAAACCTACTCCCAAAATGACAAGAGACACTGGCACAGCTCCTTTTGCACCAAATTTGGAAGACATAAACAATATTTTGGAATCAAAATTTAAATCTCGGGCTTCAAATCCCCAGGCCAAACCCAGCTCATTTTTTTTGCAGATGCAGAAGAGAGTATCGGGTCACTATGTGACATCTGCAGCTGCCAAGAGTGTCCATGCTGCCCCTATTCCTGCTCCAAAAGAACTGACAAATAAAGAGGCAGAAAGGGATATGCTGCCTTCTCTGGAGCAGACTCTTTCACCCTTAAGTAAAACGCCTCACTCTGTTCCACAACCCCTTGTTGAAAAAACTGATGATGATGTCATCGGTCAGGCTCCTGCTGAAGCCTCCCCTCCTCCCATAGCTCTGAAACCTGCGACAATTCCTGCTAGTCAGGTATCCACACAAAATCTGAAGACTTTGAAAACTTTTGGAGCCCCACGACCATACTCAAATTCTGGTCCTTCACCGTTTGCTCTTGCTGTAGTGAAAAGGTCACAGTCTTTCAGTAAAGAGCGCACCGAGTCACCTAGTGCCAGTGCATCCGTCCAACCTCCAGCCAACACAGAAGAAGGGAAGACTCATTCTGTAAATAAATTTGTGGACATCCCACAACTTGGTGTGTCTGATAAGGTAACTGTAGCCTTTTTAAAAATAAGTATTCAAATTTAATGACATGGTTTAATGGGGGTTAACAAACATGTTGATATGTTTGTGTGCTACTTAACTCTGAACTCATATTAATCTGAA
Source organism: Pongo abelii (assembly GCF_028885655.2). Lineage (NCBI taxonomy): Eukaryota > Metazoa > Chordata > Mammalia > Primates > Hominidae > Pongo > Pongo abelii. The sequence continues at coordinate 67,236,818 of NC_071996.2, read as the reverse complement.
ATTAAGCTATTGTAGTGAAGAGAGTGGTAATACATAAAATCTGATTATTTGCTCGCAATTACAACTTATATAACTTGTTTAGGTATTACTGTAAGGTCATCATTATATAATTGTGTCATTAGCAAATGTTTTAAAGTTTCTTTGCTTATATCATTTGTATGATATATTTACTAGTTTATGGTTCTATTTTCCTGTGTTATCTTAATTTTTTTTTAACTTGTCTAAATCTTCTGGTTTATTCTCCAATTTTACATTACTATGTAATAGTAAAGGAAATGGTCTTAATGAAATGGAAAAATAACAGTATGAGACACTAGACAAAATAACTGAGCATCTCTCAGCTATGTGATTTCCATCATATACACTCAACTTCAGCTTGCATATATTGTACATTTTCACATATAAATACATTGAAAGCAGAATTTTAAAATGTAATTTTCTTAATTCCCCATTTTGTTAATTCAGTGTCAACTTTCAGCTAGAATATGTATGTTGACCAAACTGTTATCTAACCACTATCTAATCTTAAATATTTACCAAAAAGGAGTGTTGTTGACTTAGTGTTTGGTCAACTAAATGTTGTATTTTGCTAGCTTCAGATAATAGAGTCAAAGGAGAAGATGAAATTCTCAGCATGATTTATGATAATCCTCATGCAATTTTAAAGAAATACTTTGTGTACTCTTACTCTGATAGTGTTTAAAGAATACGTTCATATTTGTGTGACAGTTCCAGAAGTATTTAATATTACTTTTTCAAACATTCCTAGAGCAAAAGAATGTTAACCATATTGCCAAGTAAATATTTTTCCATAACTGTATAACAACATTTATCTTAATATTTTTCATGTATTTTACATTTATGTTTATTACTTTGATATAGCATCAGGAATAGAAGTATGATACAAAGATTAATTCTTTACTTGAGCACAAAGCCTGTGATTTTTCTTGGAATAGAATACCATTCCTAAACAATGGAAGCTTGGTTAGATAATAAAGCTTTTAAGTCATTGCCTGAGCCCTGTTTGGCTCATTTTTTGGTAAAGATACGTATTTGGCAGTTTGAAAAAGACATTTAAGATTACTTGATAACATATGCCACTTACATCAGTTACTAAATATTCCTTCCTGAGACGCGTAATTAAATTTTTTAGTCTTCAGTTTGGAAGTTCCTAATTTTTATATATTGATTCTCATGGCAAAAAATAAAACATGGTTAGCACTTAGTCCATGTGACTTCCAGAAACACAAAATAAGCTATTAAGTGTAGCATAGTAATTAGTATTCCTTTATTAGAAGATATATTAGATTCAACAAATATGACATTGTCTATTTGACTGTTTTGCTCATTTAAAAATAGTAATTTCATATCCTGGTATGTTGAAACCATGAAAATGAGTCATTTTTTAATTTGTAGTATTTTTTAAAATCTTAATTTGGCTTTTCTAACCAGTTCTGTGTATTGGTGAAGTCAGCAGTATTTAACTCAAGAACAATAAAATTACCACTGTATTTATGAAGCAAAGAGTGGTACCACTTTTCTTCTTTGGCTTCCTGAGTTCAAGAGAAAATAATGCCCTCACCTTCCAGCTTAGCCCTGGCAGCAGAGATAATTCAGTGGGTGAGGAAACAGAGCTGTGTCTGAAACACCAGTGTGGCAAATGTGATTGTTAAAGAACTATTGATGATGAAAATGTTTTGCAAAAAATGGCCCATTCTTTTCTTGGCATTCATATAAATATTTCACATTTATTTTTGTAGGAAAATAACTCTGCACATAATGAACAGAATTCCCAAATACCAACTCCAACTGATTGCCCATCATTCACTGTTATGAGACAAAGTTCTTTAACATTCCAAAGCTCTGACCCAGAACAGATGCGACAGAGTTTGCTGACTGCAATCCGTTCAGGAGAGGCTGCTGCCAAATTGAAAAGGGTAAGTCTTCTTTATCAGATGGGTGACAGTGGGTTTATTGTCACCATTGTCAAACTAATACTTAGGGAAAAAATTTTCTAGCACGTAAATCTAAATAGGGTTCCCAAAGTTACTCTTCTATGTCTTTGAAGTATAAGCTGAAAGAGTTCCAGAGTCTTACACGTACTTGAAAAATATGTCAGGTCTATTTTCCACAACGTGGGCCAGGTGCAGAACATGAATTATGTTCATTCTTACATAACTATATAGAGAATACCCTGGACTCTGATTTTAAGAGATTATGTTAGCACCTCGAGAAAGGCTCTTTGGAAAATACCTTCCTGTTCCAAAAAAGGGACATTAGTGATAGGAACCTACAAGTTTTTAGTCATAGCTCTTGCCATGATTAGTTACTACCATATGTGAGGCTTAGGGAAGAGTTTTATAGGTTAAACCAAAAAAAAGTGCAGAATATCTAGAGAATGTAGATGATAGATAATGCAGAAATTCAAATCTTAGTAATGTCCTGCCAAAGTTATCTAGCTCCTCCTTACTGTGGGGTAGAAGAAGAAAAAAAGAGGAAGTCTGCTTTTTCTCAGGAAAAACACCCAAGTGTCACAGGGAATTCTTTTCAGGTGAATTTCCTCCTTGGGGTCCCTTCATCCGCTGAGAAGAAGATGTGGTGAAGCTTTGAACAAGGCATCAGCACTTAGACTCCCCAGAGGGAGTCCTCTCCCTAAACCTCTGTTGTCTTCTCCCCTTAATTCTCCTGGTTGGAAGCACCTCCGCATCTAAGACGAGGAAAGTACTTATTATTCCATTAACTCTCTAGGCATTTCATTTTGTGAATTCCTTCTGTGATCATTTTAAAAGCCATTTAGAGAATAGTAAGAGACTTGTTGAGCAAAACATTGAGCTCAACAGAAATTAAATCTGCAAAGGAACAGGAATGCTACAAAGATAGGAAAAGAAATGGGGAAAGGCTTTCCGGGCCTTTCAGCCATATCAACATTGGCCAAACTTGACTGCATAAGCCAACTTCCTTGGTGTGTATGTGAGGAGGTATGAGTGACAGCCATTCCTCCCAGAGGACTTGGCACCCTGTCTGGGCAAACATGGAGACAAGGCAGAATACTGGGTGCTGTCAGGAGTGGAGGAAACAGGAGGGAATACTACAGTGGATTCGATTTGAATTTTGTAAATTATTTGTAGAGTCTGATTTTAGGTGCCAGGCAGCATAACAATTTGGTATAGCTTTTAATATTGAAATTGGTTTTTCATCGGTCATGACAAATTTATATTTTTAGAGGAGGATAAATGCCCATGTTAATAAATTACACATCCTCACGAAAAGTTTTCTTTTTCTGATCTTGTAAATTAAGGATGAGTTTCAAACCAAGCACTACTGGTTTCTCAGTTCAATAAATTTGGCAAGCATTTTTAAAGCACATAAGTAACAAATATTGTACTAGATACTGAGAATACAAAAATGAATAAAATGAAGCCTCTGTCTTCTGTGCATTCACAGCCTGGTCCTGAGATACATTAGTATATCAGGCCCATGGGAGAACCAAGTTACTACACAGAAACTGATTGCGATGCCTTTATACTAGGTCAGTGAAGATATTCATCAGTTTCAATGAACTAATTGCAGAAAACTGCATTAAGTTGGAAATGCCTTTTAGGCCAACAGAATTATACAGGCCAGCAGCTATATACTTGGTGTGTTATGGGCCCTGACTTGGCAGTCCTTTCACACAGAAAACTCTCATTGCTTCTAGAATGAGCTGAATATGAATCAACATAAAAAGCGGGCAATAAATGATTATCCTATAATTGTTTCCTGTTTAAAACTAATTAGGTTCTATTGAATCTAAAATTTTCTTTCAGCGGAACCTTATTGATAGCTCTGAGTATAGTGCCAGATTCTAATTTTTTTAAAATAAAAATCTCATCTATAATCCATCTCATTTCACTAAAAATAGACATAGTATCTAGTAAAGTTCACAATATACAAACTTCATCACCAGCATTTTTCACTTCTAGTTACATACCCTAAAAATGTTGTTATTGTGTACCAGGACTCTCACACATAAGAATGTTCATGGAATATTATTTGTAAAAACTCCAAATAAATATAACCCTAATATCCAATTAGTAGAATTAATAGCAGTATATTCAAAGAATGGACTGTCATATAGCCATCAAATGGACAAAATATAGTAAAATGCAACAATGTGCACAAAAATACACAGATATATATGCATAAAGTTTGACAGCATACAAAAATAATTTACATTATTTAGTGATGCATGCATAAGCGGCAGTTATTTTTAAAAGCAAGGAAGTAATTACAAAACTTATGATAGCGCTTACTTCCAGAGGGAAAAAAGAGGGGTTGGTGAGGGCTTATTGATGTAGGCCATGCACACAATTTAAGGGGGAATCAAAAAGCTAAGTAATCCAGATAAATGTTATTTATTGTAATGCAATAAAAATATTCAAAATAAGGCTAAAATCTATGCTGAAGAAAATACCACAATTTTAAAAGAAGATTAATAGGGAACTTGGAGGTATGTTTTCTCTTGACATGAGTGGTGCATTGTATGCACATTTGTTTTTCACTGGGCTGCGTATTTACATTTAGTGAATTTTTCTATACATATATTCTATTTCAAAAAATTGCAAAAGGAAGTAAAAATGGGCACAGGCAGGCTCTTAATTTCTTGTGATCTTTGCTTAAGTCATATGTTTCTGTTCTGTACTGAAGATTTCTTCTAGTTTCTTTTAAATTCTGACATTTCTTTTATAGAACAACAATTATATTGCCAAATAAAATCTCCAGTGATTTTGATAGTAGATTTAGATTGTTCATCAGAAAGTTGGCTCTGTGTTTCTCTATATCTTGGCACCCAAATGATCAATTTAACTCCAGGTACCCACTTGTCTTATGGCTCTGGTTCATACGCAGGCAATTAACCTTCATTATAATGGTTGGTTCACAATAGAACAATTATCTAGTTGATTGCTCTAGTGTAAATGTAGTCATAAATATGCCATGGTTTTTTTTCATGTTTCAGAAGGGATTTTTTGCATACCTTACCCCTACTCAACCCCCATGTAGTCACAGAGATTAGTCTTTTCTTCAAGTAAAGCATTAATAAATCGAGCTCAGTATGTTATAAATTGTGTGATGTTAAGGTTTATGAATCAGCAAATTATTTACAAAGAGTAAGACAGATTAATTCATTACCCTTGGCCTGTGTTGACATGAGAACAACTTTGGCTTTCAGTACTTGGTGGTCTCTGATTTACTAAAAATCAAGTTATTACCCTATTACAAGTAAGGTCTGAAAATAGTGAATGATATTTTGATATTTATCAGTATGTATTAAGTGTTTTTCAAATGTAAGATTTATCTTTGGTTCAACAGAAGGTGGAGGGAAGGAAAAAACTGAGTAAGTCACACAGAATCTTGCTGGCTTGTTTTGTTTATTTAATTAGTTTTTTTAATTCATATTTCCTTAGTTTAAATTTGAACAACCAAAGAGTTTCAGGTTGGCAGCAATTTCTACGTTTTTAAAGTAAATGTAAATGATAGAAATTTTTATAGTTACATTCCTTATGGAAAAAAGAAAGCCATGTGAAATTCCTAAAAATGCTTTAAACTTCAAGAGTAGACAATCAACTAGTAGATATTCACATCAGTAAATTCTTAAATGTTGTTTTTTTAAGTATCTGTATTATAAGTGTAATATGTTCCTCATTCAAAAACATTCAAGTGATACCTTCTTTTCTGTTTATGAATGTTTGTAAAAAGTTACCATATTCCATTTAAGAAATATTTGTTGAGCACTACACTGTCCCAGGCACTAAAATATTGATATGAAGTAGGTATAAACCGGCATTAAAATCAATAAGATCTCTGCCCTCAGAATGCATAAACTAGTATTCTGTTGATGGCTTCTTGTGTTTAAAAGTTTAGTAAACAAGTTTTTAAATAATAAAGAAGATGTCATTTCTCTTCAAAAATAACCATTCTTGATAGGTTGCTCTGTAAGCTTCTAGCCCACTTTTGTAGTATGTAAACGTATTTAATTTACAAAATGGAATCCTCTGCAAATCCATTCATAAACAAATGTCTCTTTGAAGCATTTTTAAATTGTTTATATATACACATATACTATTCTTTTAAAGATTACATAGTATTTGACTTTATGAATGTGACATAGCTTATTTGTTCATTATTTGTGGACATTTAAGTGGATTCTGTATATGATGGTACAATGAGCATCTTTTACATGGAGACGTTTAGAGCCATCAAGATGTTTTCTAAATTCCTAAAACAAATTTTCTCCTTCACAAAGAATTATGAGAACTGCAATTTTGGCAAGAATTACAAAATAATTATCCTGTACACAGAAACATTTAGGACCAAGGTTCCACAATGGAAGTCATCACCTCTGCAGTCAATTAAGTGTACTGATTTCCTTTCCTTATGGGGGCCCAGTGTGCAATGGCTGCAAACAGCAGCTTCCTTGGTGGTGTATGCAGCCTGTTTCCTGTATAGGTTGCTCTAAGGGACCTTGATAGTAGGCCTTTCAGATGTATGTTCATGTCTCTGACCTTGCACTACCCCAAGGTAGGCTCCGAACAGGCATGCGAGGTGCCTTTGGAAAGCCCCAGGGCACTGTGGCCAGGGGTCACATTGGCCAAGTTACCATATCCATCCGCACCAAGCTGCAGAACAAGGAGCATGTGACTGAGGCCCTGCACACGGCCAAGTTCAAGTTCTCTGGCTGCCAGATGATCCACTTCTCAAAGAAATGGGGCTTCACCAAATTCAATGTCGATGAATTTGAAGACATGGTGGCTGAGAAGTGGCTCATCCCAGATGGCTGTGGGGTCAAGCACATCCCCATCGTGGCCCTCTGGACAAGTGCCGGGCCCTGCACTCATGAGGGCTTCCACTGTGCTGCCCCCTCTTAATACTCACCAATAAATTCTACCTCCTCTCCAAAAAAAAAAAAAAAAAAGAAAGAAAGAAAGTCATTACCTGTCATTTGTGGGCTATACTTGGAAAGAAATCTCACAGGCATACTAAAGAGAGTGCAGATGAGTTTTCCCTTCTGCTGGTGGTGACTCTTCTTCTTACCATTTTCTTTTAGGTGTGTAGCATCAATCACTCTGCTCCATCCTGGATTCATCAGACAATCGAGAAAACTCATTAGTTTAGATGGCCAGTCTTTATTTAGTAAAAGGCAAAAAGCAAAGCACAAGGAAGCCAAGTCCAAACTAAATTTGCCAATTTCATTTTCTTTTTAACCAATTTACTCAGATAATAGGAAAATCTGTGGCCATTTGTACTCCAGTTGTCTTCTTGTGAGAAAATGATAGTGTTTGGTTATGAATCTAAATTAGTCAAATTATAATCTAAACTGTCTTAAAATATCTTCATTATATTGCAAGTATGATGTTTCAAAATATAGATACTTACTATTCAGAATACAGATGACTTTACATTTTTCAAAAGCTGGAATTTCACACTATGTAGAAAATTCTTGTTTTAGTGTTTTTATTCACTTATAGTTTGTGAATAGAAGACTTTGCCATAGAATTTTGAAACTTAGGAGTTTACTTACTAGGGAAAAAAAAAGCTCCTTTTCAGTCTGCAGTCATTTGGCTTAACAGTCACAGATTTTAATTTTTAAATCCTTCATATGAAAGCATTTTTAAAACCAAGGGCTAGTTTTTTTGTTTTGAATAAATAGGGGGCCATTGGGAGGGGGATTTCATGTTAATTTATACCATCAGTACAAAATTTGTAAAATTCATTGCTTTGTGGAATTCACTTTATCTTTCTACATTCTCAGAGGCAGTTTTGGGGAGCCAGAATTACAGAATTAATCTAGCTAAAAATGCTCTTTAACAGCTTGGCTTGCAGTCTGTTTGTGCTCTTGTCTTTTGTGTTGATTTGGTAATTCTGTACAGATTAAGATGTGTTAATGGATTATTTAACTTATTTGTTGTGAAAATAACAACCCTCTCTTTTTAAATTTTATGGTAGAATGAACATTTATTCTTGATTATAATTTATTGAATAATAAATACTTATCATTTACAATTAAGCAGAAGTTAAAATGTGGTAACTGTTGAAAATTGAAAATTAGACAGCTGTCCCATTTTAAATTGATGGATGCAAAGTGTGTTTCTTTCTCTTAGGTTACCATTCCATCAAATACAATATCTGTGAATGGAAGGTCAAGACTCAGCCATTCCATGTCCCCTGATGCCCGGGACGGCCGTTAAATGTTACCCTGCCACACCACTGCACTTCACTTCCACTTCAGACCAACTTCATACTAATGGAACATTTTGGCAAATGTATATTCAGATGTACACTAATATATTATCTTTTAAAGTATTAGAATTTGTGCTGTGGCTTTTAATGCCAGAAGAAAAGTTACCAGAATTTATAATTTATAGTAATTTTTTGATCTTTTTTTTGCCTTAAGAGTTGAATATGCTGCTTTAGAACTTTAAAACAAGGTGTAAATGATTTTCACTTTTTACAAATGAAAAATAATCCCTTTGTATTGATTTCATTTACCAGCACATTCTCTACAATGGTGACTTAGACAAAAGTGTAAGATTCGTAGACTTATATTTGTATGACATACAACTAGGACAAACATAGATATGACATTTGCTGCCTCAGTGTTGCAATTGGAAATGTTTATAAGTTATATGAAAGCCTGCTTTGGGCTGAAAGAATGATTTAGAAAACTAGTGATACCAAATAAGTATATTCAGTTCAATAATTATTTTCAATGATGAATCACTTAGTGTGAAAGACTTGCCTTGTGTATTCTTTATGTAATTACAAATCACTGTCAATTTTATGGGAAGCTCATAGTATTTTAATATTTTATTAACATGGAACTCTTGTTTTTTTAATCTTTAGAACTTAAATTCTACAAGAATTTTAAATATTTTCTGTATATAATTATGACATTGTCACACAGAAATTACACATTTTATGTGCCAGAAGCCTTAAAAATCTGTGAAAATGCTGATATATTGTGACAGTTATTTCACATTTGATATGTAGAGAGGAATAGGGGTTAGTTTATGTTTATATTGAAAAACTTTAAAGACTATTTGGAAGTTCCAGAAATTCTGGTTTTAATTCAAGTAAAATGATAAAATAGTCATTATATAGTTCAGATGCTAATATTCTAAGTAATAATATATATTTACATTGAAGCTAAAACTGTTAAGCAAAACAATGCCAATTTGTCAGCTTACAGCTCTTCTGGAGTCTAGAGCCTGTTGGTGTTCTGTCCCTACTTTAAGAATTTAATTGCTCACTTATTCTGAAAGCTTTGTTCAAACAAGATGATATTAAATTTGTTTTTACTAAAACTACTGGGATATCTGCCTCTTGGGGATTTTTTTTTCAATTTAATAAAAGCAAGTTGTATATTTGGGGTGCTTTTTAAAATATATAGTTTGTGTCAACCAGCATATTTATTTCCCTTACCTGATGCATACATTTCTATTAGCCAGTGAACAAACAAGAAATTTGTAAGATTTACCATTTATCAGGGATCCCTAGTGTACATTTAAGCCCTGGCATTCTGACTCCAAAATGCATGGTCTAAGTATGTAAAATGTTTAGCATAGTTCCTGATACATGGCATGGCCATCTTAAATGCTAAATGTTGATACTGTTTTCCTTGAATCAGTTGGAGAGACCCTCATATATAGATACTTAAGTTATGTTGTTATAAGCAAGTAGAGAAAGGAGTGAATTTTTTTTAAAAAATTGTGTTGGCATAATTATCAACTTATAAAAATATAAATTTGGATCCCTAATTTAAACCTTCATATATTTTGAGTTGGATTGAAAACTTAAAGACAAGCGACATGTAAGATGTTTTCAATATATTAATATATAAGAAAGGCTTAATTTATGAAGATATAAAAGTTCCTACAACTCATGATAAGTCTACCTAATCAAAATATTAGCACATTATTCTTACAAGAGGAAATTCAAAAGGCCAACAAACATGGAAAAAAAATGCTCTTCACTGATAATCAGGGAAATACAAGTTAAAAACATGGAAAGGTACTACATCAAATTAGCAAAAACATAAGTTTCAAAATAGCAAGTGTTGTGAGGAACATCAAACAGTGGGAACTGTAACTGTTGGTGGGAAAATACACTGGCATAACTACCAGTTCTGCAATGTCTAGTAAAATTAAAGATTCCTTACCGTGTTACCTTAAATAAGTACTTATGCACATGCATAAGGAGACATCTGCAAAAATGTTCACGGCAGCCTTGTGTAAAACAGCAGAAAGGGGTCCTCACCCGTGCTCAGCTTTGGTAATGTATATATTCATAGATGGACTTCCACACAACAGTCAAAATGAACAAGCTAGAGCTATGTGTGTCAGCATGAATACATCTCAAAAACAAGTGACAAGAGTGGTGGGACAAGGCATGTTTTACAAAATTAGTTATGTAAAGTATAAATATAAAAAATGATACTATAAATTATGGCTATATATGTAAAAAAAATTTTGCTGGTGATTACCTGTGGGAACCAAGAAAGACTGAATTGAGATTTATAAGAGGCATCAATTGTGTTTGTAGTATTTTATAAACTGCTGTTTGAAAACAAGTGCTTATTATATTCTAGATTCTAGTATACTTGTAGTTAATAATTATAATAAAATAATGTTTTAAAGGTCACATAGGATTTAGGGGGCTATGTATATAAACCATTAATACATGTATGTTCTGAAAAGCTGCCTTATCTACACCATTTTAGGAGAAGGTGTGCTATCCTCTCAATGGGGAAAGAAATTTGTGACAAGTAGTTTTCACTCATCATATCCTAAAATAACAGCACAAATAAGATACAGGAATGGTCTAAAACCAACTTTTGACTTTCATGTATAATTTTTAGCATCTAGGTATTTTGCTTTTCCTTCTTTCCCCCAATCAAGTTATTTATTTATATAATATTAAAATTATAATTCAGATTATATATATATGATAGAGTGTAAAATACATTCTTTTTCGTCCCCAGCATCCCACTCCCCTCTCCAAAGATAGCTGTTAATATTTTGAGATGAAGCCCTATATAGATGTATTGATATGAAGTACATGTATGCAGGTTTGTTGGGGACTAATTGTGTGTCTGTGTGTGTGTGTGAACATGAAAGGATTCACACTCTAATACTATGTAACAACTTCCCTTTTATACCAGCAGTGTTCTGGAAGAGCTTTTCTTTTTGCACATACAGATCGATCGTATTTCCGTTAGCCATTCTATTGTTTCTTGCTGCGGTACATAATGTTGGCTGGAATGAAGAGACTGGGGTTGAGATCACAAGACTGCCATTTATGAGTCATGGGATCTTGGGCAAATTACTTTCTCTATGCTTCATTTTCTCTTCTGAAAGATGAATTAATATGAATAAAAATGCACACTTATTTTAAAAATGGCAGGCAATTCATCTTTTAAAGTTACCTGATGTCAATACTATTAGTGAACAGGTATTATTTGCCTAATATACTCCCTATTCTTTGAGGAGTGACCCTTCTTCTGATTTCACCTCTTCATGAACTGCCAGATCTGGCCTTGGCCACTAGGCACTGGCAACAGCATACACACAAGGACCTTATCCAAGTCCTTGAAATGAGACCAGTCTTTGTCCTGAGACTTAGTTACTTATAGGTGCTTAAAACCCAAAGCGTCCCAATTGATACAATTTGTGTATGTGTCTAATTCCAGTTTACTTTGTACCCACTACCAGTAGAGAAAATAAGTATCAAAGAGCTAAGAATCAAACTCATCACTTTTAAAATCTACTGATTTTGATAACTGACTTGAAAGAAAAGAACTTGCAATTAGAGGTCATAGTGAAGATTTCCAGGGTCAAAGTGGTTTCTGAGGTTTTAGATGTAAAAATAGCTCCTATTTATTTGATATTTCAGAGTTGACAACAGGATTTTTATTTGATCCACATATTTAAAAGGTGTGCAAAGATTGCTACTTTACAAAGGTCACAGAAGCAGAGGAGTCTCAGAGTCCCACATCCAATTACCAGTTTGTTCTTCCCCATAACTAAATGTAGCAAATGATGAAGAAACTGGTGCTAGATTTCAAGGGATACCAGAATAGGAAGTTATTTGTTCTGAATCTTCAGTTGGTTTTCCTTTTCTCTTAAATGTTACCACTTTCCTGCAAATTTCCATCCTTAATATGTTAGACTCTTCATATAGATACATTGTGTTTACAACAAGGAAAAAATGCCACCATGTGCTCAGAACTTTTTTGACAGGTATTTTGAGAAGAGTTGTGGAACATTCTGGTAATTTGTAGAGATCTGTTGGCATCTCTTCTTCACAAACTGGAAAAAATCATTTGGAAGTCTTGCTAATTACTTTTCTTGGAGAAGAAAAAAAATGCTACAGTTGCAAACAAATGTATAGTTTTCAAAAGAAGCAACTTTTTTGCTCCCGAGTTTATTCTTAGTTTCCAGCCCACGCCTTGCGATAGCGATAGGCATAGTGATGGCCTCAATTATTTCCCTCTCTTGCATCCATACCTTTTGCTGTGTGACTTTGCAGCTCCTCTCATTAAAGAGGCAGAGCCCCCTCTCCCACCCGTAGAAGCAGGTTTTGAGAGTAACAGAACGAAGCGAAAATGACACTGTGCCAGTTCTAAGACCAGCCCTCAAAGGTTCACGTGTTTCTGCTTGCTTTCACTGTATTTGAAATGTTGCTGTGAGAAAGACATCTCTGAGACAGCTGAATGGTCCTAAGAAAAGGATGAGAGATGCAGGGAGCAGAGCTCCCAACTGAGGCCAGCCTAGATCATCCAAGAGCCAGGCCCCCAGCTTACTCTGATGTGTGAGCAATAAATGCTTACCCCAGCAATACCACCAAGGTTTGTGGTTGGTTTATATACAGCATTAATGTGGCAATAGGTGAAATACACCCTGTTAAACAAACCATACACGTATGACTCTAACCCTAATCATAAATTCATTCAGTCTGTTCAGTTCCACAACGCTGTTTCCTCCAGAATCTCACAGATGACTTACTAAATCCAACACAAACACACCTCAGACTTTCTGTCTAGCTCCCAACCAGTTAAAAGCAATTCTAAATATTTTTTTTCTTAGTCGTGGTGCAAAAGTATATTCTCTTCCTTTCTCTATAGTTTTCTCTCATTTTGTCTTCAGACCTAGAAGCATGAGAGCCCAGCTGTCAAAGTCATCTAGACCCCCTTCAGAAGGTCATTAAATCTGTCTATTTCACAGGATTGCAAGATAAAATACAGAACGCCCAGTTAAATTTGAACTTTGGATAAACAACAAATTGCTTTTTTAGTATAAGTATATCCCATACAATATTTGGGATATACTTATATTTTTATATTGTTTATCTGACGTTCAAGCTAACTAGGCATCCTGTATTTTTCTTAGCTAAATCTGGCAACTGTGCTATTTCATTGAAAACCTGAAAGTGTACAAAGAAGGAAGAAGCAGAATCTGCCATATGAGTAATAGAAGTGAGCAGGCCCAGGACTCCCTAAGTCAAGAAACCAAGAGGCATCATTACGGAAAAGAGTAACTCACCCTGTGTGCTCCTTGGTAGTTCTCCCTCAGAGATGCCTGCATGTTATGAATGGGGAAAAGTTCACTGAAGAGTTCATAGTGAAGAAACTTTTTGGATGATTTCTGTTGGTGGGTTTTGGATACCTTCAAGGGATCAGAAAATAATATACTTAGGAAATTTTGGTAATGTCGTCATTACTCTCTACGTTATTATTATGACAGTTACAATTGTTAAATCCAGGTGATGGGTATGTGGGTTGTATTGTACACAATTTTTAACTTGTCTGCATGTTTGAAATTATAATAAAGACAGTAAATAAATTATTGAGACACTCCTGTTACAGTGACTGGTTGCACTCTATTCATATCAGTAAAGACATTTAATTTGTGGCCATTTGTTCTCCCTCCACCCATTAAGAATGTTAGTCCAGTCAGGATAGATGATGCGAGGCAAGTAGGAATTTGGCAAAGCACCTCACTATTAGCAAAGTTAATTAAGGGTGTTATGGTTCAGTTTTAACTAAAAAACACCACACACTGCAAGATCTGATGGAGCACGGTATTATTATTATTATTATTATTATTATTATTATTATTATTTATTATACTTTAAGTTCTGGGATACATGTGCAGAACATGCAGGTTTGTTACATCAGTATACATGTGCCATGGTAGTTTGCTGCACCCATCAACCCGTCATCTACATTAGGTATTTCTCTTAATGCTATCCCTCCTCTAGCCCCCGCCCCCGCCCCCCGAGAGGCCCAGTGTATGATGTTCCCTTCCCTGTGTCCATGTGTTCTCATTGTTCAACTCCCACTTATGCGGTGTTTGGTTTTCTGTTCTTGGAACACGGCATTATTTTTAAGAGGGAGGGGAGAAACAGGGAAAATGAAATTTAAATACCATTTCTCTACCGTTTACTCTGCTACATGTCCCTTGAGGTAGATTTTTATCACATTTTACTCATGAAGTTCAGAGCACCCTAGGGTGGTGCTGGGGTTGAAGACATATTTGATACCATGGCCCCATTTTTTTCTGCTACACTCTGCTGCCTTATTCCAATTGTAACTGTGTACTTGAACAATCTTCAAAACGTTTTTTTTCCTTTGCAATGAGTACCTCATAAATTACATTTCTAATCTTTGTAACCTTATCTCAGTTGCCTAAACCTGAGAAAAATCATAATGAAAGTGACCAGTATTTCTCCAAGACCACTTATTCTGCCATTTTGAAACCTGATGGATGGCTGGTAATTTGTACTAGGTGTTGCACCACATCCCTTATAAATATGGGACACCTCCTAGAATGTTACTAGGCACTGTGATTTAGAGAAGTATGGCCTTCTTGAGAAGTCTAGACTCAAAGTCAGAGGAGACAGACATAGAAATGTGGAGAAACATAATCCAACAGTGCATGAGATGTCCCAGAGAAATATTTGCTAAATGCTAGAGGCTGCGAAGACATGATGTAAAGGGACTGGTGATCTGGACTTCCAAAAGTGGGTGAATAGGAGTTGGTAATGTGAATATAAGAGGAAAGACTCTGAGGGCATGCATATGGTGAGTTTTATTAACAGTCTGCATTATTCTGGGGTGACAAGTTTGTTCCTTTATTTGATGAACATGCGTTGACCATTTTATTTCCAACAGGCACTGTGCTGGGTCATAAAGAAACAAAGATAGCTAAGACAATTTTAGTCCTCCAAGAATTATAGACTAGTGATGGTTCATAAAACACGGTCATAAAAGAAAACTATTCTAGAAATGTAAGTAGTCCCTTTTTCCACTATGTCATTTGCCTTTTTTCAGAAGTGCTTTATATATTCTTGATATTAGCTCATTATTAGTTACATGAATTATAAATATTATCTTCATGTTTGTAGCTTATTGTTTATTTAAATTGTCTTAATGAAAATTTCTTATTAACATAATTGAATGCATCAATATTTTCTGTTATGGTTAAGATTTTTTGTATTATGTTTAAGGAATCCTTTTCTACTCTGAGGTCAGGCAGGGGCATTCATTGGTATTTTATTCTGAAAGTTTTAAGGCTTTGCTTCTTAAATTTAAGGTCTGAACTCATCTGAAGTTTTTTGTATGGTTTCAGATAGCAATCCATTTTTCTTCTTGCTCCCTATATGAATAGTCAAATTTTTTAACTGTATTAGTTAAATAAGCATGCCTTTCTTCAATGATCTGACATATTATCTGACATCATTTTTGATGATCCCTAAATTCCTAAGTCTATTTTGGCGCTTTTCTTTTCCTGTTCCATTGGTCAAGATGTGTATACTGCACCAATATTACTGTCTTAATTACTATAACTTTATAATAAGCCTTTATATCTTGAAGAAAAGTTGCTCATTTTTCTTCTCCTTCAGAAATGTCTTGGCTATTCTTGCTCTTTGCTCTTCTCTGTAAATTTTAGCATAAACTTAATTTCCATAATATATGACTGGAAATTCTACAGAAGAGTTAATGTGTCTAACTAGTAAACACGAAGAATAGCTCAGTGTTAGCAGTTAACTGAGGGAATGCAAATCAAAACCACAAGGAGATAACAATTTGAGCCTATTGACAAAAATTACGAAGTCTAATAATACTAAGTGTTGGAGAGGATATGGCCCAGTATGATCTTATCCACTGTTGGTGGGAGTATCAATTAGTACAAACACTTCGAAAAATAAGAGGGAATTCTATAATATCTAACATTTGCATATATCCATTTATCTCTCTAGATCTAGTTCCTAGCCCTCTCCACACTGCACTGTGTTCTTGGAAGTGGATCATGAGTGGTTTCCTTGCATTCTGGCTTCTGATTTGGTTCAGCTGATGAGAGACCATGGCAAGACATTTGAGAGAAGGGTAGAGAGTCAGGTCAAGGTTCTTAGTGCGATCAACTCTTTCTCTGCCAGTTTGTTAACTGAGTTCTACTGAAAGCTAGAGCTCTGTTGAGTAATCTTTTAAAGCTGCAGCTACCCTTTTGAGATTAAGTAGTGGCTCCCTCTTTGTGCCTTGTTAGGGATAGGGATGTTTAAGGATCCTTGCCCTTGCTAGTCCTAGCATGTTTTGTTGTCCTATAATAGTTCTTTTTTAAAACTTTCCTCAATTACACAATTTGATCTTGTTCCTACCAGTACCTTTGCTCGTACAACTTAAAACTCAACAGTTTCACTCTTAGGCATTTACCCAAGAGAAACCAAAGTAGGTACATTTTCCAGAATACATGTTAAGAATGTTTGCAGTACACTTGGGATGCTTTGGTAATAGCAAAAAAAAAAAAAAAAAGAAAGAAAAAAGAAAAAGAAACAGCCCAAGTTCCGATGGACACAAATAAATAATAGTAAGCAAATGTCAAGGACAAAAATTTTGAAGAAAGCCACAGAAGGCAACATATAAAATTATAACCTTTGTATAAAATTAAATTAGATGTACATATATGTGCTAAGAGTTTTTTAAAAGGAGTCTTGATAAACCTTAAATTTAGGAGATTGGTTACCTGTGAGAGGGAGAAAGGGGGATGGGATTAGGTTAGGCAAGGGACACATAGGTAAGTTATCAGTGATGTTTATTCTGTGATATAAATTGGACAGTGGATTTAGAGATGTTTATTATATAAATTGGTTGAATAAAATAAATGCGTAATTAATGTATTACTGTTAAAAATGAATAGCAGGTTTAAAAAGCGTAGAATTCCTCTAAGTAATCCTTTGAAGTTTTGAGCAGAAAGGTGACATAATCATAAAATTAATCTGCTGGAAGTGGCCAGAAATTCAGAAGTTAATGATCCTTTGCCAAAATCCAAGTCTGATTTTGATGGGATTCTGGCTCTAGACTCGTGGCAGAGAAGGGAAAAAAAAAAAAAACACAAGCAGAGTTAAGAATCAATGGCATTTTTGGTGGAAATACAGAAGGCAAAATGAGAGACGACTGAAATATGAGGCCAAGAGTTGGTAATCTGGTACAGATTTTCCATCCCAGAATTATTGAAACCAGCATTTTAAATATTTCCTTTTAAGGAAATATGAAGAATATTTAACCATTTGATGTCATCTCTATATTGGCTACATTTATGCCAAATGATATAGAATGCCTTCATTTCTTGGGCTCTTCCCAGCCCTTACTGTTTTCTGGGAATTGAATACAAGACCAAAGCTGAGACTCTGCAAATAAAGGTCAGGTTTTAGCTGCATCTACAAAATCAATTGTATTTTTTATAGCTGAGAGATATTATCCAAGTTGTGTGTGTGTGTGTGTTTATATGTGTGTGTTTAGTGAAAGGAGTACCATTAAAAGATATAAAGGCACATCCCAGCTAAAAAGATTAAAGAACTTCTATTCAAAATTATGGTATACATTATCTCTGCTTGAATGTCAACCATTCTTAAATTCAGGAAACACTTCTATACTAAACATTTCTCTTAAATATTTAAATGTTAGTTTCTTTCCTGCATTCAATAAAAATAGCAAAACTTATTAGGGAATTTAATCCTGTGGGTTGAGTTGTTAATCCCTGTACTCTATTTATACAATTATTTTTCAAGTTTCTTTCCTATTTTTATCTTGTCCTTCAACTGCAGTATAGTTCAGGGTTGCCTATTTTTAGTGCACTCAAGTACCACACCGTGGAAATGCTGTCACAGTTCACCATATAACCACAGCAGTACTGGACCACACCTTGCTTGGCAGCAGGTGGCCAGTGCTTATGTTATCTGTCTTTCAATTTAAAGGGTGAGTCCCAAGTTTTCTATTCTCCTACCATAAAGAATACCCATGTCATTGTGGAAGAAAAGAAAAGCAATAAAACATTTTTATTACCCCTGTATTTTAGAAGAGACCTCAAAAACCTTGTCTAAAATTTAAGATAAGACATTTAATACACATGCCAAAGATAAAGTAAGTCACTTTTAGCAACCTTGGGACTTTTGGCTCACTTTTTGTCCCGTCCTCATTTGGGGAATCCTATAAAATCATTCTGTTTTATTTTTTAAGAAAAATCTCAGAGAAATGAGTTTGACTTCTTGAAGATTCTTTGGCAGCTTTCTTTTCTTTTTTAAATTCTTGTCTAGATGAGCTGTCTGCAGAACAAGCCTATATTTATTTAAATATAAATTTAAAATCTGTGCCTCAAGCCTCTTTGATATCTGAGATGGGGCCAAAATGACAAGTGTGTTGAGAGATATCTGGTTAATATTTTTTCAGATTATCCAAATCAGCTCACTTGTAGAAGGCTGACAGTGGGATTAGGAGAAAGGAAATCAATATGTAATTATGACATGGTGCTGTGGTATGAGACAACGGTGTATTTGAAATTGGGGATGCAGGTTTCCTCCTTCCCAACCATCAGTCTGTCAATGCCATCTGTTGCACAATGTGAAGAACAGCTGAGCTCATCGTCAACAAACACTGGCTGTTGGTCTCTTCATTTTTTTTTTTTCTGAAGTACTTGTCTTTATCAAGACAAAGGTCCCTGAAGCATCACAAAGATTTGTGCCTTAAGGAATGTAGCGCAATGAAATTAAGATTGTTTTCTTGAAACTTTTAAGTGGTCATAAAGAAATAAGAATAAAATGGAGAAATGAGTTATTCCAAGGATGCCTGCCCAACACAATGTCACAGATATGAAATTTCACTTGCTTCATTTAAAAGGGTATGATTTACTGTAGAAATAACAAAGATTTTAAATCTCAGTTACCAACATGTGGAATAGCAGTGTACTGTGTGGCTTCCCTTGGTTGCAATAGCAGAAGAAAATTACACATGAACGTTTAAAGAGATGTTAGAACTATGTTATATTATTCATGCTATACCTTCTTTTAGCACTTAACATAATTGTAGTGTAAAAGCTATTTACCCAATTTTCCCCATGAGGGTAGACACCATATCTATCTTGTTTACCCTCTATCCCCAATCCGTAACACACCAAAACAACAGGAGCTTTTGCCCTTACCATATCTTCATCTAAATGCTTCATTGATGTTAATCATTTAATAAATAATAACAGTAGGTATTATTATTACCTCCATCTTATAAATGAGGAAGCTGAGGAACAAATTATCCAAGATTACGTATCTAGTAAACAGAAAGCCAGAACATGAACCCAGACATTTTGACTCTAGAGTCCTCATTCTCCTATATTGCCTGTCATATTAGGCATGCAATGAATGTTTGTTGAAAGAATGCATGAATAAGACAGTAAATTTTGGCCGGGCGCAGTGGCTTACGCCTGTAATACCAGCACTTTGGGAGGTCAAGGTGGGCAGATCACGAAGTCAAGAGATCGAGGCCATCCTGGCCAACATATCTCAACTAAAAATACAAAAATTAGCTGGGTCTGGTGGTGCATGCCTATAGTCCCAGCTACTCGGGAGGCTGAGGCAGGAGAATCACTTGAATCTGGGAGGTGGAGGTTGCAATGAGCCAAGATTGCGCCACTGCACTCCAGCCTGGCGACAGAACGAGCCTCTGTCTCAAAACAAACAATGACAACAACAACAACAAAAAAAACGAAAAGTAAATTTTATATTTTAGCTTAACTAAATGAGGCATAGACCATTAGAAATACCAATTCTCCCTTCCTACAAATGTAATAATAGAGGTAGTCAATAGAATTTATAGCACAATAATATGACAATAGCCAGCTTCATTCTTGATGTAATTGTAGAATTCTCTCAAGTTTCTAAAGAGATATTTTTTAAAATTTGGTTAGGTTTAATTTGCCCAAAGTTGTTTTCATTTCCATTTAAACATATTCTGCCATAAACAATACACAAATATATAAGCACAGAACTCTTTCATAGTACTTGTAAAAGTGGCTTACAAACTTGGAAATTCTTGTGAAGTGAATTCACTGATAGAGTTTATTTATTTATTTATTATTTTTATTTTTTTGAAACAGAGTCTCTGTCACCCAGGCTGGAGTGCAGTGCCCCGATCTCAGCTCACTACAACCTCCGCTCCTGGGTTCAAGTGATTCTCATGCCTCAACCTCCCTAGTAGCTAAGATTACAAACATGCGCCACCACACCCGGCTAATTTTTGTATTTTTAGTGGAGATGAGGTTTCACCATGTTGGCCAGGGTGGTCTCAAGCTCCTGATCTCAATTGATGTGCCCGCCTCAGCCTCCCAAAGTGCTGGGATTACATGCGTGAGCCACTGCGCCTGGCCTAGCCACCACGCCCAGCCTTACTGATCGATCTTAAAAACATTCGCCAAGTACCCACAATATAAAGTACTATGCCTCTAACTAATGCCCCCGTCTCCGTTGGGCCTTTCTTATTCTTTCTGTAGAGGTGAATAAGTCTGGTCACATTCTCTGATTTTATATTTATTATGTACTTTAAGCTTTGATTATTACTTGTTTCCATTTTAATAGATTTTTAACAAGAGAACAGACAAATTTCACTATTTCAGTAATAAGAAAATTCTCATAAGAATCAAGGAATAACATACATGAATTATGTATACTTATAAAGACAATTGCTTTTTCCAAAATTATATTTCATGAGAAAAGTTCAGAAACATTTAATTGAAGGGAATTTTTAAATTATTGTTGTTTTGCTAGAATCAGTTTTATTCAAGGGTGTGTGGGCCTCCAGTTACACAGTGCAGGGAGGGTGCAGTCTGGACCAGGATACCAGAAATCTGGGTTATGGGCCTGGGGATGTACCAATATACTAGGAGACCTTATCCAAGTTACTTCACTTCTCAGAGCCTCAAGTCTTTTATCTGTAATACTAAGGTGCTTCTGAAATATCCTTGTCTCTTCCAGAAAACATATAATGAATCATCACACCAATACTGTGAATTTCATAGTGACATTTTTTACGAAGTCATTTTTAAGGGAAGAAGAAAAATACCCTCTCCTTTCTTGAAATCTAGGTTCTATTTAAGTGATACTATTTGTCTATGAAAAATACAATGAGCTATGGTGAAGTGATTTGTGTAAATGATCTCATTCAGGAGGCACTGAAGGGACAGACACTTGTCATTGCCAAGTAAGTCACATTTAAATTCCCTCAAGCCTTGAGAAATAATGTGAGGGAAAGTGCAAAAATAGCACAGTCATTCCTTTGGACTAAGTCAGCTCCTAGGCCTCCTGAGAGCACTGCAGCTGTGTGTTCATCTATATGCAACGAGAAATGAAAAGAATCATCTATATTTGTCACAGGGCACTTTCCTATATACCAGCGTACACCTCATCAATATATTTTATGCGGAGATTTTGGTAAGGAAAGACCCACCATACACACTGCCTCATGCACAGATATAGACACATATTAAAGATACTTTCTTTCCCCTGCAATACAGAAAATTGCATGAGCACACACAACCACATTAAGCCAACCAGAATGAAACTAGAGGCAGCCGTATCTGATTGAAACTGTGGTGAGAATTGAGATTGACAGAGTTACAGGGCTAGGAGGTTAATGAGTCCATAGTCCTGCCTCCAGTCAGAACTGTCCTAAGCCATTCCAAGTAAATGACAGCTCAGCCTCTTGGAAAAAAAAAAAGATCTTCATAACGTGCTTCAGTAACCTATTCCATTGTCTAAATGTCCTTATCCTCATAAAGCTCTGGAAGCAATATGAGTCCACATTCTCCTCTGTTTAATCTCTATGTTGACAGATATCAAAAATAATAAATTGACAGAAATGTCAAAGATGATGAGAGCCTTAGGGATGGGTCATGGAACTGGTTATCACCTTTCCAGAGACCTCAGAGGAGAGAATAATTAGCAAGTCTGTTGTGGACTGTGGTTCTAGTTAAAGTAATATTATGAGTCTATTTGTTTTTGCACATAAAATCTGTTATGAACCACTAAATGAAATTTTGCCTTGCACTTCATAGCAAGGACCATAGGCTTAGCAAACACTATCCTGAGCAGAAACATGTCATCAAAGAATAGGTTCTTACATTAAAAAAAAAAAAACAAAAAAGGAAGTGCAGAACTGGTGTGCAAATAGAACCATACTTCTTTATTTACTAATTATTTTTTGTTATAGTATTCTAATTTATAGATGCTTTCTCACATATAATTCTTCTAATAATAGAGTACTGCATGCCCTTTACTTCTGAGAATTGGGAGTGACGAAGGTGTTGGCAGCATTACATAGAGAAAAGAGTAAGAGGTTTGCAGACCAGAGTTCTAATCCCTTGTCTACTGTTTATCATCTGTGTGGGTTTCAGAATACTGCTTGATGCCTGGACTTCATTGCCCTTACCTGTGAAGTGGGACTAATAACGCCTATTTTACACTGTTCTTGAAGAATGAAATGAGATAATACTGGTGAAAGCAACCAGGATTTGACAGGCACTAGAATAAATGTCAATTGACCATGAATCTGATCTGCCACCATTGCTTTTCTTTCTTCTCCATTCTTCATGAATTCTGAGAAGTAATTGAGTGTGGGACAAACTTTCCTCTTCTGAGTGTATCACTAGCCTTGGTTTCTGCTTCCATTTGGCCTCTCTTCTCTGTTGCTGATCACCATGCAGGCTTGTGGGGGGAATTTCCCACAGGGACATCAGGGGCAAAGGCAAGGAGGCCTTCTCATCCCAACTTAAAACTGATGTTGGATTTTAACTTGAATTTTTAAAAATCTGCACATGTTACATTTTTGCTAAGTAAAAGTAGATGGAATTCAGGTTCTAAAACACTGTATTCATTTTTAGAAAGCCATAACAGAACTTCTTTGTGCAAAGGATAAAGAGACTGATTCAAAGATAGACTACTTTTTAATTCACAAGAGTGAGCAATAAGATTGCTATTGTTCATTGTTAGCTAGAAATGCTATTATCTTCATTATTTGGAATAGATTGAAAAAACTTATTATCAGAGAAATATGTTCTTATACATATAAAAGATAGATGTAGAGATAATTAAAACATCACTCCTAATTTTATGATCCAGAAACAACCACTGATAATATTTATGTACTATTTTTTTCTCTTTTTCTACATATATTCTGATGGGAAGGACTGCTTTCAAGTTCAAATTCTTCCACTTACTGGTCAGTCTTTGCAAGTTACTTAGGTTCTCTAAGCATCTGTCACTGCATCTGAAAACTGGTACCAACTTTATAGAGTGCTTGTGAAGATTAATAAGAAAATGCATATAAAACACTCAATACTGAATGTGGTACAGAATAAGCTTTCAATCCTGTCAGCTGCTGTTATTATGATCTTTATTATCTGTATTATATTTTCAATGGAAAAATAACAGTTCAAGGAGAGGAAATGACCGTCACTAGCAAGCTATTTTGACTTGGGCATTTGGAGTTGGTGCAATACAGAAAGTCAGGTTTCTCACATAACAACAACAACAAAAAGACAATTTACTTAATGCTTTACTATGTGATCCCAGATACTGTAATATCATAACTTATTTAAT
The DNA here is from genome assembly GCF_028885655.2 of Pongo abelii. Lineage (NCBI taxonomy): Eukaryota > Metazoa > Chordata > Mammalia > Primates > Hominidae > Pongo > Pongo abelii. Next base: position 67,212,866 of record NC_071996.2, on the reverse strand, counting down.
CTTTACAACAGACCTATGAGAAACATTATTATTATTCCCATTTACAGATGAGTAAACTGAGTCAAAGGTTAAGCCACATGCAAATTTTCACAGTGAAGTGGCAAAACTGGGATGTGAATGGAATCAATTGAACCAGATAGATAAGTACCAAGAAAAGAATTAGATAGATGGCCTATCCTTTTAGAAAGAATGTTTTGCAGTGTTCCCAATTGGGTACATCCAGCAAAGTTACAGGGCTTCACATTCAGTCCATTTCTTCTGAACTTTGTGGGTAGCTAGAAGTGGTTGGGCAGCAAGCAGTGTTCTTGCAAAAATAGATGTGTATTACTCTTGGAAACTGACCATGTTGCAAGAAAGTCTTTGGCATAAAACAAGCCTGAGTATACACAGTTGTCTCTCATATGGCATTGGTTTGGAAACATAAGGGGACAAGCCAAACCCTATAAGTCTCCCTTTTCCTTTGAATTGAATTCCAGAATGTGTTTTTACACTTGATCTCAGCCAAAAGGCTGAGAAGCAATCAGAATGTTTTTTTTTTATATTACCAGGTAGCATTCATGTTTGTCGTTATTTATTGCTGCATAATATTTCATTCAGTGGATGTAACAAAGGCTATTGAATGAAAACAAGATTCCTCATTCATTCCAAACTAAGTTAAAAATCCTATGCTCTCTGAGTTCATCAACTCTTCCCTTTCAGATAATGAGGAAAAAAAAGAGAACAAAAGTATCTAAAAACACAAGACAGACAAATGATAAACCATAATTGCTGTCAACTTTTGGGGGAAAAACTATTATGTTCAGCTATTGCTAAGGAAAGGATAAATTGGTACATTCCTGTTAGAAAAAAATTTAGCAACACTCATGAAGTGTACTGTAAATGTACTGTAAGTGTTCATACCATTCATACCACTTGGCACAGTTCTCCCATTCCTGGGAATTTATCCTAAGGCAATAATTAAAAAGAAAAAAGTATATAAATTCAGGCAGAACTCAAATGAAGTGTTAATTATAAATGAAACCCAAGGAGCAAACTGATGGTTCAACAATAGACAAGTAGATAAATAAACATCCACAGAGTGTTTTGCTCCTTCAAATAATTATAATCATGAATGGGAAAATAACAGAGAAAAAGGAAAAGTTAAAAAGCAGGGCACTAAATATACAGGCATACCTCGTTTCACTGTGCTTTGCTTAATTGCGCTTCACAAGCATTGGATTTTTTACAAATTGAAGGTTAGTGGCAACCCTGCATCAGGTAATTTGATTAGTGCCATTTTTCCAACAACATGTGCTCATTTCATGTCCTTGTGTCACACTTTTGTAATTGTTGTAATATTTTCAACTTTTTCATTATTAATACATCTGTTATGGTGATATGTGATAAGTGATCTTTGATGTTACTGTAGCAATTGTTTAAGGACAACACAAATGTTGCCCATGTAAGACAGCAAACAACTGAGAAATGTTGTATGTGTTCTGACTGCTCCAACAACCAGCCATTCCCTCATCTCTCTTGTCTCCTCAGGCCTCCCTATTTCCTGAGACGCAACATATTGAAACTAGGCCAATTAATAACCCTACAGTGGCCTCTTAAGTGTTCAAGTGAAAGAAAGAGTTACATGTCTCTCACTTTGAATCAAAATCTAGGAATGATTAAGTTTAGTGAGGAAGGCATGTCAAAAGCCGAGACAGGCCGGGCGTGGTGGCTCACACCTGTAATCTCAGCACTTTGGGAGGCCAAGGCGGGTAGATCACCTGAGGTCGGGAGTTCATGACCAGTCTGGCCAACATGGTGAAACCCCGCCTCTACAAAAAATACAAAAGTTAGCAGGGAGTGGTGGTGCATGCCTGTAGTCTCAGCTACTTGGGAGGCTGAGGCAGGACAATTATGAACTGGAAAATAACAGAGAAACTGGAAAATAACAGAGGTTGCAGTGAGCTGAGCTCACGCCACTGCCCTCCAGCCTGGGCGATAGAGTGAGACTCCATCTCAAAAAAAAAAAAAAGGAAAGCTGAGATAGGCTTATTATACCAAACAGCCAAGTTGTGAATGCAAATGAAAAGATCTTAAAGGAAGTATAAAGTGCTACTCCAGTGAACACATGAATGATAAGAAAGCAAAGCAGCCTTATTGCTGATATGGAGACAGTTTAGTGGTCTGGCTAGAAGATCAAAGCAGCCACAACATACCCTTGAGCCAAAACCTAATCCAGAGCAACATCCTAACTCTCTCGTCAATTCTATGAAGGCTGAGAGAGATGAAGCTACAGAAGAAAAATGTGAAGCTAGCAGAGGTTAGTTCACGTGTTTTAACGAAAGAAGCTGTCTCTGTAATGGAAAAGTGTAAAGTGAAGCAGCAAGTGCTGATGTAGAAGCTGCAGCAAGCTATGCAGAAGATCTAGATTAGATCATTGATGAAGGCGGGGCTACACTAAATAACAGATTTTTAACATAGACAAAATAGCCTTCTCTTGGAAGAAAATGTCATCTAGGAATTTCATAGCTAGAGAGAAGTCAATGAATGCATGGCTTCAAAGCTTCAATGAACAGGCTGACTCTCTTGTTAGGGGCTAATGCAACTGGTGACTTTAAGTTGAAACCAATGCTCATTTAGCATTCCAAAAAATATGAGGGTCCTTCATAATTATGCTATATCTACTGTGCCTGTGCTCAAAACACCAAAGCATGGATGACAGCACCTCTGTTTACAGCACGGATTACTGAATATTTTAAGCCCACTGTTGACATCAATTGCTTAGAAAAAAAGATCCATTTCAAAATATTACTGTTCATTGATAATGCACCTAGTCACCCAGGACCTCTGTTGAAGATACATAAAGAGATTAATGTTTAACATATAATATTAAATAAATACCTTATTATTTAAGAAATACATTTTGTAGGGCTATACCTTACATAGTTATTCTTCTGATGGATCTGAGGAAAGTGAATTAAAAACCTTCTGGAAAAGATTCACCATTCTAGATGCCATTAAGAACATTTGTGATTCATGGGAAGAAGTAAAAACAGCAACATAACAAGAGTTTGGAAGAAGTTGATTCCAGCCGTCATGGATGACTTGGAAGGGTTCAAGACTCCAGTAGAGGAAATCACAGCAGATGTGGTAGAAATAACAAGAAAGCTAGAATTAGAAGTGGAGCCTGAAGATGTGACTGGATTGCTGCAATCTCATGAGAAAACTTGAACAGTTGAGGAGTTGCTTCTTATGGAAGAGCAAAGAAAGTGTTTTCTTGAGATGGAAATGACAACAAAGGATTTAGATATTACACAAACTTAGTTGAAAAAGCATCAGCAGGTTTTGAGAAGACTGACTCAAATTTTGAAAGAAGTCCTACTGTGGGTAAAATGTTATCAAACAGCATTGCATGCTACAGATAAATCTTTTGTGAAAGGAAGAGTTTGTTAGTGTGGCAAGCTTCACTGGTATATTATTTTAAGAAATTACCATAACCACCTCAACCTCCAGCAAACACCATCTTGATTTATCAGCAGCCATCAACATTGAGGCAAGACCTTCCACTAGCAAAAACATTACGACTTACTGGAGATTCAGATGATCGTTAGCATTTTTTAGCAATATAGTATTTTTAAGGTATGTACATTTTTTTTTTAGACATAATGTTACTGCACAATTACTAGATTACAGTATAGTGTGTCCATAACTTTTATATGTACTGGGCAACCAAAAAATTTGTGTGACTTGCTTAATTGCAATATTTATTACATTGCAGTGGTGTAGAATGGAACCTGCAGTATCTCTGAGGTATAACTATACTTCATGTTTAGAGTTTTATTTTATTTTTTAATTGACATATAATAGTTATACATATCTATGGGGTACATAGTGATGTTTCAATACATAAACTATATAGTGATCGATCAGCTTGATTATCATATGTATCACACATCATCTCAAACATTTATTTTTGTTAGGATCATTCAATATTCTTCTAGCTTTTTGAAACTATATAATAGTTTTTTGTTAACTATCTTTTTTTTTGTTAACTATCTTAACTAGCTTTTTGTTAACTGTCATCATTCTGAAGTAGCACTTTCAATCTGTTTTCTCACTAGGATGGATAATGCATCTGTAAACCTGAAACATACCCATTCTCCTTGAAGGCAAATGGTAAGGTCTGTAGTTTTCGATGTGTTTGGTTAAACAGTTATGGTTGCTGGAGGTGAGAAGAGGAAAACTGACATACTCTTCTAATGCCAAAAAACCCACATACTCTTCCTCCCTTTATTTAGCTCATTTATTAATTATTTTGCATTTCTCAAACATTTGAATTAATTTAATTAAAAAATAGCTACCATCCGACTTATGGCAGGTAATATTGAATAAATAGCAGCAATGGTGTTAAAACAGGAATATCAACTGTGTAATTTTTTTCTTTCTGAATTAGCCATTTTAGAAAAGATTGATAATAAATTTCTGGGGTAGGGTTTTCAATCTACAGTAAGATTTCACTTCAAAAATTATGCCATGTCTTTTTTTTTTTAAACTACAGTAGACACTTAATGTTACTCTTTCCTGTTACTGTTTTTCCTGACCATCAACATGAATTTCAGTCTCCCTTTTCAGCAGCTATTCATTCTTTTTTTTTTTTTTTGACACAGAGTCTTGCTCTGTCACCCCAGGCTGGAGTGCAGTGGCGCAATTTCAGCTCACTGCAACCTCCGTCCCTGGGTTCAAACGATTCTCATGTCTCAGCCTCCTGAGTAGCTGGAATTACAGGCGCCCACCACCACACCTGGCTAATTTTTGTATTTTTAGTAGAGATGGGGTTTTGCCATGTTGGCCAGGCTGGTCTCGAACTCCTGACCTCAAGTGATCTGCTCGCCTTGGCCTCCCAAAGTTCTGGGATTACAGGCGTGAGCCACTGTGCCCGGCCCACTTTTGTTTTCCTTTATCTGCCATCTTGATATGACCATTTAACCTTTCATTTCTATTTGTTGATTCTCTAATGTACTTTTTCTTTCACCCTGTTTTGTGTATTTTTTAAAGGCACCCTGGCTAACTAGCCACACTTTCATTTTCAGTTTTGCACATAAAGGTTAACTCAATGCCAGCTCTTAAACGGCACTTTATTTGGTTAAATAATGTATCAGGAGAACTAAATGACCATGGTTTTGTGTCACTAAGAATGTCTTCTCATTATTCTCATCTTGTATTCAAATGCTCTGTTGTAAATAGAAAAAATGCTTTTAATTTCTTTTTATTTATTCAATATAAATAGCTTACTTATGAAGAAATTAACCGTTCTTCCTCACCTGTTATTAAAAGTTTTGTCACTTAGTTTATACAGTTTAGTCTTATGGTTGAATAGTACTTATATATTTTAATCATGTTGGAGTAAACTAGCTAGGTATTTATTGACTTTGTCTGCAATGATTTATTATCCCTCATTTTGTGTGGCTGGTGATTTATTTTTTGAGTTATTCATATGGAAATACTTTCTTTCCCAAGTAGATCATTGCCCTAAAGTACTTTTCAATGTAAGAAATATAAGATAATATGGAACTTTTCATTTTGTCATGAAGTCTCAAATATAGGCAATGACTCTAATGTGACTCTATTCTTTGATTTGTTTCTTTTAACATCTGAAAATACTAGCTATTAGGAAAGAAAATTATGGCTCTCCAAATGGTAATGTAACACGATGGGATGACTCCCTTGTTTTCATAGATGACATGTTAGTGCTTATCTATACTTTAACCATCATAGGTGACTGCTTGAGCAGTGTCATCAGAGAATAATGTGCAAATACATAGGACTTCATTTAACAATACTCAGTGGGATAGAACAGGAAGCAAAACCTTACCCTCTCTGCATTATAGGCTCTTCTGCAAAATGGGAAGCAGTCACTTCATCTGTGAAGCCTCTTCTAGGTATAAAGTCTCCAATAAATCTGATTGTTTTTATTTTAAGGATTATAAAAGATTATACATTTTAGTAAAAGCAAAAAGGATTTTAAAGGTTATTTTCCTTTATTTTTAATTTCAATTTTATTTTAGATCAGAGGGTACCTATGCAGATTTGTTACAAGGGTATATTGTGTGAAGTTTGGGCTTCCATTTATCTTGTCACACAAATAGTGAACATAGTACCCAATAGGAAGTTTTTCAGTCCTTGCTTTCTTACTTCTCTAATTTGGTGTTCCCAGTATCTATTGTTCCCATCCTTATGTCTATGTGTACCCAAGATTTAGCTCCACTTATAAGTGAAAACATGCAATATTTGATTTTCTGTTCCTGTGCTAATTTGCTTAGGATAATGGCCTCCAGCTGCATCCATGTTTCTGCAAAGGGCATGATTTCATTCTTTTTTATGGCTGTGAAGTATTCCATGGTGTATATGTACCACGTATTCTTTATCCAATCCAGCATCAATGAGCACCCAGGTTGATTCCATGTCTTTGCTGTGGTGAATTCTGTTGCATAGTTGATGGTAGAACAATTTATTTTCCTTTGGGTATATATGCAGTAATGGGAGTGCTGGGGTGAATTGTAGTTCTATTTTTAAATACTTGAGAAACCTCCAAACTGCTTTCCACAGTGGCTAAACTAATTTACATTCCTACCAACAGTGAACAAGCCTTCAAAAAGGACTTTAAAAAATAAAGATATTTTAAATGATTCATGGCTGAATATTTAGAATTTATTGTGATAGACAATAACTGGTGAATATTAGGGATATGTTGGATTATAGCTATAGCTACCTTTATTTACATTTTCAAATGTATGTGCATTGAAGAAAGAAATTTAAATGTGCAGGTTGCCCTATGCCCTCAGAATATTAAACGAAGGCAATAAAACATGATAAAACAAAACAAAATGGAAATTAGAAGTTTTTATATATTAACTAAAACCCTGCCCTGAAAAATCCAACGCGTACATTTAATATCTCTACTACCATGAAACTGAGACGAAAGGATGTTGCCATGATATTATACTGACTGTATTAGGCTGTTCTTGCATTGCTATAAAGAAATACCCAAGGCAGGGTAATTTATAAAGAAAAGAGATTTAATTGACTCATCATTCTGCAGGCTGTACAAGCATGGTGCCAGCATCTGCTTAACTTCTAGGGAGGTCTCAGGGAGTTTTGACTTATGGCGGAAGGCAAGATGGGGGCAGGCATGTCATGTGGCCAGAACAGGAGCAAGAGAAAGAATGTGAAGGGAGTTGTCACACACTTTTAGTCAACCAGATCTCCCAAGAGTTCAGTCACTATGACGAGGACAGCACCAAAGGGATAGTGCTAACCCAGCACCAAAGGGATAATGGTAAACCGTTAATGAGAAAGCCACTCCCATGATCCAAACATCTCCCACTAGGCCCCACCTCCAACACTAGGCATTACATTTCAACATGAGATTTGGCAGGGACATATATTGAAACTATATCACTGACTCTTCGGAAAATCCAACATTAAAAATGCTAAATGCATAACAGAAGTAAGTTTATTAGTTCCATGTTACACAGGGAGTACTTGTAGGTTTTCTTTGAAAGGATCCATTTATGATTCCTTCATTAGTGCATTTATAATATGATTCCATGTGCAAAATTTCCATTTCCACACAGTTTCTTGGTAACAAATCTCTTGTGTGAAGCAAGGTCTACTTGTAATCTTATGCTTTACTAAGCAAGGCTGAGTAGCCTCAAGGTCATTCAGACAAGTTTTTGGCTTCTGTGAGAAGACAGACCCAAGCTATTTAAGGAATATCTGGCTGCTGGAGAGCCTGAAGCCAAATTTGCAGCTCATCACTAGCAAGTGTATGTTTTTTAGATGTTAACTCGACTTCTGGCTCCATCTAACTTTTCCATACTTGTTTTTCCTTTACCTTGTTTAAAAATACTCTCAATTCAAAACATTTTGAATTTCTGTATATTAAAAATGATCTCAGTAACCTGCCTTAAATTGCTTTTGATGCATATCTGGGTATGAATTTAAAAACAAGAGTGAATAATTTGTGTGATTATTAGGAAGCTCAAAAGAGCAGAATTAAGAAACAGCCTATTACCAAAATTATTTTTATGCTAGAATCAAAAATGAATAACCATAAAAAAGGTGACTTCTTAACAAGAAATAACTTATTTGTTGAAAAACACAAATAATTAAATATGCCTTAAGTTAAATATATGGCTTTACTTGAAGTAATCCTAATACTATAGTACTTACTTATAAATTAAATTCC